>NC_079168.1:64488767-64726267 GCF_947568905.1 Ostrea edulis | reverse complement strand
CTCCATACGAGTGAGAAATTCTCGAGTGGGACATTAAACAAAATACAATAATTAACTGAATGCCATAAAGTCTTTGAATTTTGCAAATACCACTCCAAATTTTTCATATTTATAGTTGGTCCCTTCAAAATTTAGATTATAAAAGTCGGCCTTCTATTGTAAAAGTAAGCCTCATCATATTTGGAGTTGGTCCCTTTAAATTGTATAAGTTATTACTATCAGAGATGCGTTCTGCACAATCCGGCCTATGTAAAGTCTCAATATACCCGGTGAATTTCCAATACAAAAGTAAAGTGAGCAGGGTTAAAATGTAATTAAAATGTAAATACACATGTATGTTAAAAAGTATTCTATAGAATTTAGATAGTTTTATTGTTGTTAATATCTGTATTAATATAGGAGGATGACCATTCTACATTGATCAAGTGCCTTTTTATGGGATTCGAAACTGTGACTGTGAGATGTATGAGAGTTTTACGTCTAGGTGGGCATTTCTACTTTCACTTTAAACCGAAAGTTGAAAAGTACATCACAACGCATAAATCATGGATTTCATGATTTTTTTTATTTTAAAGTATTCTTTGACAAATTGAAACAAATTTCTTTGTATTGGTACACACGAAGCTACAAACATGTGACTACACACACACACGCACACACAAACACCACACACACATTCAGAGATTGACATCTTGCAACACATTGTATAATTGTAGTCTCACACACATCTCTCTATCTATACATCCATGGATACATTTATAAAAATGACATCACCATATGCAAACCCCATCATATATACAATATTCACAGACACTCTGATGGCACTTCTGTAATCATTCTTCAGCTCATCCACACACAAAACATACTGCATTTATAAAAACAATATCAGAATTACAGAAATAGAATTATACCTCTCCTGGAATAGGAATGAAAAATACAAAAAAGTATATGTATTAAAATGTTGCATAATATACCCCCCAATATCAATCTTGAAATTTAAATATTTCTAATCTAGATCAGACTGAACATTTCAATCCAAGCTGACACCATTTATTTCTCAACACCTGTGGTAATACCCATTACTACACTGATATATATGGATGTTTGATCAGATCATTGATTTCAAGGAGAGTTTTTGACTGTTCTCTTCATTAAAATCATTTTCCAAACAAAAGAATATTTCATACCATTTGAACACAGGTTTTCTTTTTTTATTAAATTTTGGTAATTTCTTCAATAATTATTATCATGTATTCATACTATTATAATAGCCAAGAGCTTATTCCTGAAAGTGGTGCTAGTGTCACCTGACCCTGCGTAGTAATACAATGAACCCAAGGAGGAGAGCCAAAAATGTCATTAAATAGATGTCCCAGTCCGGCCCCAAGTGGAATCGAGGATCCAGTCTGGAAAAAACTCTCTGATAATCTTCTAGCTGTAAAACAAATGATAATAAACGTTCAGTGGTCACTAAAATACACGTAATTGTACATGTGTAAGTTGAAGAACTATAGTTCTGGGATAGATCTCCCTGGTCAAGCCCAAAAGTTTTCCCAAGAGCTATACTTCTACAGCTATACATGTATACACTCTATCAGTTTATGTGGCACAACACATCTCGTTTACAGCAAACTTATGGAGACAAGCAGAAAGACTAGCTAGTACATATTTTGGAAGTCTGTTTTTACTTTTTATATTGAAGGGGATAGATTTATATCAAATGAGAATGAAAAATACGGTTGACAGCTAGTGCTTGTTGTTGAGCTACAGTGTTAAACTTGACCTTTTGACTTATTTGCATGTACACTAGTTCTGTCTGTTGGTGTCAACACATCATAAGCAACACAAATCAATCATTACATGGTGACTTTTGTAGGACATTTGCTTCTCACTATGTGGCATTCTTTCCATATGATTCTAAAGCCCCATGACCTAAACAATCAGCTGAGTATTAATCCATGACCTGTTTCTACTTCCTCTCCATTACAAAGTCCAGATAAAAATTTCTAACATTTTTTTAACCAATGACTTTGATGAAATGACCTGGGTTCAAGGTCATGTAACTTTGTCTGGTCATAGACAACTTCTGTGCCACATAATAGCTTTGAATGTCTTTCCATTACAAACCATGACTGAAGCAAATATTTCTAACTTCTTTTACCTTGAAAGTTATAACACTGTTTGGTTATATTTAGCTATCTTTCCACTAAGTGTGAGTTTCTATTGTCTCTGCAGCATCATGATATAACCCAGACAGAAAAATATTTACCAGTGACCTTGACCTCAGTAGGTCATAACCTTTGTGCTAAGTACATGTATTTATATCTTATGTTTCTCCATTACAAAGTTATGACCTCGACACATGAAAAGAAATGGAAGGCAGGTGGAGGCAGTGTATTGGGGCCACATGTGTCAGCTGGCACGATGAGGATAGGTGAGGTGAGGTAGTATATCTAAATATTGGTATATATAGAAACATCTTTACAATCATGCATATGGTGTAGAAAAATTCAGCAAACTATTCTTCAGTTAACCCCCAACTTAAGCTGAAGTGATCTAGGACTTTCTAGAAAGATCAATTTATTACATATATTCTTTCCTGAAAAGCTGAATGAAAGTATGCATCACATTTTAAATGTTAATCTCTGAATATCAACATTTTCAAAGCAATCACTAAGTGCACACAAAAACACAAGAATTTTTTTCATTATGGTTTAGACTAAAAGCTAAAATTACTTTAATAGTTGACCCCATTCCATCATCATAAAAATATCACTATCAAGCTACTTCTTAATGATTTACTCTTAACCTGAGTGGGATAATTCTCGGATTGCAGTTTCAATAATATTTCTTTCTCTTCCTCATTTGATGATAATTTAAAGCTTGATTGGTGTACAACATCAATATTTCATCTGATGTGATGCAGCTGATCCAGATATTTTGTTGATTCTCAGCCCAGCATTAGATAATGTAATCCCTGCACAGGAAGCATTGTCAACTAAGATTATATCATAGTCAAGAAATATCACTCATAAATTTTTTAGATTGACATAATCTAAAAAATTGCCAGGCTGACACGTATCTTGAATTACTTTTTATGATTTAAATTTCAAAATACCCTTGATATTTCAATATGTTTAAAATAGATCTAAGCAAACACAGATTGCACTAGACACTGTAAAGTCAATTAGTTGATTTTTTACCCAGATCCTCTTTGAACTTTGTTCCGAAACTTCATAAACGGGATATTATAGGAAGACAATATTCAAACCCTGAATGATATTTGTTGAACTGTAATTAAAGTATTGAAGAGCACCCTGTGAAAGCGCCACCCTATTCAATGGAGCTAAAAATTGAGTAAGATTCCAGCATTGAGTCTTAGACAAAAGGAACACCAACAAAAAGGACAGAGCTAATTCTGGTTGTCAAATATCTCAGAACAAAGGCACAAATGCTTGAAAGTCCACAGAGGATGGAACCCTGCTGATATATGTTGGGTAATGTCTACAATCTGTGAAAAAATCTCTCTCCCAATCAATGAATACTGATGACACTAATCATTATTTCCCCCATGGGTGCGCTTCCCAATGCTTAAGTCTAATGGAGCCTGCGATTTTCTTGCTCTTTATCATCCTGCTGAATATAAGTCAGAACTATGTTTGGAATCCACTGCGTTGTTGACCGATAAGATGGCCGGTTGTGAGAATCCTCTCATTCACCATGTTTGAGTAATTGATGTGATGGTTTAATGTAACCATTTTTGTACTTTTACACCTCACCATATGTTTACAACTGGAACTATAGATATCAATCTGATGGCAAAGCATCACAAAAAGGGCCCCCAGCTTTGTGGTTTAAAGGATACTCAAACTTCATCTGTAACCCATAGATACAAACAAGTTCATGTATAAATTTTCAAATCAATAACACATCCACCCAAAAGAAATTGAAACCATCAAATCCCCAAAATTTGCTAAATTCAAGGTTCATAACTGTAAAAAAAAAAAAACAAATCTGTAACCCATGGTGTGAATTTTCAATTCCGTAGCTGCAGGGTAGTAAAAAAAAGTCCGGAAAAGTGTTTGTACGGAATACTGTAGGGCCCTAATACGTGAACTGAATTTTGTTATTGTTTCGTACTGATAAAGTACACAGTGTTATGTTTCATTAAACAAGTACACAACTTATTAATGAATGATCAGTATCAATGCCAACTTGATTTCAAAACTTCTTAACATTAAATCAAGCAAAGTACTACATGTATAACTAAATGTCATTATAAGACTTATAGCTTCAAATACTATACAAATTGTCATTATTGGATTTATAGCTACGAATACTATATAAAATGTAATCATAGGATTTATAGCTACAAATACTATACAAAATGTAATCATAGGATTTATAGCTACAAATACTATAGAAAATGCCATTATAAAATTTATAGCTACAAATACTATAGAAAATGCCATTATAAAATTTATAGCTACAAATACTAATAACACAAAGTCATTATAGGATTTAGAGCTACAAATACTATATAAAATTCCATTATAGGATTTATAGCTACAAATACTATACAATATGTCATTATAAAATTTATAGCTACAAATACTATACAATATGTCATTATAAGATTTATAGCTACAAATACTATACAAAATGTAATCATAAGATTTATAGCTACAAATACTATACAAAATGTAATCATAGGATTTATAGCTACAAATACTATATAAAATGTCATTATAAGATTTAGAGCTACAAATACTATATAAAATGCCATTATAAAATTTATAGCTACAAATACTAATAACACAAAGTCATTATAGGATTTAGAGCTACAAATACTATATAAAATTCCATTATAGGATTTAGAGCTATACAAACACTATATAAAATGTCATTATAAAATTTATAGCTACAAATACTATACAAAATGTAATTATAGGTTATACACATATACATTGTCCATGGCCCTATAAAATATGTACATTTTACTATCATTTTAATACAAGCGAACATATTTTGAAGGAAAGGATTGTGTAAAAATTATTTTTTAATTTTCTTTTTTCAAAGACCACACACTGAACTGCAAGTATAGGCAAAACCGAAATGTAACTAAGACTGCAGGCCAAACTCCTTGTGTGGAGATTAAGTCACAATTTCAGTTAAAATATTCCCTCTATTTTCTGATGAGACTTGTACAATAAATATTTTGCTTAAAAAATTAAATCTGTATCCCTTTTTAGTTACATATTTAAGTATCTACATACTTCATGACAAACACTGGTATCTAGTTTTCTTTTAACACTCTGTAGTGATACTTAGGTCATTCTTCTCTAGGCACTGGTAAGCATTGGCTATTCCAATACGCCGGTTTCGAGATACACCCGAGTTATTTCCCTTTGGAGAATTCTCGTGGACAGTGAGGCACGAAACAATTTGTTTACACGCGGTAGTGGGACTAATATTCATCACTGCGTAAGTGAATGTACTCAGTAAGTTTCTCATATGCTGTTTGATCACCCGAGTTCGACTGATACACACAAACTAAGTAAGTTATAAGTATTTAGGGATCAATTAAATACATAGAATTCTTATCATATCACGTTATTTCGTTGGTTATAAGTACCATATCAAAGACATTACTTGCAAATATGACATTGTTTTTATGTTTCCACTTTAGTAAAACATTTCTTTCGATAGTATTTTGTATTTCCCACATTTACATATTAAAAGAGAAGCCGCTTTTAATACATTTCATCGTCTTTCTCGCTGACTGTAGGTCCACTTTGTCCCACTTAGTCATTCAAAGTTCCACTAAATGCACCTTCTACACAGAAGAGTTTGTATCTCGAAACTGGCGTATTAAAGTACAAATGACAGGACAACACAGTTCTTGTATCTACAAACCTCATCTCAGTCGTGGTAATGACACAGAAAATTCAATCAACTCAAATTGTGACATTAATACTCTGTAATTGGTCATGAATCAATCTTATTTTTGCAAATTATTCTTTAATTTGTGCAATTTCTTGATCCCTGTGCTTAACAAGTAACCTGCCTGATGTTTTTGACGGTAGAGTTTCCAAGGCCAGTGATTTGTCAATACAATTTACGCACTCTAAGGGTCTCAATAACTCATCTCGATCTTCACCCATGAAGTACACCAATTGTGTTTTATCTCTCAGTGCTGACATAAAAATAAATGAATTTCAAGGAATTGAAAAAATCAGATTAATGCTTTTTGTGTTTATCTTGCAAAAATCTCCAACACAAAATCCTCCTTGAACTCTTGCAGTATGAGGATCAGCTTTAGAACTTTCTGACACATATTCCTCTACAAGGAATTTTTTGTTCGACATAAAACCTGCCAATTCTACTTAAAATTCTCAGAACAAGGTACTTGAACAAGTATTCCTTCACAGTTTAGTGGAGTAGCAGGTCATTACAAACGGCTTAATGGTGTCTACCACACCTCTTGTTTTAGATTAGCACTCATTACCTTAAATAATGGGCTCCAGAGAGCATCTGTTTTATTGTGTGCTTCATTCATAAAAGCTATTGGTACAAGGTTGTTAACCATTCTATGTACACATTATTAGCATAATCCTAACATGTACAAAATGATACAAGATATTAAAACTCCGCATTTCCCACTTCTGATTGCCCACACATCATGTTGGTTTCTAAGTATGGAGAGCTATATTATCAAAGCATAGAAGGGTACAACAAGGTTTTATCTATCATACAATTGCCTTTGATCCTTGTGTTGATGCACAGGATATAGACAATAACATTTATTTGGTTCAAAATAGCTTTCCCTTCAGGATACCAGTATTAATGGAGATATTAAGTTTCACAGCACTTATATCAAACATAATCGAACATAATCTCCAAACTTTAACCTTTTTGACCGACGTCAAGACAGCAGAGTCAACAATTTTTGCTTTATGCCTAAATACAACAATAAATGAAATAAGACAACTCTAATCCAATCAGGAGATGAACTGTGAATCATATTACTGCAACCCAAATTGTTAAGTCCTCAATTTGATTGAATTGTCCAATAATTTCCTGTTTCTGATACCAAATCTCAGTTCCACTAATGGCTGGAGTACACACTAAAGTTTTGTACTTTAACTGTTGAAGCTCGAATTATTAAACCTAAAATGTATTCCTCTCATGCGAACGCTCACTGTTGATTCATCTGTCTGATCTTTTTTCAGTGTGCTTTTCTGAGTACCATATGTAATTCTTTTTCATAACTTATAATACACAAGAACTCTGATTCATTTCCCGAACTTTATAGTAGTTGAATTACTGGTATTGTCTTATCCATTTGATCTTATTTCTTTCTTACTCAGATCCACTTTTCCTATCTGCGTGAAACCAATACAATGAAATTTGATAAGTCAATAAAGAAATGTCAACAGTGCAATGAAACTTGTGACCTGCTCAACATTTTCCTTTAGAACCCATTTGACCTCAATCAGGTTATCTGCCACTAAAAGATTGCATGCTACAACTATCTTAATCAAAACTACAATTACTAAAGCTGAAGGTTGAAAGAGGTTGAATCCTGAAAGAGTGCTAAAGACCTCCCCAAAAATAACAATCAAGAGATACAAAAATTCTATAAATACACCTTAAAATAGATTTGAGTATTGGCACATTCAGTGCTGGATGCTGGGTAAAACTCTTGTCTAGACAATTAAGGCACACCCGCTGTTCCAACACAATACTGGCATTCAAATATCTCTGGATTGTACCGGAGAGCCAGTATTCTCTATTTATACATTTTACCACTTTTAGATAAGATAAATAACTGCACTTACCTCTTTGCTGAATACATCTAAACCATACAACAAGCCTAGTTTGATCAGGGCCAGGGTGACGGGGACGTGGGCGTCGACACTGGTTTCTGCTGCCATGTCATAAAACCTCTTGGCCAGATGCACATCCTGAAAAATAATGTACCATTCACTTTTTGATACACACTGCATTACATGTTGCAACAAGTCTGAATGAGAGAAAAATTAGCAACACTGGATTGTTTTGGTAAGGAGATATGTGAAAATGGAGTGTGGTATATTGTGAGGAATATATCATATTAAAGTACAGCTCCCTTAAAGGAACAAAAACAATGAAGCACATTCATTATGGGACATATATCTGAATGTCTTTGGTTTATTTCTGAATGACTTTAATTTATATTAACCCTAAAAAAAAATGATTATGACAATATCCACGGCCTTAATGATCATGTTAGTTGAGTCTGAATGGTAACTTATTGTAAATATGTGTTCTATTTTAGAAAATCTACTTTAATTTACTCTGTATTGTAGGTTTGTAGCAATAAACGGTAAGCATGTATATAAAAAAAAGACTTTAAAAGCGCTAGGCATAACTGCAGTATAAAAATGTTATTCTTGTATTATGAATAAGCTTCTTCATCAGTTGGATCAAAAAGTTAAGGACATTACAAATAGTTCATACTAACACTTTCTTTCACCATGACAATTTCCAGTGATCTTGTGGGAGGACAAGACATTTGGTCATCAAAATCTGTTGTATTTTATAACAAGAGGCCCAAGGGCCTAGAATCGCTCTTCTGATAAATTGTACAACCCCACCATTTCTATTCTTAGCCTCTTAGTATTCTAAATCTTTAGTTAAATCCTAAGAATTCAAAAAAAGTAGGTCAATGTGACCTACTTTTTGGTTTACACATTTTGAGAACCCAAGAAATATCAACTGACAAAGTTTGATGATTTTAAGCCAATTAGTATCTGAATATTGAAATATAGCTGTCAAATTCCAATCATAGGTCATGGTGACCTACTTTTTGGTCAGCGAACTCCGAACATGCAAGACCCATCAACTGACAAAGTTTGATGACTGTAGGTCAAATAGTATCTGAAATATATAAATATAGCCGTCAAATTCCAAAAAGTAGGTCAAGGTGACCTACTTTTTCATCAACACCCTTCAAACATGCAAGACCCAACAACTGACAAAGTTTGATGACTGTAGGTCAAATAGTATCTGAATTATATAAATATAGCCGTCCAATTCCAAAAGTAGGTCAAGGTGACCTACTTTTTGGTCAACACCCTTTGAACATGCAAGACGCATCAACTGACAAAGTTTGATGACTGTAGGTCAAATAGTATCTGAAATATATAAATATAGGTGTCCAATTCCAAAAGCAGGTCAAGTTGACCTACTTTATTGTCGAAACCCTTCGAACATGCAAGACCCATCAACTGACAAAGTTTGATGACTGTAGGTCAAATAGTATCTGAAATATATAAATATAGCCGTCAAATTCCAAAAGTAGGTCAAGGTGACCTACTTTTTGGTCGACACACTCCGTAGACTCAAGATGCATCAACTGTCAAAGTTTGATGATTGTAGGTCAATTAGTGACTGAAATATATAAATATAACTGTCAAATGCCAAAAGTAGGTCACAGTGACCTACTTTTTGGTCGATACACTCCGTTGACTCAAGATGCATCAACTGACAAAGTTTGATGGTTGTAGGTCAATTAGTGACTGAAATATATAAATATAACTGTCAAATGCCAAAAGTAGGTCACAGTGACCTACTTTTTGGTCGATACACTCCGAAGACTCAAGATGCATCAACTGACAAAGTTTGATGGTTGAAGGTCAAATAGTGTCTGAAATATAGTAATTTAGCTGTCAAATACCAAAAGTAGGTCACGATGACCTACTTTTTGGTCGACACAAACCGAAGACTGAAGACGCATCAACTGACAAAGTTTGATGATCCTAGGTTTTACAGTGCCCAAAATATGCATCTAAAATTGAAAATGTGAAATTTGAATATCTGCAAAATTCAAAAAGTAGGTCACTGTGACCTACTTTTTTTTATAAATTGTTTCAAGGCCTCAAGATGCATCAACTTACAAGATTTGATGATTCTAAACCTCTCGGTATTTGAAATAACAACTTAAAATATATCTATAAATGATAAGCCATAAAATTCAGAAAGTAGGTCATGGTGACCTATTTTTCACTTGACGCATTTCAAGGTCCCATGATCCACCAACTGACAAGTTTTGATGATCATAGGCTTCAAAGTGTCCAAGATATGCATCAAAATTAATTTTAAAATAAATACCTGCAAAATTCAAAAAGTAGGTCACCGTGACCTACTTTTGAGACAACTTGACACAAGGTCCTAAGATGCATCAACTGTCAAAATTTGATGATCCTAGTCCTTATAATGACTAAAATATCTAAGATTTAAGGAATTTAAAAAAATTTTTAATTTAGGTCAACTTTGAAGTGACCTTGAGACCACGCCCTTTGCCCCAGGGTAATGCCTTGAACAATTTTTAATCTACAACATATCCTCATCCTTATGTGTAAGTTTGGTGATAATCTGCCCAGTGGTTCTTGAGAAGAAGATTTTTTAGCAACCACTACTTTTGTTTGTATTTTCCTGATTATCTCCCCTTGTTAAAGGGTCACATCCCTCTATTTAGTATGTATGAAAGCCCTTGGGCCAATGATACCCTGTAACAAATTTGAAAAAAATTGGCCAAGGGGTTCTTGAGTTATAGCCCTTTTTCTAAAAAGTTTACGCACACCGTACAAATGGCCATAGCATTAGCTCTTTGAGCCTTTGGCTCAGAAGAGCTAAAAATAGATTCTACAATGATCCTTGCAATTAATTTGTACTACCAATCCCTATAACTTTCTCCAAATGATCTATCTACAAATATCTGTAGTGCCATATATACGGGGGGGGGGGGGGGGGGGGGGGGGGGATTTGATAATTTGACTACAAATTGCATTAATTTACACACCTGCTTGAGACCCAGTCCCTGTTCATGCATATAACCTAGATTAAACATGGCCTGGGCACTATGCTGTTGCTCGGAGGCCAGGCGATAATGACTTGCAGCTGTTTCGTAGTCAATCTTTGTACCAAATCCATAGTAATGGTAGTCACCCATCTTGACCCGGGCCACTGTAGAGCCCTGGGAGGCTGCCCTGGACCACTGAAGTAATGCCCTCTCCAGCACTTCAGTATCGTCAAACACACCTACATCTCCTGGAAACAAAATATCACAAATTCATCTAACATTACAGCGCACATATAATTTGACCCTTACTTCAATAAAAACAAAAATCAAAATATTTTCAGAAATGAATTGAATTTTTTTGGGGTCAAAATACATGCTCAACTGTGAGAAAGATAAAGTTGCTCCTGTAAAGAAACCATCTAACCTTGGTCTAACATGTAGGCCACATTGGACTGAGCTACCTCGTATCCTAACTCAGCCAGGAAGACGTATTTCATCAGGGCCTGACTAACATGACCCTCCTTGTACATGCTGTATGCCTCAGGCAACATTTCTGCCCAGCGACCTCTCTCTGCTACATTCTTGAACAACTGGAATAAAAATGGCTGCTGTCAGTAATTTGTACACTAAGTTTTCACAAAAGTGTTACATACTGGGTCTATGTACATTCAATCCCCGTATCCCTAAGCTTTCAAACAAACGAGCAAACTTTTCCCTCTAAAACATCCTACTTGAAAGCTTTCACAATAGATTTAAAGCACAAAATGCAGTTACAGTTAATATTCTAAAAAAAATATCAAGAGCCAGAAAACTGCCAAGTTCTTCGATGTCAGTAGTTTGTATATACCTCTACTGCAGTGTGACAATTCCTCAGAACACCTGTACCAGTGGCATGCATCTGGGCCAGATTGTAAAAGGCCAGCACGTGCCCGCCCTGTGAGGCCAAGTTGAAGTACTTCACTGCCAGCTTGTAGTCCCGTCGAACTCCTTTACCACCTTTATAAATATAGTTAATACTATCATAGTAATTACCAACACCAAATCAGTCATCCAATCTTCATGCAATCCTCCAGATTTCACATTCAATAGGAATGCTTTAACAATAGTAAAGTGAAAATCTTACTTGGTGTACTACTAAACAAAACTTTCTAAATAAAATGGAGGGCTTACCATAGTGCATCAGAGCCAGCTGTAACTGCCCATCTACCCAGCCCTGGTCAGCGGCCATACTAAAATACTTGAGGGCTTTGGCAAAATCCTACAACAAACACAGGTATCTAGCATGAGCTTTCGCAGTAATTAAATATCTATAAGAGTTTGAGGTTGATATTGTAGAATTGAATGTGATCTGTACATTTGTATGTATTTGAGGTTGAGGTTGATACTGTAGAATTGAATGTGATCTGTACATTTGTATGTATTTGAGTTTGAGGTTGATACTGTAGAATTGAATGTGATCTGTACATTTGTATGTATTTGAGTTTGAGGTTGATAGTGTAGAATTGAATGTGATCTGTAAAATCCCATTCTTGCAGGTTGTATCATTTATAAATGACCTTGACCTTAGGGTCAGGACTCACTAAATGTCAAAGGACTCAATGCTACATAAATTTATGATATATGAATAAAAGCTCTAGACTTGATTTCATGAGGCTTCTAATGAATTAATGTGAATGTCAATCACTTATAGGTTACTGACTGAATATCAAGAAATATGCCCACTCAAGATCACTGAGTGGTAAAGCAGACAGGAGTTTACAAGGTGTACTTCTGCATAACAACCCAGGGTGGGCATACAAGGGCGGTTCAAAAGTTTGTAAACATGGTACATTACGAGAAAATGACTGTGCTTGGCATTTACCTAAATTTTAACAATTCAAACAATTCTATTGCAAAATAAAAAAGATGAAATGAATTTTACAAGGACATTGTGAGTTCATGGAGCAAACTAGTTTCTTCTGATGTTATGTGACGTCAAACATCTTTTCAAGAATTTTCACTCTAAAATTCATCAGAAAGCAACAAATATTTGCATATTTTTTGGAAACTTTTTAATGGAACTTTTCCACACACGTTTTGAACAGCCCTTGTACATCTATTTCCTGATATTTGGTCAATAACGTTTTTATTACATATTTTGCACTTCTAATTCTAAGTGCACATTTGTTTACATTTCAGAACCAACCATTATTTGTAAACATATGTGACATTACAATCATTGAGTTATGTACACACAGATGTAACTGAGTTAGAGACTAGTCCCCCTGCATTTACAGTGCAGGCTTTTATGCCTCAGTAAAAGTCCAGGTACTCTCTCTGGAATCTATCATAAAAAATATCAAAATATTATAATAGCGCATAAAAAGGAATCTACAATAAATAGTCCAATTTACTGTTTCAAATTTTACAAGATTACAGAGTTTCATCCCCTCTATCTAAATATATACAAACTGAAAATAACACAGGATAGTGATTTTGAGCCATCAAATACCTCATTAAAAGGAGTGCAAATGCTATCAAACAAATGTTAATCAGAAAAGCTAATTGGAGCTTTCGGCTTTGTGGAGCTAAATAAAACAAAGTTCATCTTGCCACAAACATCAAACAACTAATGCTGTGTACTATTTTCTCTTGAGCAATTGAAATCAAGGAAACACTTTTGGAAAAATATGTTTATACAAACCCATTGCCCAAGGACTAAAACCACTTTACACTTCACATTATACAGAGAATTTCAACCATTGATGTGTTTTTTTGTTGTTTTTTTTTTCTAGCTTTCTTTGTTTATGAATGTACAAAGGAAATTTGTCAGACATGGAACACTAACAAGAAGTTTAGTTCATTAGAAGTATTCCAAAGCAAATAATGTTTCAAATCTTTGTACACTTGACTTAAATCTGCCTCCAACTGTAATCAATAGCCTTTTGATCCGTGTAATCACTACTCTAACGATCTATAAACTTCATTAAACAACAATCAGATCCACCAGACATGAAATAAATCCTCTCCTCTTCTCTCTGATTTCCGTATTTTCATTACGTTTTTGGTAATAAAAATATGTTTCGTTTGTGATTTTATTCCAGCATCCTGATAAAATTCGATCTTGCAAAAATTTTATTTACACTGAATATCAGATATTAACATGATGAGCTAGCTTTGTGGCAGTGAAGTGTATTTCCTAGCATTAAAGGCTGGTGTCAGTGATTGAATTACACAGGAAATAGAGGGGACCTCGGATCAGAAGATAGTGGAATATCAAAATGAATGTCAAAATCATTATTTTATTTAATTCATAAACTGTGGTTTCCATTTCATTTAAAATAATACTTTCATTGATATACACAGTATACAAGGTTTGAAACAACCAATGACTTTATCAGGAGAACAGAAATGTCCGTGTTTTTGAGCTACATTACCCATGATTATGCAAATTATGTGACGACTATTTGGTTTAAAATCAGAAATGCATGCAAATTTAAAGCTTAAATGCCAAAATCTTTGGATATTATCGTAGAAATAAATAACACATGTTTTATATCAAGCTATATAAGTTATACACTTTATGCAATTTAACTTAATCTAACTTAATCAGATTAAAAAGTAATCAAGCTAATTTCCTATTTAATCATGGATTCTCCAAGTTGGATAGTGAATGCCTCATTTTGAAATATTCATGATCATGTGACGTTGCATGCGGAATTTCAAAACTCAGCATTACATGGCAACATGAAAGCGTGGATGGTGTGCAGGCTGTTAGCAGGACACATTCAGCAATAAAAGACAATCAGATGGAAACAGGGTAGAGAGAGAACCACTTTGAGAAATGGATGGGGGTTAAATTTCGTGTTTAACGTGAAATCACCATTCAGTACAACTACATACTGTAAACGAAATTTTCATTTCACATGGCGTTTCCAATATTTTTCTCACACGCTTGCCCACATTCACCACTAACGTCATTCTTTCATAAGTATGCATTAGAAAATCATTGTTTTCTCCTCAATATACAGGGGAATCAGTTTAATTCGTGGGGGCCAATGTTCGTGGGTAAGCAAAATTTTACTGATTCATGGAGACGTAATTTCATGGGTAAACAATATGATGTCACTAGGAGAGATAACTCTACTTGGTTGAAAATAATGATTAATGACACGTAAATTCGTGGGTAAGAGTGACCCATGAAATCCATGAACATCAATCCCCCAAGAACAATGTTTCCACAGTCATTTTGTCAAATCGTATTATTTTTAATAGTTTATCATACTGACAAAATTTTGGTCTGGTTTTTAATATCGAACAAAATACGGTTTGATACAGCACATATTCCTTTAAATGCATAATTATGCAAGACACATCAAATGAAGAAATAATGTGGACTGTCAGCTTCCTACTGGGGCCTTGCCATGCAAGCAAAATATTTTTGCATACTTCATTAAAAACTTTGGATCAGAAAAATACCCTCTCTGAATACACAGTTTGTCAAGAAGCACACATTACACAATACATCATACATTCATTTCGTGAAGAGAATCAAATACGAATAAAATATCCTAGTTTTAGGAAATTACACCATCATTATCAGTTCTTCTGTGATGGAGGTACATTCAGTATTCTATTGAACGCATGGGTGGGTACAAGATGTGTACAAGATGTGTACATATATTATAGACTGGTTCAAAAATGTGAAAGTGTAAAGAAGAACTGTCCCAGTTTCTACAGTCATTTGGCCCAGAAAATAGATGATCTCAGTAGGAGTCCCAAAATCTGGCATTCAAATAAGGAATATATAAGCAACTCCAAACTACATTAGATTTGATCCAAAATTCCTTTGTGTTGTATGACAGGAGCGTGAAGTTGGCATAAAATTGCCAAAAAATGCAAAAATCAATTAAAATTTTCATAAATTCAGGGGGTTTTCCTTTCAGAAAACATACAGCCCATGCGTCAAGCAAATTTATATTCAAACACATTTTTCATCTTCTCTTAATACACAATATATATTAATTTCATTTTGCTCGACGGATGGGCACACCTTTTCCTAAGCAATAATCTGGTTGAAATTTAACAGTTATCAAGCGCTTTTTGAAAAAAGGCGGGAAGAACTCTTATTCATGACGTAATAATGCTATAAAATAAGAAATAACTTTGATTTAAGTTGAAATAGTATACTTGGCATGTATTTAACTTATTCAAAACACAGATCAAGCTTGATTCAAGACATTTAAATCGAAGAATTTTTTGGGGTCTTTTTATGTACACAATCGTACCTTGTTCTTTGGTTTACATCGATCAGCCATTGGTATACATTAAACTGACCATATCAAGAATAATTTGTTTGAATTAGGCCATGAAATTAATGCATATCAATACTTATATTTTCTCTTTGACATGAGTGATATGTTCATCAAAGAAATATGGTGATTATAGAGTTTTGTTTGAGCTATTTTATTTATCAATTACTCATAAATTTACTAAATTTGTGTTTCCTGCATGTTGGGTGGTTGCATGACAGCTGGTAATCACCCTTTAGGCAATGTATGAATGCAGTGATAAGCATTTGTACCCACCGCGTGTGTACGAAAAAATATTTTGCATCTAACGGTGTCTAAGAGTTTAACAAAGGGAAACAACTATTGCATCTTGGAAGACTACAAATCTTCACTTTATTGCTGATACCCATAATTTTCCAATTCTTTTCAACTCTACATTATAAAGCCATGTGGAGGTTTCTTCAGTAAAAACAATTCTGCTTTTGATTTCCTATATTGGGACCATTAGAATTTTGAGCCATATTAAAAGGGACAGAGCCCACAGTAGCAGGTCGAGCACTACACTGATCACAGTTGGCATTCCGTTGTAGATTTTGTCTTCCAGCTATAGCGTGAAATTGTAAGTATTCAGCTTACCTTTTCTATTCCTTTTCCATACATATAAAGCATTCCCAGTCCTGTCTGCCCAACTGGATTTCCCTGAGGATAAAAAATAAACCAAAAATATCATACCATGATCAATCTAAAACTTTCTAAAAGATATAACAGACATGTTGATCATATCATAATATTTACATTTCCAATGTTTTTGCTTTGATATCTCTACAAATTGTTATGATAGCAGTAAGTGCAGCAAGACAGCGCACAGTGATGACTCAGACTGCAAGCTCTAATGTGTGAAAAAGTCAACGTTGAAGCTGCACATTCCTCTGAATGGCCCCACAATCCCAGAAGTCCCTCATAAAAACAGCCGCAATCTTGAAAATTCACAACTCCATGATCTCAGATTACGAACTTACATAGATTATCTCAATTTTTCATAATAATCTTGAGGTCCCTCACACAATGTTGTGTAGTGGGGATCCGGGTTAGAATGGGTCCTCAGTAACACACACACACCCGGGATCAGGATTAGAATAGGTCCTCAGTAACACACACACACACCCAGGATCAGGGTTAGAATAGGTCCTTAGTATCCCCTCCCCCCCAGGATCAGGATTAGAATAGGTCCTTAGTAACCCCCCCAACCCCCCGGATCCAGGTTAGAATAGGTCCTTAGTGCACACCCACCCGGGATCTGGGTTAGAATAGGTCCTCAGTAACACAACACAACACCTCCCCAACCCCCAGAACGGGTTAGAATAGGTCCTCTGTACCCCCCCCTCCCCCTGCCAATCTGGGTTAGAATAGGTCCTCAGTAACACACACACACCCCGGATCTTAAGAGGCAACTAAATTGGGCAGTCCTTTGGATGAGACCGCTGAAACCAAGGCCCCATGTCACAGCAGGTGTGGCACGATAAAGATCTGTCCCTGCTCAATGGCCATAAGCGCCCATCTTCGCTAGTCAAGGGTTTACGATCCAAACACAATACATAACCAACCAACAAATGCAGTGTGCCACACTAGACCTAATGTACAACAATATGTCATATTGTGGCAAAACGATTGATGCGTGACACCATGGTCTCAGTTTTGATTCTGTATTAACAGAACTGAAGCAGTGGCTGATCTAAATCAGGAGTTAAAAGGGTGAGTTTAGCATACACACACATGAGTGACATGACAATGAAAATCAACCTTGTCATTAAGTGGAGGATCGACAAAAATTTTTTTTATAAAGGGGGGGTACAACCCAAATTTGAATCTTTTCTGCCTATGAATGGAGAAGGGGAGGGATGAAGATCCCAAAATGGCAAAATATTACCTATTTCACAAAAATATTCAACCATAGGGAGGAAGGGGGTTGCAACCCCCATAACCTCCCCTCTAGATCCACCACTGTGGCAAAGAAATTCATTATCAATTTAATAGCGAGCGCAGCGTACTGCGAGCTCTAATGACTAGAGCGCGGGAAATAATCCGAGCTAAATCTCAACCTCTAACAAGAATTTTTTTTTTACGCCAATCCCAGAAGTCCCTCGTACAAAATGGCGGATGGTTCGATTCGTAAAATAATAATAAAAAAAAATCTTTGAAGTATTACAAACCTTTCTTATTTGAAAGGAAAGGATGACAATCATATTCTTCCCCCTTTCTTTTTCTTTTTAAAATATTGTCTAAAGAAATGTAAACAGTCGATCATGTCACAACTACTAGGCTACGTCACAACACGCTCGTTTGCATTTCCCGCTAAACCTACGTATTGACAGTGAACCAGATCAGTTTTCCTTGTTTTCAATATAATTTTTTTGAAAATGTATTCAGACATGCTGCGCTCGCCCCAACGGTCACACCGTAATCATATTATGTCTTATGGCGTGACTGTGTTTGAGGACGAAGCAAAACGCATTAGCATTACTAGTACTAGTAGCTATATCCTTAACAAAACAAAGTTAGCACCTAATGTGTGAGGACAGAGTTCTACCAAAGCTTCCTAACTTTAGATATTTGATCTGCTTATTCATTAAACGCGGGAAATATAACGCAATTGATGTAAACAGTGCATTGTTACGTCATATTCAGCGTCAGTGTTTAGCAAATTTACAAAGATAAGGAGACGTGATACAATCGTGTTAATCAACGAGTGATTATATATGATTAAAATATGATTTACATGTTTTTATGGATTGTATGTAACATTTCAGAATGATGTGAACTAGGGTAGACGAGATTCAAAATGGAGAAATACATGTCCACGTGCTTGTATTCCAATCGACGCCATTGGGACCAAAATTTTCGAGTTCCATAGGTATTGTTTAATTTTTCATTAGTTTTCAAAATTTTCCATTTAAACATGTATATACATGTTACCTATAGGGAGAGCTTCGCTCTCATGGACCTTAGGGCTGTGAGAGGCTTCACCCTCTATTATCCATGTACATGTCTATGAAAACATTTAACATTAAATGACTGTGACTTGTTGAACTTTAAGCCAGTGAATGGATTAATGTATCTACTATCATCACAACAACAAAACCAGATGTGTCGGCATGACACAAATGCCCTCGCCTGCAGTATAGTCAAAAGCAGGAAATCTATTGAAGTATAGCATTGAATGTGGTATTCAGATTGTATGTTACACGCATTTAGTACAATGAAGAACTCAATAACAATCCTTTATATGTTTTAACAGCCATTTAAAAATAAATTTTTCTACATTAAAGGGGCACAACTCCATCAAAAATCAACTAACTGGAACAAAACTCAAACTTAAATCTGTAACTCATCAATATATATCTGCAACAAAAAATAAATTCAATATCTCAAAGCGTTTAGAAAAAAAGTCCGGAAAACTGGTCCTAACATTAATTTTTCTACATTAAAGGGTCACAACACCATAAAAAATCAACGAACCAGAACAAAACTCAAACTCGATCTGTAAATCATCAATATACACCAGCATACAATCAAATCAATATCTCAAGGCATTTAGAAAAAAGCCCGGAAAATTGGGTGTTGCAGAAAGACAAGAAGGATGGTAATTAAAACTATATCATATGCCCTGACCATTTAATGGCAGGAGCATAAAAAGAGGGGTCAAACACATAGAAATTTATTTACTATTATGCAAATGCTGAAATATTTAATTGTTGTGTTAAATCAAAATAAATCATTGCTACTTGGGGATTATTAGATAAATTGTCAGGATAATCAATAAGGGGGAATGACGGGTCCAAACCCAACATCCCTGGGCTAGGTAGAAAATAAATATATTTGCCTATTTGTATGCATTTCTAGTTTTAAAATACTAAATGTTAGTCCATAGTTTCCATTGGACCCCTAAACAAGAGGCCCAAAGGCCTTATTGGTAACCTGAATATTAGTTAAAGTATCACCAGTCCCAAGAACTACGAAATCTAGAAAAAAAAATTCCTGAATTTCCTGTTCTGAATAGCTATGCTAAATTCTAATGTTCAGCAAAAGTATAAAACAACGTGTTCTTAAAACTTAAATGCCCTCTAAAAAGCCCTAACTGATGAAAGGCCCATGGGCCACATCGCTCACTTGAACCACCTCGATCCTGCCATTGTTCATAGTCACAAGATCAAACATGAAGTATAAAAAGATCTTGTCATAAAGAATCTATATACAAACTATAAAAGCCCTACCTAAATTAGTTCAGACAAGAGGTACTGTGAGCAATGCTCACTAAGAATACCCCCCGCTTACCCCAATCTCCCAAAGGGTGTTGGTAATAGGTATAAACTACCTCTTTTCTGAGTGTAAAAAACAAATGGTATGACAAACCGAACCATATTGCTACTTCGATGTCCAGTGCGCGTGACCTTTGACCTTTTGACCCCAAAATCGATAGGGAACATCTTCATCCCATGGGTAGTCCATATGTATGATATGGTGACTGTAGGTGGAAAGGATAACGCTTTAGAGCCCGGAAACCATACTGCTACTTCGATGTCCAGTGTGCTTGACCTTTGACCTTTTGACCCCAAAATCAATAGGGAACATCTTCATCCCATGGGTAGTCCATATGTATGATATGGTGACGGTAGGTGGAAAGGATAGCGCTTTAGAGCCCGGAAACCATATTGCTACTTCGATGTCCAGTGTGCGTGACCTTTGACCTTTTGACCCCAAAATCAATAGGGAACATCTTCATCCCATGGGTAGTCCATATGTATGATATGGTGACGGTAGGTGGAAAGGATAATGCTTTAGAGCCCGGAAACCATTGCGTCTACAGACGGACGGACGGACAGACAGACGGACAACCCGATTCCAGTATACCCCCCCCCACCCCCCCACCCCCCCCCCACAACTTGTTGCGGGGAGTATAAAAATACATAATAGGTTAAGTTTTCTTAAAAGTAGGTCAAACTCTGAGTTAAAGGTCATAAGGCCAAAGGACATGATATGAAATGAAAGGTCTTACCATAAGAAATCATACACAAGATATGAAATATCTACCTTAAATAGTTCAGGAGATATTGATTAGGTCAGATTATGAAAGATCTACCTTAAATAGTTCATGAGACATTGAATAGGACAGATTTTTATTAAAAATAGGTCAAACTTTAAGGTCAAGGTCACAAGATCACACACCATTGGATCGCATGAAAGGTCTTGCCATAAAGAATGTATAAATAAAATATGAAAGCCCTAGCTAAAATAGTTCAAGATATATTTTTAAAGATTTTTCCTATATATATCAGCATAAAAAAAACTTTCATCCCCTATTGTAGCCCCATCCTTCCCTCTGAGATCATTATTTCAAGAAACTTCAATCTACTCTATATCAGGAAGCTTTTGTGTAGATTTCCACTTTTCTAGCCCTGTGGTTTTTGAGAAGATTTATAATGATTTTCCCTATATATTTGCATGTAAAACTGTGATCCCCTATTGTGACCCCTACCCCCGAAGGCCATGATTTTAACAAACTTGAATCTGCACTATGTCAGGAAGCTTTCATGTAAATGTCAACTTTTCTGACCCAGTGGTTCTTTAGAAGAAAATTTATAAAGACTTTCCCTATATATTTACATGCAAAACTTTGATTCTCTATTATGATCCTACCCTACCCCCAAAGGCCGATGATTTTAAGCAATTTGAATATGTACTATGTCAGGAAGCTTTCATGTAAATTTTTAACTTTTCTGGCCCAGTGGTTCCTGAGAAGATTTTAAATAACCCCACCCTATCCATATGCATTTTCATGATTATCTCCCATTTTTAGTGGGACCTGGCCCTTCATTTGAATGAACTTGAAAGACCCTCACTCTGAATGCTTTGTACCTGTACCTTGTGAGCAGTGTGGTGAAGTGTCACAGTCTGGACAAGGTATGCAGGTGATCAGGTTTATTACTAATGATTGCTGAATTAAACTCAAGATTGTCTAAACGTTTATACAGAATGGAGCCCAAATAAATTTATGGAATTGAATTTCTTTTGACCGCTCAGTGAATTGTCTGTAATGGTGAATGCATTATATTGCCAACCCCGCTTTAATGCCCAAATTCGCCTTGAACAAAAGTTGGCAATATAACAAGGGAGCACTGTAAATTTCATTTCTGAAAATACATTTAAGAATTGAACAGCACTTTTGAGCTGTTCATGGTCAATATGAATGGATTTGGACTTCGTCTCCAAATCCAAATCCGTTCATATTGACCATGAATAGCTCAAAAGTGATGCTCAATTCTTGTATTTATATTCATTTACTAAATCACCATTTGTTTACATTGCTTGTATAAGTCAGGAAATATTTTGTTGCATAAAACGAACTCCTAAGATTCATCTATATGTATGTCACAGTCGTACGTAAAAACATAGACATGACGTCACACTTCGTCTTACCCTACCTTTTATCAACATTACACGATGCACTATATTTTGGAGCTAGGAGACCACAAGTTTGGGATGATAATCCACGTAAGTTCACAATCTTAATCCGAGGTGTGACTTTGCGAGATCTTTATAACACATGTTGTATTTTTTAAAATCATTGCGCTCTCTCAGTTGTGTGCTTTAAGCTAGTTCATAATCTGTTCATAGTCAATATGAACGGATTGTGTCGCGTGCTGAAATTATTTGGTTCATAGAGGAAAATGTGATTTGTAATATAAATATAAAGGTATGAACTGCAAAGCTTCACGATGGTATACTTTTCATGAGGCACTATCACGCTTTATGAAGTATGTCGGTGTGATGCGTCGCAGTTCATACCCCATGTATTTGCCAAAATTAACTTATTTCTTATATTAACATTCTACTTTCATAAGTCCCTTAAAATAGACGTACTATATATGAAATGATTCCTGCGTGCGTTGTTTAGAACTGCAACACATTCATGAGGAAATGCCTATCATTACAATTTGTAAAAATATCAAAGGCAAAAGCAAAGGAAATGAAAGTATATACGGATATCGAATTATTACAATTCACAGACATGGAATTTACCTTGTCCGCAGCTTTCTTGAAATAACTGAAGGCTGTCTCATTGCTTTGCTTGACAACAGGGCTGCCCTCAGAGTACATCTGCAAATAAAAGCAAATACCGTAGAATATTCACGCATGCTTGTTACATCAGCTAATGATTTATATATGATAAACCTGAGTGTGTCAGATATTAACATAGATTCCATATTAAATGCAAGAAATTAATATTCGCAAGATGCCTCTCAAATAATCAACAATCTTGCTTTTATCTATTTATCATTCATTTACATGTATAGAGATTTAAAGGTAAATATATACTATTGTTTCCAAACTAACACAGTCAATGTATCTATAATGGTGATATATAATACATGTAACTTGTGCAATGTAAACTATTTAATTTCAACCCAGGTATAAGAGATAGGTTGAAATATTTAGTTCATTCTTGACTAATTTAAGTCTCGAACATCTTCAGCCTTATTTGTATAATGTATACATTTCCTGCATCTTCTTCACACATGGTGGAAAAAACTCACGATCGTGTTGATGACTTTTGACATCCCAAGTTCATCGACTGCAGATATAGGAGTAAGGACCGATCAGACTAAATGCATTGTACTAGATCATGTGTAAAACAGTGTAAATTCATTGTACTAGATCATGTGTAAAACTGTAAATTCATTGTACTAGTTCATGTGTAAAACAGTGTAAATTCATTGTACTAGTTCATGTGTAAAACAGTGTAAATTCATTGTACTAGTTCATGTGTAAAACAGTGTAAATTCATTGTACTAGTTCATGTGTAAAACAGTGTAAATCCATTGTACTAGATCATGTGTAAAACAGTGTAAATTCATTGTACTAGATCAGGTGTAAAACAGTGTAAATCCATTGTACTAGTTCATGTGTAAAACAGTGTAAATTCATTGTACTAGTTCATGTGTAAAACAGTGTAAATTCATTGTACTAGATCAGGTGTAAAACAGTGTAAATTCATTGTACTAGTTCATGTGTAAAACAGTGTAAATTCATTGTACTAGATCAGGTGTAAAACAGTGTAAATGCATTGTACTAGATCATGTGTAAAACAGTGTAAATTCATTGTACTAGATCAGGTGTAAAACAGTGTAAATGCATTGTACTAGATCAGGTGTAAAACAGTGTAAATCCATTGTACTAGATCAGGTGTAAAACACTAAAGGGTAGTTAGATATGCACAGATCCAATAATTGCTGATAATATAGCACATGGTATGCTAATGTGGCGGTCAGCTGGGCTCGATCGCCAGTGGCTAGATAGCTCAGTTGGTAGAGGACCTTGACTAGAGATTCAGAGGGCCCCAGGTTCGAATTACTGGTTAAATAGCACGTGGTATACAAATACAACAGTCACATGGTTAGCATCTGACTCATTTCTGAGAGTGTAAAAAGACAGGCTGTTTTTTCTATAAAGTGTTTTCATTTATATTTTTACAACCATAGTTTTTTTGTATTTATATTTAATAAAGTTTTTTTGTTTTATTTTATTCGTAGAATACCAGAGTATTGATATTTTTATTAAAATCTATTAAACATAAAGATGGAAGCATATACATGTATACCTTTAAGTCCATCAGAGTATAGCTGTTAGGATTTGATGAATTTGAAATTTGATGCCTGTGTAATATAAGGAATCCACATGACACCCTGTTAGTGCTGGGTAATTATGTGTCTTCTATATGTCACTCACCTTCCCAAGAAAAGCAAACGCATTGGCATTACCAGACTCAGCTGCCATGAGGAAATAATGCAGTGCTCTCTGAAAGATAAAGACAACCAATGACATTTGTTCTTTATTCGGCTTCCTGTACTTGAATTTGCTCCTGGTTATTTTCGTGTTTTTTGAATGAAATCTGTTTTCACTCCCATTTCCATTATAAATTGTACAGTTCCCTCACACATTCCTTGGTGTTTATCCTTAAGCACTGCTTTCTAAAACCTCAATCACAAAACAATTTCATACTCACATTCATTTGTTTTTTGAAAAATTAGTTATCCTTTTTTTATTTTAAAGTTGAAAATAAAAGTAAGCTCCAGAGACCTTGGGTGTCTTTGCTTCAAATTCTTAAAATTCTATGCAGATTACATCAAACTGAAAATGTTTTTAAAGATAAACCATTATAATATTTCTGAAAACGGGAAAAAAATAATTTCAGAAAAGGGTAAAAGGGGACTTTTCTTTTGAAAGGAAAGGTCAGTTATTCAAAACAAATGCCTTTATCTGTATATGAGGTCTGGTCATATGAATCCATAAAATGAAATAATCTGCCAAGAGAGTATTGGTCCCTAAATCATCATCAAATGAAAAAGCTCTCCAACTGACCTCGTGATTGATCGATACACCACGTCCCCCCTGGAAATACAGCTGACCCAGCACCACCTGTGCCTGAACATCACCTTTGTCAGCCAGGAAGTGGTAGTACTGAAGCAGGTCATCATCCATCATCATGCTCTGTCCCGTAATCTGGTTTTCTGCCTCCTCCTGGAGACGAATTCTCTGAATGATAGGGCCCCCCGAAAGAGTCACTGCATCTGCCACTGTAAACAGATTTCTCGAGTTTTAATATGGATGACTGATTAAACAATCATTTTTGTGAGTCTTGATGTTCAGCACATTCATACAGGAAATCTAATTTCAGACGGAACCTTTCAACAAACTCTATCCACCGTTATAAGCATAAGGTATCTTATTATGAAATTTAGTTGGGAGGATTTGCATGGATATCCGAAATTTTACAATTTCTTTATAATTTCAACGATATGTTTTGTGTACTTTGTCATGAAATCTATGGATATAAAATCTGCATGAAATACATGTACAATAGGAGAGATTCCACCATACATCTATGTAGAGAGAGAGAGAGAGAGAGAGAGAGAGAGAGAGAGAGAGAGAGAGAGAGAGAGAGAGGATCTAAAATGTAGATACAAGGCCAAGGGAGAAATCATGACCCAAAGACACAAACGTAAACTGATAAAATGTCCATTTTAATTGTTTGTGTTGTTGGGTTATAAATGTATTTATAATATATAACAATTTCATATTACAGTACAGTACAAAATACATATGTCTACAATAGTTTACTAAATGCCCATCTATGAAAACCTCTTCAAAGTATTCAATAGACCACAGACTTTGCAGCTACACTCTTTAATTGCAAACTGAATTGTAAATTGTACCACAGTAACATTACCGGCACTTTGAAAATGGTAATGTGAAATTTTTAAATATGAGGAGCAGCAAAAAAGTACAACATGGGATTGCCCGGACTACAATTATGTATACTTAATTTCCTGTCAGAGACAACTTGCTAGCATTATTTCTGTGGCTTACATTTTATTGGATATGAATTTAATACCTGAGCTTAAGAACTAATTCAGTTTAGTAACATCTGCCTGTTAATGGGTTTTTATACAAAATCACCATGTAAACTAGCTTGGTGCTAATTGTTTTATCCTAAATGAGTAAAGGTCATTATTATCAGGGTTGGAAATTATAGCCCGCCCGACCGCCCGAGACAGTCTGTTTCTCAGGCGGACGGGAACAAAACTTTAGATGACAGTCCGGTGGTCGGGCTAATTTAAATAGCCAGTTCCTATTTTTAAACCGATAATTTCTAATTCTAAGTTTTTTTTTACCTCATTCACAAAAATGTACAGACGCTATCCGTTGTTAGATTAGGTATCGTTGTGAATAAGGTACATGTAAGACGTAGGAATTGTAATCTATTCGTTTATTGGTCTGTCTGTTATAGCCAATCAGCGTTCGCAGTACAAATTACGTTCGGCATTATTACAAACGTGCGAGCGCGAGATCCGCGAGATGATGCGAAAGTTTTGGGGTTATCAACCCCAGAAAAGCGTCCCTTGGTTGACTCCAAGGAAAAAAACAAAGCATACGACCAAAACAAAAGACGACGTACGATTGTTCCGGGATGGAAAGTGGAGTTTAGATGGCTGATCAGTGACGAAACACATGGGAAGCTGTATTGTAAACTACTGTTGCCACTTTCCAATCTTCAAAATTTTTGTGAACGTTCAGAATGATTACATGATTATGACATTGTTAGCAGGCTTATAAAAGAGGATTTATACAGATGAATAGTTTAATTTTTAAGCATGCAAAACTTAAAAATTGCATCCTTTGGGTAATGGCATTATGCTTAGATATTGTTTCAAATAATTTGTAAAAGGTGAAAATTTTCAGGGGCCTGTGTTAGAAATATTAATATTAAGCTTTATTCACAGTACATTCATAATAATAAATATTTTTTATCAGGACTGGCAGATTTTGAGCAGGGCTGGTAACTTTTAAAAGTAGCCAGCCCTGTGACTGACTGCTTTTTTCAGTGAATTTCCAACCCTGTTATTATCATTACATATCTCACCACTGATGACTGGCACATTTTTGTACCTGTTCTGTGACTATAAAATGACCCACCTGTTGTTGCCACCTTCCTGTAATACGTCAGGGCTGTCTCACATTTTCTCTCTACACCGATGCCTGACCAGTATCTGTAACCCTGCAATGCATTTACATTAATATGTAAAGAAAGATAACTTTCACAGAATATGAATTCTTATTCAACAAGCAAAGAGGCTTGTGGAACACATTTCATTTAACAAGAAGCTCATGCATTTTGTATCCTATTGTAGCCATATCTTCATCTTGGCGGCTGTAACAGGAAGGGAGAAAATGCAACGGACCAGACTAGGAATCGAACCCCGGCACCTTGAATCTCCAGTCAGGTTCTCTACCAACTGAGCTATCTGGCCACCAGCAATTGAATCCGTCTGACCGCCACATTCCTCCCTCCTTAAATGTATTCACACTTGAAGACATCAACCCAGGCTCTTAATCCCCTGGCAGGCATTTTCACCTGTCAGTTCCAGGGCTGGTCTGCAACACCAAATGTAACAGGAAGGGAGAAAATGCAACGGACCAGACCAGGATTTGAACTCAGGCCCCCTGAATCTTCAGGTACACTACCAACTGAGCTATCTGGTCACTGGTGATTGAATCCGTCTGACTGCTACAGCGATCATGATTTAAAGGAATAGGATCTATGCTTTGTAAGAATGATTACACATTTAAAGGAATAGGATCGATGCTTTGTAAGAATGATTACACATTGAATGGGATCTATGCTTTGTAAGAATAATTACATATTTAAAGGAATGGGATCTATGCTTCATAAAAATGATTACATATGTAGCCTTGCTGTTTTTTACAAATACGATTTTAAAAAACAATTATTTCCATTTAAAGGGACTGGTTCACATTTTCCGAAAGAAATATTTTTCATTTTTGATGTTAAAAATTAAAAAACAACTCATTTAATGTTGACAACCAAAATTTGGACTGTCTGAATGCAAAGATAAGAGCAATATTTTAGCTATAATTCTGTATTATGAAAACAAAGACTCGAGTCTTTTTATGTAAACAAACAAACCAGTGAAACATTAATTTTGTAATTTAAAGCATCTTCTTTTTGTACAATCACAAATTTTAACTTTTAAATGACACGTTTTACCTAAAAAGTATACTTGAGATGTGATATATATAATAAACTTGGATCAATATCCATTTATTTTGAAAACTTCGTAAACAATAACACACCTCAATCTTTGTTTTCAAAACAAATAATAAACTCCCTATAATGAGCCTCTGTCATGATGAATAACATGAATTTTTTTGTGAAACTTCAAAATATATTAGACAGTAGATTTTGATCATTTAAAGTGAAAAACAAAGTCCCTTTAACTTTTTTTGTGTCCTAATCCAAAGTGATTCCACATCGACCAGCAATCTGATATACTATTCTTGAAATTTCTATATCAATTTCCTATGTCACTTTTCCCACATTCTTGAATTCAATCTACTCAAAATGTTTACATATTAATTTGACAATGTGAAAGCTTCTTTAAGAAAATAAAGATGGTTTTTCGCCATTGAATTCGTTGTAACAATTCAATCTGATCCTTCTAAGGTCAAGCTATGTACATAACAGGATGCTTCAATACAATCCACATCAAAAATATTAGGCTTTTTCTGTAATGTTACATGAATTTACTCTGTTTTGCTACTTCCCATAATATTGACACTATAACTCACACTTTATTCGAACAAAGTTACATCCCTCTATTCAGAGATTCCTCAGTCACACTCAATTAAAAACAGTTCAACATACCAAAGCCATCTGAGCTAAAGGGTCACCTCCAAGCGCTGCGAAAGTGAAATACACAAGAGACTGTAAAAGAAAAGAAAACAGTATCAACATGTGTAACGTTTATTGTTACAGGATCGGTAGACATGACAAAATTCCAACATAACCAATGCAATCATAATTTAGCATGTTTTGGAATCTGATGTATATTTTGTGAACAAAAACTTTTGTCATATAGAGGCAATGTATATTACTTAGCGCAATAAGGTTTAATAGCATAAAAACCCATTAAAATCAGATAACCATTAAATAGGTAAACAGTATACAACCTTGTAGACATAATATGTATATACGGTGTGACCGTTGGACCAAGCGAAGCATGAAATGGTGTGTGTCCCAAGTGATAATTATAATTCCGTTAAGTATGTAAATTATAATTCATTTATGAATATATATATTATCTATGAATTCTCCTTGCACTAAACACCCAGTAACATCTAAATATTAAAGAGGGATATATGAGGATAACTACTGGATCCGCCTATTCATTTAACGCGGGGAATATAACACCAGCTGACGTAAACCATGCACTGTGATGTCACATTTCGCCTCAGCTTTTTTTTCTGTTTCAAATCAAACAATTATAAACAAAAACAATACATCCTGTTTGCAATTTAAAAAGCAGTTAAAACTAAACAAAATTAATCAAGAAATTCAAAGTGGTAAAAAAGTAAGTGTAACTATATCGTATATTTTTATTAAAAGAAACTCGTGAACTCGTTCATCTATTTAGTCGTATTACTGTTTTTCTATTTGACGATTCAGATTGGCTAAAAACTGTAACAATAATAATTATACCATTAATTTCAAACAAACTGAGTGTTTGAATTACAAATTGCACATAAGTCTTGTAATTTTGGTATTCAGCAATAAAACATCAATAACTGTTGATGTAACTAATGAACAAAACAAAATGACGGCACCCATATGAACCACAAATTTTCAGTGAACGTATGTAGAGATTATTCATTTCCTGATTTTCACATTTTTTCTTTTACATACGTGTTACCTTTAGAGCCTTGCTTCGTGGACGGGTCCTTGGTCCGTCTGAGCTTTGCTCAGTATAATACAAAATCAGAAGTACCGTCTGAGCTTTGCTCGGTATAATACAAAATCAGAAATATGTGATTGTGACACAATAGTCGTCATTCATGCATTCAATTGATGATATCCTACGTGTAAGAGTCTCAGTTAATGTTCCTTACATATCACAAGGTATTTAAAAAAAATTAAAAACTAACATACATGACAAAGAATAAAAGTACCATTGCTGAACCTCTAGCTAGCAGGAATAATCCAATCAGGTGTGTATAGAAGAGATGTATTTGGTTAACAATTGTGTCTGGATACAGTATTGAAATTAACATGGCAAGTGGAATGGTGCTATATGTAGATTAGAATGATTGTGATTGTAGATCATTCCTACCTTTGCCTGGCTGGAATTGACTCCAGTTCCTGTGCTGTATAGAAAGGCCAGACCCTGTCATAAAAATGTGCTGCCGGCATTAAAATGACTCCCATTGTCAATAATACAATGGCATGAATTAGATGTTCATTATAACTTCTTTTTCCTAATTATTATCTACATGTATGCATGATACAATCTGATGAAAACCAGGTCTTTGATTTGCTCCGTTATTGTTAAGTCGCTACACAATGCGATATTAACAATAACGGAGCGGATCAAAGATCTGATTTTAATCAGATTGATGCATGATAATAGGTTTATTGTCAATAAGCAATGGAATAAATTGTGGAAAACAACACATTGTGTTCAAGGGCCATAACTATGCTATAATTCATTCATAGGGACGAAACAAAAACTGAATTTGTATAACAAGTACAACAAATGGGAGATAAATCAAGTCAATCACCATTACTTACTCTCAGAACTTTGACTCCTCTTTATCTTGACAAAGTGGGTTTTTTTTAAATACATTTCATGAAATTGATGTGCAAGTTCAAGTTGTGCAAGTTCAAGTTCATTTATTTTTCACTCACACCATTAATCAGTGGTACATGAGGTACAATAAATAACAAATAAAATATAATGATAAGTCGTCTTAATGAATTGTAAATAGAAAAAAATACGAATAATAAAAAAGAAAATACAAGAGATGAACATACTAACGCTACAAACAAAGGAAAAGAAAAAGTAAGAGATATAAGTTATGGAGGACAGACTGCATCATAAATTTTAGTTATGAAGAAACAGAGATTTTTCAACGATTTAATGTAATCCAGATAATTCTAAATTGCTCAAGTTTGACCATTTCCTTTCTCAGAAATTTTATGAGATGAATATTTAGGTTCTACATCCATTGTTCTCCTTAAAATTTGGTATAGCACGCTTATTTACACCAGCAAAAATAAATTTTGAAATAAATATCGTGATGAAAAAGATAAAAATTTGATAATTGATAAGTCTTCTGTTAATCTGTGAAAATCACAGATCATCTATCCATTAATACATCAGAGTTGACATTCAGTGCCCCCCACATACCAGCTGTCCTTTGGGGACCCCCCTCCCCTTATTATCATCAAAAATATTTTAGTACACCCACATAACACACATCTTTAGAAATCACCCCTTCCCCTTATTTTCATAGAATAAAATCTGGTACCCACATCACAGCTGCCATTAGGGACACACCCACCCACCCCCTTTACCTTATCATCATCTGATAAAAACTTAATAACCCCCTCAACATACCAACTGCCCTTTAGGAGAACCCCTGGCTGCCAGATCCTGGAACATCACTTTGGCCTTTCCTGTGTCTTGTGGTAAATAATCTCCAAGAACACAGGTTAAAGCCACATGTTCCATTGCTTGTGTGTGGTTTAGCTTGGCTGCTAGCTGGAAATATTCCATTGCCCTGTCAACAATAAAGACTCCATTAAGTGCCCACGCCTTCACAACTCGATACTGAGGGTTATACTGACACAGCAAGCAATTTTTCAATACCCTAATGATATTAAAACACAAAACAGAATGTATAACAAAACTGAGATCCCCATAACATTTTGATATTCTAGATAACCGATCGACTACCACCTCCTTCAGACTTACTGGTGATGATCCTTGTTGTATGTTTGGTTGATGAGAGCCTCTCCCTGACTAAAGTATTCCTCAGCTAAAAGATAAAAAAAAAATAGATCATAAATTTTCATATTACAGAGTAGAATCAGTTATATATTTATTTACAAGTCTGATTGTTGACGGTAAACATCACTACATAATGGTATAATCTTAACTAATGTGAATGAATCAGAAGCAATTGCAGACATATGTACAATCAGATCACATTACATGGAACCGACTACAAAGTCCATGGGCCAAAAAAAAAAATCATTCACAAATCAGCAACTATCTTTTTCCAAATGAAACATTAGAGATATATACAGAGCTACTAGAATGTATGACACATAAAAACTATGTCAGTTTTCACCCTACACCCTTTGAGACCTGAACACGGGGATTTTGAAGATGCCAAGCACTTTATGTTAGAACAGCACTTCAGAACAGCTAATGTGGACTATAAGCAACTCTCCTCCACAGAAAATGATTTCGTTCCATAAGAACTTTTCAGATCAAAGATTCAATACTAATCTCATGTGTATAACATTAACCTAAAGATATCAATGATTATATCATGGTAATGTGTACATTACCCATGATGCACAGTGATGAATAAACACAAATAGCAGTTAGCCGAGTGATTGACGCGGCTAAACTAAACAACCCACCCTGTCGCTGTTCCTCTGTAAGTTCTTCCTCCTCAGTTTCCTCCCCTGAAAAATCATTTACATGTACATAAACAAATATCCATACTTAAGATTCTGGTTCTGCAACATAATATTATTGAAATAATTTATATTCAGAGAGAGCAGTTCTCACATTTAATGTGTCAGATTTATCATCATTAATACAAAGCAATAGATGTGAGAATTTGTGAGTCTAAGTAAAACAAGCTAGGTTCATGTAAAAGAGTTAAAATCAAAAATATACGAATGCTAGTATAGATTATGTGTGTAAAGAAACCCATGCACAACATCAAAAGCAAAATAAGAAGAAAATTATGAAGATCTCATTTTATTTCAGAAAAATTATAAACAAACTCATGGACAAAAATCTGGATATTGTTCAACAATAAAACATATCCCACTTCAATGACAGACATTACATGGAAATCCATTGTTATTTTTGTGACTTCACTTCAAGTACTTTCAAAAAAGTTCAACATGTGCAGAAAAGTAGACATAAATGGAAGTTGAACAGAAGGAAGTGCAGGACAATCACCAGTGTTACCTTGTCTCAGTTCCTCATATCTCTGGTCATACTCCTCAAAATTCTGACCTTCACCTTCCGAGTTCAGATCACCGTCCTCTGAACTCTGACCTGTGGCATCACTCTGTATCAGATTCTGATTCCCAAGCACTGTCTGCCTGACTTCATGGAACTCATTATATTCAGTAGTAACAATGCCATTGTCGTGCTTTGTCTGGGTGTACCTCTCCACTCTCACATTTCCAAATTCATCAGGTTTGTACAACACTGTAGTCTCCTTAACATTGTTATCAAAAGTATCAAACACCTCTTCTACTCTGTTCATATCAAGTTCATTTTTTATAAATGGACTGGGAAAATCTTCCTCTGTGACCCTGTCTTTTAACATACCATCCTTTTCTCTATTCATGATAATCTCTTCCTTGTCCTCTGAATTACTGAAATCTGGAGATCTATCATGCTTTTCTCTGAATTTTTTAATCTTCATAAAAATTTCATCGTTTTCCACACTTTCATCTTGATTCTCTAAATCCTCAAGACCTTCCGACATTTGACCCTCTGACCCCATCTCTTGATCATTCTCTCTCAGATCAGGGTCTGAATTTTCCTCCTGGGTGTATTTGGCTGTATATTCATTGGTGTATTCATAATTATTCTCTTTCAGTGAATTTTGACCTTCAACCTCAATGACTCCTGTACTGGAACTTTGACTGGTTCTTGATTTGTCTGTTGGGTTCTGTTCATAAGAGCTTTCCTCTACACTGCCAGGTTCAATTTCTAATAGACATATATTGCTTCAATAATTTTTGTTTGACAAGACTTTTTTTGCTAGATAAAAATGATATTTAAATTAATTAAAGTATCAAATATTATCCCATACAAACAAAACGAAGTTTTGAAACAGCAACCAAAAAAAAAAGTCTTGATACATTAACTTGATTACATGCACAGGAAGCCCTGTAATTTCTCTACAACTCATGCATTCATCTGACTGTCCATGCTTTCATTGTTTTGTCAGTCACAGGGAATTGCATTAGATGCATTACTGTAACTTCAGATGATCTGTATTCAATAATGGAAAACAGGTGTTGCATTGTTAATGTGTTGCATTTGTTGAATTTGAAAAGGAAAGACATTGCCACATGTAAGAAATTATGAATGAATGAGCAACCTCAGCATATTGTGACATATAACATATCATGTATTAAGTACACTAACTATAAATATCAGCCAATGACTGTGTCACAGTGCCACAATGATTTGGTTAGCTTAAAGCAGAAATACAAAACGCAGAACTCAACAGCGAACAGCAAGATATGAAATTTGCACTATATATTAATGTCTCTCTGTATATTTGTGTTAAACAAGCAGCTCCATAAAAATGGCACATATGTCTTAAACCTGCAATGGTGCATCATCCAATTGTATTCAGATGAGAAACCCATGTTTGATCTCCAGATATGATTTTTTTCTACATATTTCAGATCTATATATAAAAATTTATCCTTCACTGTGACTCTGGGACTCTGGTTTGAACTGAACATACGCAGACGTAAAGTAACAAGAGCTCTGCAAGGCAAGACATATCCTCTTGCAATGAGTGTCTAAAAGCTTTTGCTATGATGTCCCATAGTGACCTTGACTTCTGACCCCAAAATCCAAAGGGTTCTAGCTATCTTGATAACAAAGCTACATGTGAAGGGGGTGAAAAGTTAACTTATACTAAAACCAGATTTGGTTCATGTGAGTCAGTAGCTGCATTATATAATATAGCCCTCTCTGAAAAATAATCAGAGAGGGCTACATTATTGCAGCTAGTGAGTCAGGTGAATTTAGATCAGCTTTCTAAAAATCCCTAAAATATTGTATATTCCCTCAGTATGGAAGTCTTGAAATTATTCACTTTTTTAGAACATGTGTTAAAATAAACTCATTGAATAAATCGAGTATAATGTATAAAGTCACAGTATGATTATCATACAATACACATATTATAGATCCTCTCTATATAGATACATATGTCTAATATTAAGCTATTTACCGCATGTATATGCCATGGAAACATTACGTGTTACAGTGATTTGCTACATTAGTGAACATGCTAAAGAAATGTTAAAAGATGTACAGAGTCTAATTAGTTGGTAGCAATTCTGACTACAGGGCATACTTCCTACAGTTACCAGTACTAACCACATGTGATTACCTTCTCGGGACTGACTATCCACTGGGGGCTGGACAGAGGGGCTTTCTTCCACTGGGGGCTGGACAGAGGGGCTTTCTTCCACTGGGGGCTGGACAGAGGGGCTTTCTTCCACTGGGGGCTGGACAGAGGGGCTTTCTTCCACTGGGGGCTGGACAGAGGGGCTTTCTTCCACTGGGGACTGGACAAAGGGACTTTCTTCCATTGGGGGCTGGACAGAGGGGCTTTCTTCCACTGGGGGCTGGACAGAGGGGCTTTCTTCCACTGGGGGCTGGACAGAGGGGCTTTCTTCCACTGGGGGCTGGACGGGGGATTCTGGAGAACTGACTTGTACAGGTGACTCTGTAGAGGTGAATTGTTTTTCAGAAGATCTATCTTGGGCATGGTTAGGTGGGAATGAACTCTCATGACTGGACTGGAATTTGTTTTCTATGTCTGGGATCTGTTTGTTTGATGTGGGAACACTTTTCTCCTTATCAGCTAGTGGGATATTGTTCTTCTCTTCTTGAGTTTTGGGGTTAGGATCAGTAGCTTTGTTCAGTGGTTCATTGTCTACTTTTACAGAGGTCACTTCTGAATTTTCAGTACCTGGACGTTGAGAGTTCTGATTATTACTAACTTGATGCACTTTGTCTGTTTCTGAGTTATACTGGACAAATTCCTCAGAACTTTCTTTATTTACATTGACATCAACATTTCCCTCTTGTACTGAGGATTTAACATTATTTACATCAACATCTTTTTTGTAAATATTCTGTGTTGGAGCTGAATGTGTATCTGTTTTAACATTAATGTCTTTAGCAATACTTTCTTTAACACCTTCTTCCAATTCATCCACAAAATTTTCAAAATCTTGAATAATACCATCCAAACCTGTTTCATCCTTTGCTTGCTTCTTATCCCCAGGGTCTTCTTCATTGGCTTCTGTCACATGTACCACAAAACACAGAAATAATATAGATAAAATCACCACCATCTTCCATTTCACAAGAGTTCCAAGCATTAGTTTATTATTCCTTGCACCCATGCTTGTCCCTTGTGTTCTTCAAACCTGAAATATTTTCAAAAATTCAGTAGAATATCGTACAAACAAAAGATGATAACATTAATTTACATGTTTAATGTTAAGGTTGAATTATTACTCGAGAATCAAATTACTTAAAACTGAAATTCATACTATCATTTTGTTTTGATTGTTTGATCACCCCTTCCCTGCTTTCTGACATTTGTGTTGTGTATTTTGACACTTTGATAGTGGTCTGCACCTGACTTATAAACTAAGAGTCTTGTAGTCATGGTAATACCACAAGGAGTGATCATGGTGATGTCATACACCAAACCATCCTTTATAGCGTATACCATCACACTTTCGCGATCAGTCACATTTTAGCACTCATCATAATTTTTAGCTCTACATGTACAGCATCGTGCCATAAATGAGTCAACATCTATTAATTTTCTATTCATAATTCATTGAAATCAACCGTTTTTTCTAAATTGTCTTAATCAAATTATTCAAGGTTAATGTATAATTTTATACCGTAGACAACACAAGTATCTATAATTCCTGCATGGTTGCAGCATATTTTTTCTTTTCTGAACACCCACACATATCATACGACTGTATGAATACCGTACTGAACACCCACACATATCATACGACTGTATGAATACCGTACTGAACACCCACACATATCATACGACTGTACGAATACCATACTGAACACTCACACATTTCATACAACTGTATGAATACCGTACTTAAGGTTTTTGTTTTACTCTTAGAAAAGAATATATAATAAATGGATTGCTAAAAATTGAAGTTTGCATGCATTTCAATCGTCGTATCTTTGCAATCGTTTGTCAAAGCTTTACAAATCATTAAAAGAATTGATATACAAATGTTTTGTTATAAATGCATTGGATTTCATAAATGACTTCAATTTTTTTTGAAGCAAAAGGTATCATTTCTAAATGAAATATATAGTGTAAAACATGAAAGTTGACTCGTGGTACTATGGTGTACATGTAATTATACATCACTTGAAATGCTTAAACATGGGGACATGAAACGTTCTGCAGTGCTGAACATACACGATTCAAGTAATGATATGAAATCTTATAACCATATTTTGTAATATATTCTTTCTTTTTTTTTAAAGTAAAGGCTGGTTTGTCGCATGAACTCGTAATGTTTAAATTGTTTTATTTTATTTGGATGTTATATTTTATGCTCTGATTAATCTTATCATGTTTTACATTTTACAATGTTAAAGCGCTTAGAGTAATTACAAATTATATAATGTCCTATATAAATGCCGCATATTATTATTATCATTATTATGATAGTTCAATAAACATACTGCCAGTGTTGAGCAACTTTGATAAATAAAAACAAGTGAAACCTCGGCTAATTTCTTGATACAACAGTACCTTAATTGTAATTCCACATATACAATCATAAAATCCTGTGAATGTGCATCATTTTAATTGTGATTTGGGCTAAATTTCTCTGGTAACGCCACGTATCGATACCTAATTTTCAGTTTTGACGTCCATGTTTATCTCAAGAACGTAAAACGCCCATTGATTGGATAATGGGTTCACCGGATGTCAAATTAAAATATCTTAATTTTACCCCCTTTATAGATATTTCTCCAAATATATACCATCTAATATTTTAGAAATAATCTGGTTTCCAGATAGTAACAATCTTTTTCATTCTAAAACAGTTAAAAGGTAGTTTTCTATCCACAAAATAAAATCAGCCAATCAGCTGAACTCTTCCAAAAGTGTAAAAGGTATGGGGGCACAGTAGTGTCAAATTGTCTTTCTTCTGCACTAGATCACGTGTTGATGTATATTCTTCGGAATATGGAACGTCAGTATCGCACTCACAGAAAGTGTCTCTGGCATACACAAGTCTAATATAATATGTCTTACGTGACCGTACTTGAGGGCGAATAAAAAAGTACTGATAATAGTACTGGATTAAAAAAAAAATCACAAGTTATCCAGATGTGTACGGACAACTGTCACAGAATCTTAACCATCTTGTTACACGAATTTAGACATTTGAACCGCCTAATAAGTGAATTGTGACGTCATATTTAGCGTTGATGTTTAGCAAATTTTACAAACATAGGAGAGGGTACATAGGTGGAGTGATTCTAAAATATGACTGGGAAAATATAGTTAATATGCTTACGGATTTTACGCAGTACGAACTGAACTTGGGCAATCTAAAATTAACGACTCGGCTATTTCCCAATTTAATTAATCCGAGCATCTCTAACCGTTACACTGGAGAAGGATCTGACAGCATTGCATTTGAGATCATATTATTTCACTTTTCACGCTCGACCAATCAAATGGCGGTTTTTGCTAACAAGAAAGTTTTGCTGTCATATCGGAACATACTTGGTATTTATCATGCGCATGTCAATCATAACCGACAAGCACGGGAGAATAATCGAAGAAGATGGCGACAGCCATGAGCGATGTTAGAAAGCCACAGAAAATATATTTTAACGATAATGGATGCATGATATCTAAGATCTTTCTTTGTTCTTCCTTTAACTTCTTAAACTTGAAATGTCACCTACTCAAAAGCGGTAAATCTAGTACTGTGTTGTAAATACAAAAACCGAAAACGGACACTTTTCATTCAATGTATGATTTATAAAGATACTTTAAAAAAAATAATTTTAAAGAAAAAACGATGTTGAATAAATCTTTATGTTTAACTAGAAGTATTTCTTCTTTTTCACGGTTTTAATGATTCCAAAATATACATGTAGGCCTATATAGTGTACTGCCGGCTCCCGACCCCCGATGGTCCTGCATTGCTATCGATGATTTATAGATAATATCAAAACTGGCCAACAGAATAACTTCATTCTTCTCGGGAACAATCTTTATGTCCAAATTGGTCCACACAATAAAAAAAAAACAACCAATAATATAGATAAATTCTTACTTGAAATGTCGCCTACTCAAAAGTGGTAATTTATAACCAATTTTCCACTTCGGATGAAAGTGAGAACTTTTACATAACAAATTAGTTTAATTACTATCTGATGCAAGGCAAGCCTCATTGCCTATAAATTTTGAATAACAAATCCTGGGTGTGAATAAAAATTTCCAGGGGGTGTTGGGTGTTAATGGAGGCAAATCGATAAAAAAAAAAAAAAGACATTTCGAAATTAAAAGGGGGTGTTCTATAGAAAATCTATAGTTAACATTTTTTTTTAAAATTATATATTTGTATCTAAAATCGAATATTTTTATTATATTTTCTAAAATCGGGTTTGAATTTTCTTTCTTCCCCAGCAAAACAATATCTAACGAGCTATAACTGTGTTGGGATGCCAACACAAATGTCTCCGAACACCTCCCCATGTCAGAAATGCTTTTTGATACCGGATATGCACTCAGGATCCTCTAAAAAACCCAGAAACTAAATTTGGTTGAAATCCAACGGACTTGTAATTTGGCCGCCATTTTCTTCAATGGCGGCCATTTTGAAACATTTGAAAATAGATTGGAAGCAAATACTGATGCTAGTAATGAATTGTGGACCCTCAATTTACCCCAGAACCCAAATGTTGTAAAGATTTCAACTTTTTGAAATATTTCGGTATATGGCGGCCATTTTGAAAATGGCGGCTCAAAAAAAAAATTTGATGGTGGAAATGGACTCGGGGTCACTAAAGTACCCAGGAAATAGAATTTGGTTGAAATCCGACAACCTTGAGTTTTTGACGTTTTTTGGCCGCCATCTTGAAACGTCGGCCATTTTGAAAATTTGAAAAGTTGAATGCACCCCTCCTAGTGACCCCCTATCAGCTCACAAAGTTTGAAGTGGATCTGTTGAAGCACTTTCACAAAATCGGTCGGACAAATTTCTCACTAAAGAAGAGGAATAATAAGAATAAGAAGAAGAAAATAATAATAACGAGCTATAACTGTGTTGGGATGCCAACACGAATGTCTCCGAACACCTCCCCATGTCAGAAATGTTTTTTGATGCCAGATATGCACTCAGGATTCTCAAAAAACCCTAAAAACTGAATTTGGTTGAAATCCGACGGACTTGATTTTTGGCCGCCATTTTCTTCAATGGCGGCCATTTTGAAACATTTGAAAATTGATTGAAAGGAAATACTGATGCTAGAAATGAACCGTGGACCCTCCATTTACCCCAGAACCCAAATATTGTAGAGATTTTAACACTTTGAAATATTTCGGTATATGGCGGCCATTTTGAAAATGGCGGCTCAAAAAAAAATTTTGATGGTGGTAATGGACTCGGGGTGACCATATTACCCTAGAAATCGAATTTGGTTGAAATCCGACAACCTTGAGTTTTTGACGTTTTTTGGCCGCCATCTAGGAACGGCGGCCATTTTGAAAATTTCGAATGTTGATTGCACCCCTCCTCATGACCCCCTATCAGCTCACAAAGTTTGAAGTGGATCTGTCGAAACACTTTCATAAAATCGAGCGGACAAATTTCTCAGGAAAGAAGAGGAATAAAAAGAAGAAGAAGAAAATAAGAATAACGAGCTATAACTGTGTTGGGATGCCAACACAAATGTCTCCGAACACCTCCCCATGTCAGAAATGCTTTTTGATGCCAGATATGCACTCAGGATCCTCAAAAAACCCTAGAAACTAAATTTGGTTGAAATCCGACGGATTTGATTTTTGGTCGCCATTTTCTTCAATGGCGGCCATTTTGAAACATTTGAAAATAGATTGGAAGGAAATACTGATGCTAGAAATGAACTGTGGACCCTCCAATTACCCCAGAAATCAAATGTTGTAGAGATTTTAACATTTTGAAATATTTCGGTATATGGCGGCCATTTTGAAAATGGCGGCTCAAAATTTTTTTTTGATGGTGGGAATGAACTCGGGGTCACCAAATTACCCTAGGAGTAAAATTTGGTTGAAATCCGACAACCTTGATTTTTTGGACGTTTTTGGACGCCATTTTGAAAATTTCGAAAGTTGATTGCACCCCTCCTCATGACCCCCTATCAGCTCACAAAGTTTGAAGTGGATCTGTTGAAACACTTTCATAAAATCGAGCGGACAAATTTCTCTGGAAAGAAGAGGAATAAAAAGAAGAAGAAGAAGAAAATAAGAATAATAAGAAACGGAGCAAAAACAATATGTCTCCGACACTTTGTGTTCGGAGACATAATAAGAATTTTGAAGGACCAATTTTACATGTACAAAAAGAAGTCAATTTATCTTGATTTTCTAATTATTAAAATTTAAACATAATATGTATACGGTGTGACCGTTGGACCGAGCGAAGCATGTAATGGTCATTGGAGTGTCCCAAGTGGTAATCATAATGCCGTTAAGTACGGTAGATTATGATTCATTTAAAAAAATATATTTTTAATGAAATTTTCCTTGCGCTAAAAACCCAGTAAGATCTCAATATTCAAGGGGTTTATATGGGGAGAACAGTTTTACAGGATCCGCCTATTCATTGAACGCGGGAAATAAAACGCAAGGCAACGTCAACTGTGCATTGTGACGTCACATTTAGCCTCGACTTTTTTCTGTTTTTCAAAGCAAACAATTATAAACAACAATAATACATTCCGTATGCAATGAAAAAGGCCGTTATAAAACTAAACAAAATTAACCAATAGATTCAAAATGGTAAAAAAGAAACCGTAATTTTTTCGTATATTCTTATTCAAAGAAACTCATGAACTCGTTCATCTATTTAGTCGTATTACGGTGTTATATGTAATTATTTGCTAAAACCTGTTATAATGATAATTATACTATTCATTTTAAACAAATTGGGTGTTTAAATTACGAATTGCACGTCAGAGTCTTCTATTATTGGCATTCAAAATAAAACACGAATAACTGTTGAAGCAGGTAATGAAAAAATAAATGGCGGCGCCCATATGGATCACAAAAATTTCAGTGAACGTATATAGAGATTATCTCTTTTTCTTTTGCTGAATTTGACTTTTTTCTTTTACATACGTGTTACCTTTAGAGCCTTGCTTCGCAGACGGGCCTTCGGCCCGTCCGAGCTTCGCTCGGTATTAAAGCTCAGAATTTGTTATATAACTGTTAATTAAATAATCAAAACATTGTTAAAAATCATATATCAACAAAATCACATACAGTTTGAATATTTTCTGTTATTATAAAAAAAAAATTGAATACCGCCATTAATATTACCGTATCTTTTATTTTTTATTCTTAAATAGAATTATTTTTTGCGATAAAATAAACGTACATTGAACCAAAACAGAACACATGATTCAGTACGTTTGACTAAAAAACCATAACAAATCGGGCAATATGTAAAATGGAATATTTATTCAAGACAATTAGTACTAAATGTGTAATTAAAATTCATCAAATTAAATTTAATTTGTAATGAGGGCTCTGCGGTAGAACTACGTCCACGTCGTAGAATCGGGGAAACACATAAATTTATGTGGCTAAGAGTTCTGCCATAATTTAGAAACACAAAGAATGCCTAATAATGGTAAATTTTATTAATTTTTTAAAGTAATTTGTTTCCATCTTAATTGTATTTTTCTTTGGATCATATTGTGTTTTGAGCTATGTTTGTTAACCGTACCTGTATCGGTGTCCGTTTTCGGTTTTTGTATTTATAACACAGTACTAGATTTACCGCTTTTGAGTAGGTGACATTTCAAGTATAAGAATTTATACTTATTATTATTGGGTTTTTTTAATTGTGTGAATCAATTTGGACATAAAGATTGTTCCCGAGAAGTATGAAGTAATTCTGCTTGTCGGTTTTAATATTATCTTTAAAACATCGCAATCCGGGACCATCGGGAGTCGGGAGTCGGCAGTACTAGATTTACCGCCCACCGTGTAAATGTAGTCTGGGACATATGTCCCTAGTCTGGCGCATGCCTGACCCAATTTCCGCTACGCTACCTGACCCAATTTCCGCTACATTACATGTAGCGTAGCGGAAATTGGGTCAGGCATTTGCCAGACTACATATGTCCCGCGATGTCCGATATTGATATTCGCCGATTTAACGTTTTATGTTAGTGTTTCTTTATATATCTTACTAAATGTGTTTTAAGACAATCCCCAAATGTCTTCATTGTGAATTTGGTGTAAGAAAATTGCCTAATTATTTAATAAATGGCTTTTATTTATTCTTCATAATGTAAAAGTAGTCCCGAAGATTTTACGAAGAAAACGCATTTCCGGTTTTTTGTTTTCGAATTGTTAATAATTAAAATAAAGATTTTAATGTCTTTTATTTGGCTGTTGATTTTGCTTGGATATTGTTTGATATCATAACAAAAAGATTTATTCAATATTCCACTTGTTATATGAATGCTCGTCCTTCTTTCTGTGGGACATCGCTTCGATGGTTGATCCGATACGAAAGAGTGTAAAGATAAAACCGGAACAAGGTGACAGTTTGAACCCGTTTTATGAATAGCTAGGCAAATGTTTTGAAGAGTACGTTTAGTAAGGAAGTTTGATTATAATTATATTCTAAATATTATAAGTAATAATAAGTAAATAATTATATATAGTAAAAAGATTAAGTATTTACATGTCTTGTTGAATATTCAGCTGTCCTCTCTATGGAATATATCTACATGTATCATTTTAAAGCGAATATAAATATAAATATTTAAAATTTTCTCTTCAATATCATTAAAAGTGTGTAAGGTAAATACTAAATTCTAGTATTACTATTAATCAATATACATGGTTTTACTAATTATTGACATTAAATGAGAGTTGCTATCAAGATTAATGATCGTCTAAAATAATTATTCAAATGCAGAAGCGCGCACATGATTTAACGATGAGAAGTAAGTTGATAACCCTAGCTGTTTTACTTTGGCTGACAAAGGTTGGCCACCACCCCTTCTCTAAATTAACCAAAATCAATTATAATGCAGATACACACATATGAAAATGGTGAGCATTGAAATTGAATGGTCAAATTCTTTAACGTCATTGGGTGCCGAAGTTGTCCCCACCAATATTGAAAATTTAAAATACGCTAGTTGATTTTCCAATTATATGTAGCAAGAACTGGACAACGTAATTAAAATAGACATTCTTCACATGTCTTATTAACTTACGGCTAACAACCCCCATGCTATATCAATTTTATTGATCCTTCCACGGTATAATGTATAAATTACATTACATTTAACTTCTATGTAATACATGTACATTAACATTGCTGTTAGATTATTTTGAGTTTGTAACAAAGTGATATATTATATTATAAATATCAATGATAAATACCGCCTTATTACCAGCCCTCACCTGAATGCGGATTTAATGTTTTCATCTCAGTCCGGTTCTTTTAGTAATATCCCAATTAGCTGCGATGTCCCGAGGGAAAAATGGGTTTAAAAAGCGTTTATCAGATTAATTTGTTTAATCAGACAAAATAACTAGAAATAAGGATGTCTTTTGATTATCAATAGGGCACAATACATAAAGTTATAAATGTTTTATGCATAAACAAGGCGAAAACAAAAACCGGAAATGCGTTTTCTTCGTAAATTTTTCGGGACTACCTTTACACCCTAAAGAATAAATAAAAGCCATTTACTAAATATATAGGCAATTTTCATAGAGGGCGAAGCCCTCTCACGGCCCGAGGGGCCGTGAGAGCAGAGCTCTCCCTATAGGTAACACGTATATACATGTTTAAAAGGAAAATATAGGAAAACAATGAAAAATTAAACCATACCTATGGAACTTGAAAAGTTTGGTACCAATGGCGTCGATTCGAATATTAGCGCGTGGACATGTATTCCTCCATTTTGAATCTCGTCTACCCTAGTTCACGTCGTTCTGAGATGTTACACATAAAATTCGTAAAAGCATGTAAATCTTATTTTCTTAATCATATATAATCACTCCACGATTAACGCCATGTTTTTTGTTGTTGTTCAAACGCTATGTTTGTAAATTTGTTAAATAACGATGCTGAATATGACGTCACAATGTACTGTTTACATCAATTGCGTTATATTTCCCGCGTTCAATATATAGGCGGATCAAATATCCAAAATTAGGATGCTTTGATACAGCTCCGTCCTCGTGCTAACTTCGGGTTGTTTTCGTTCTGTTTTGGATATAGATACTAATGCCAAAATTTGTTTGCTTCGCCCTCAAACACGGTCACGCCGTAAAACATATTACACCAAAATCACAATGAAGACACTTGGGGATTGTCTTAAAACACATTTAGTAAGATATTTAAAGAAACACTAACATAAAACTTTAAATCGGGAAATATCAATATCGAAACATCGCGGGACATATGTCCCGGACTACATTTACACCCACCCCACGTTGCCATACCGGATATGTAAACAAGAAGTGTAAATACCGGAGTCGGACATGAAAATTTTCCGGAAATCGCAAGCTCCGCAAAATAAAAATAAAAAATCCGGGCGGGCCGATTTTTGAGGGGCGGGCGGGGATGATAATCTATCAATTAAGTTGAATTGGCCTTACAGAATATCTTATTTTAATTAGATTGGGCTATTTCCTTAAGCGCAAATAAACCTCATATGTAGATCATCCCACACAAGTAAATAGTGAAGGATTATTTTCCTCACACTTTACCCGCAGTTTAATGCACAAATTCAGGATTTTTAAGAAAATTCAAAATCCTCAATTGAACCTCAATGCAAAAACCCGGTGCTTTAAATTTCTCTTTGATATATCTTTCTGGTGGACAATCTTGTGTGTGTGGTTTTAGTTTACACTTGCAGTGTATACCACTTTCGGGAATGCTATTTCTACCTATCTAATTAGTTTTTGCGTTGAAGTTCAAATGAAGATTTTGATAATTTTGAATTTTCTCGAAGCTCTTGGATTTATGCCCTCGAACTGTGGGTAAAATGTGAGAAAAATAATCCTTCATTATTTACTCGTGTTAGAAAGGGGAATTCCACCTCTGAAACAAGATCCACTGTCTAGGACTCGTAGGTCATGGACTAGTGAAGGTAATGGGGGACCCCCCCAAGGGATTTTTGCAAGCAAGTAATTTTTGAAAGTACATAGTCCCTTGATTATAAATCAGGTTGCCTGGCATTTCTACGAGGGGACGTTTAGGAGTTTTGGGGCAACAATGATAAAATTTGTAAAAATGATAGCCGAAAACTGGAAAAACTTTTCAGATCCGATATAGAAGTCAGTGACATTTGCAAACAAGTATTTTGTGAACGTATGTAACCATTTGTTTAACATAAATATGTGGGGGCATTTACGAGTTTTGGGGCTAAAACATTTTTTTTTTCTTTAAAATTCGCCGAAAATGGAAAACTTCTTCACATCCTATATAGATGACATGGACCTTTGAAAACAATTATTTTCTGAAAGTATCTAACCCTTTGACTATACATGAGACTGTACATGGAGACCTTTTTCGATTTTTAAGGCAAAATCCTAAAATTTGTAAAAATACAAACCGAAAACTGAAAAAAACTCTTCAAATTCGATATAGATGCCATTGGTATTTGCAAGCATGTATCATTTGAACTTATGTAACACTTTGATTGACAAGATGTTTGACATAAATATTTGGGGACATTTACGACTTCTGTCCTAGATTATGATTTTTTTCCCTTAAAAATTGCCGAAAAATGGAAAAGTTATTCAGATCATATATAGATAATATGGACCTTTTAAAATGATTATTTTTTTAAAGTATGAAACACTTTAATTGTGAATCAGATTGTTGGACATTAATGAGTGGAGACCTTTTCAAGTTTTGGGGCAAAAAACATCAAATTTGTCAAAACAGTATTGTTGAAAAATGAAAAAAAAATTCCAGAATCTTACAAACACAATATGGACATTTTCAAACATGAATTTTTCTTTAAAGAACTTAACCCCTTGTTTATATATCAAGTTGTTTGACATAAAGGCGAGGTATATAAATTACTGAGTTATTTGTGAGTGAATTCTTGCATAATGTATTAATCTAGAATCTGTAATCGCATTGCAAATAGTAGTTTCAAGCTCCAGCGTCTGTGAGTAACTTCTACAGTGGTCTACATGTAATATGTTTAATAGTGTAATTAACTGAGTACTTCTTGTCAGATAGTGCATAATCATTTCAAAAGTGGGGTGCTTAGGTAATATTCATTTGCCACACGTAACTGAGGCACATGTGTCCTGAGAGCACGATTTGACAAACCTTTTTGCCCTTGAAAAAAAGATGGCTTTTCTGATACGACTTGAGATAGTAATGCAATGAGATATTCTATACATATGTATTCAGAGATGATGGAGAGGTGGCCATGGTAGGTTATTGCATGTCAATTTTGTTGCAGTCAGAAATCAGCCTTTTGATTATCATAGCAGATTCTTTGACTTGAAAGGGCTAACGCAAATGCAGACTCAATAGTTTGTTCAATATATAGCAACACATGCAGAATATATAAATTCGCCTTTTCGAGTTTTCCAAAATCCAATTTTACTACCAAATTTTCTTTCTGATTTTGATTTCAGGTTTTAAGTTTTGTAATCACTGTTATATGAGTCAGGATAAATGACAAGCACCCCTCTCTGAGCATTGTCATACTCTCAACCACGTAATTCTATACGATGTTTATCTCCATATATTGGGATAAAGTCAGATGCCTTTCTTTGATGCTCAAGAATTATACATCTTTAGTTTCTGACTTGATTTGGTCATCGGACTACCAAGTGTACGTTTTTCTGCAGGTTGGATAAAACATCGCCCCTTTAACAACCAAATCAATATATCGAACTTTGCTTATAGTTATGCCGTAGGGATCCAGGTTAGAATTGGTCCTCGGTACCCTTATTGTAAGAGGCGACTAAATAGGGCGGTACTTCGGATGAGACCGTATAATCAAGGTCCCGTTTTGAACAAAGTAGGTGTGGCACGATGAAGACCCCTCTCTGCTTAAAGGTCGTAAGCGCCTAGCGTAGGTCTAAAAGCTCTTCATCGGCGATGGTGATGTTTCCATAAGAGTGAAAAATTCTCATGGAGTTTTGTTAGACAATATGAAAGGCGAAGATAACGATCAGTGATCAATCTAATAACTCCTACAAGCAATACAAAATAGAGAGCTGGGCAAACACGGACCACTGGATATACCAGAGGTGGAGGAGAAGGAGTAAGCATCCTCTGTCGACCGGTCACACCCGCCGTGAGCTCTATATCTTGATCAGATAAACGGAGTTATCCGTAGTCAAAATCAGTGTGCCAAGAACGGCCTAACAATCAGTATGAAATACGTCAGACAGCACTTGACCCAATGATAGGTTGTATCGGCAAACTAGATCGTTGTAACGACCATAGAATTTGCGAAATGCTTACTTTAAACGAGACTGTTGGAACCCCTGCACCATCAACTTGTTTGCAATATGCAATCAACCAACTAACTTATCATGTCATGGTCACTTTCATTCTTTGCAGTTTTGTAAATGGCTTATTCTACTGTTTTTGTCCCACACTTTACCGGTTTGTGTTTTTTCCCCTTGTACTTGAGGAAAAGTACCGATAGTGAATACAGGTTGAGTGAACGTCTCTTACAGTTCACTTGACTAGGCGCAACTTCGTCAATGCCGAAGTTTTGCTTCTAGTAACTAATATTTGTAAATTATTATAACACCAGCGATAGAAGCCATGTAAGGCGCCATTCAAAGTAATTCCACCCTCTTGTTATGTCATCAGATTTTGCAAAATCAATGATTTATTTAAATTTTTGCATGATAGTTATTGTAAAAAATATGGCGTGTTAGAAATATATGGAGCGCCAAATTAACATAAACTCAAATAATTAAAGATATCTTCAATTATTTGAAGATATCATCAATTCATTTGATGTGCGCAACAATTGAATTAAAGATCTCTTCAAATAATTAATTAATGATATCTTCAATTCTGAATTATTGCGCGCATTAATTGAATTGATGATAGCATTAATTCTTCAGCTGAATTGATGCTCGCTTTAATTGAATTAATGATCTCTTCAAACGAATTAATGATATCAACAATTGAATTGATGCGCGCTACCATTCAATTGAAGAGAGCAATAATTGATGCGCACATTAATTCAATTATGGCTCTCTTCAATATTGAATTAAGGATATTTTTAATTCATTTGAAGAGAGCTATAATTCTTTTAGAGAGATCAATTATATAATTAAATATATCTTCAATTCATATCCACAATTGAATTAATGATATCTTTAATTGAATTGTTGCTCTCTTTAAAAGAATTGATGCACGCATTAATTCCTTATACAAAAGCATTGTAAATGATTTTAAGATATCTTCGATTGAATTAAAGAGATCATCAAATTATTTATACCGAGCTCTAAATTAATTATTGCGAGCAATATTTCTACTAAATTGATGCTTTCATCAAATGAATTGAAGAGAGCAATAATTGAATTAATGCGCGCATCAAATCTATTATTGCTCTCGTCAATTGAATTAATGCACGCATTAAATCAATTATTGCTCTCATGGAATTAATGCCAAGTTCGTTTAAAATACAGTTGTAATACCGTAATGAGCCTTACAAATAAAGACAATGTTGTTACAAGCTTTGTCAGCTGGAACCAAAATATATTCCTCATGTAACCTATCTAATTCTGTTATCACTTCTGGTTTACAAAACACAGAAGGATAGATGGTACGTACTTTTGTTTTTTAATCTGATGCGGGATTTGTTAATATTCCTCTTATACATGTACTTTTAATCCATTCTGACAATGAATCAAGTTCTTCTTTTTCATATTTAGCCCATCGTCTGGCATAATTTTCGACAGAATTCATAATAGCCCATTGAAAGATCGAGGTTCTTTGTATTTAGGACCTTTTAGAATAAGTGATTTGAGATCCTCATTTTCAACTATATCAACATCACCACTAACGACATGTCCAGCTAGACTATATATCAACATCACCACTAATGACATGTCCAGCTGGACTATAGTTGAAAGAAGACGAAGAACACGTAGGTGGGTTAAGCATAAGATGGTCTATATCTACGCACTGCAAAGTTTGTTTATGATTAAAAAGTTTGAATCAGGGCCGTAAGTAGGGTTCTAAATCAGGGGAGGCAGGGGATTGGGGGCCGCCGATTGACTTTACGACTGAAAATGACACTTTTTAAATCCCAATTTATCATGTTTGTGTTTCATTTGTACTATGTAAAGAATCGTAATATGGTGTCAAAGACAAAGGTGCTTGTCTTCATTTTAAACATATATCCTATAATATAACATTTATATAATTTTATTTTCTTTTTTGCCAAAAAATCAGACGAGGCAGTTGCCTCGTCTGCCTCATCGGCAGTTACGGCCCTGTGAATGCAATAGTAGAAGTATATTTGTTTGAAATACAGGGTGTAGAATTGAACTTGAAATATGTTGGAATACACGACTGAACTCTTTTATGACGAAGAATATTGCTTATGTTGGTGGCATCTATTCCTTTGTTTGTAAATTTGAGCTTAAGGAACTGGCGGTATGATTTGGAAGGAGTATCATCCATGACCCGTGGTGGTTTAAAAAGCCTGTGATTGGCAACATCAATAATCATAGAGTTCAGTCTGTATTCAGGTGTTGAAAAATCCAATTATAGACTAGCTGTGGCTTCTTAAAATAACGTATGTCAAACTCTCAATGGAACAGAGTAAAGTTTTGTGCGAATATGACGTGGACCTAATTGTTTGTTGACGTAAGGTAAAAGTGAATCAAACGTGACATCATTTATACAATCATGGTCTTTTATATGAACGATATGTCCATGACTGCGTTTTCGTCTTTGGGTATTTGGAAAGAGTCCAATCACATTCACAGTACTTCCTTGTGAACTAATCAAATTTCCTACATTGTATACATTATCATTGCATCCACATGGAAATGCAGTACCTAGCGTCCTGATCCAGTGATCTTCTCGTTGTCTACTGAAAAGGGTATTTAATGTTGGGCTAGTTGTGTGATGGTAATTCCCCCCCCCCCAAAAAAAAATCCTGATGGAGTGGTCCGTACATTGTTTATTGTTTTTTATCCACTAGGTGGCGCAGTGTTATCCTCTGACTTTGGAATACAAACAGTATGCTCTGAGAACAGAGGCTGCTTATACCGTCATGCAGGGTTATAAAAACTTTATTGGGGTTTTGGTTGTTGTTTTACTATTTATAAAACACTGATATGTGGGTAATGGTAGGCTTCCAATAAACGTTCAACGGCAGAGGAAAAATTTGATTAAAAAAATCTTTCAAAGAACTATAAAACTATAGTAAAATGCAAACATAACCGTGTTCTGTTGATTCAAGTTTATTGAAAACTTTCATGAATGGATCATGTACATTTGTAAAATGTATAGATAAAGGAATGAGACAGTTGGCAATCTTTAGGTGAGCGATGGGGCCCATGTGCCCTCTGTATTACATCGACTTTGATTTCAGAATTAGTTCTTTGTAGCCTGTTCGTTTATCGTGTTCCCTAGCCATAACAGCAGCAGTGCAGTTTCCAACCACTACTTCTGCTGTAGTGTGGACGATGACGTCACCGATGACGTGACCTCCAAATACATATCCTTCACTGTCGCTCATACTCATGTGAAGATGACCTCCGCCGGAAAGAGTGCCTACTAACGATACGATCTCAAATGGCCCATCGAAGGTCTTAATCTGTTGGAAAGTAGAAACCCATTGTTAGTACATGTATGAAATGAATCGAACACAGTACATGTATGTTGCAATATTTAGAAATGGTGCATGTATTTCGTAGTTTGATTTACAGAAATAATTTAAACAGACTTCCTACTCCTCCATACTGAGTTTGGTCTCAATCTTACTGTGGTACTATCCGCCATTCTCAAAGTTGCTTTAGTCACACTTCCTACACACGTGATGACGAAGGCTGCAGACAGTTCGTTATCTTCCGTGAACTTGAGCAATCCTTCTTTCAGGGCGGCACCAGGTTCAAAACGCATAGAATAGCAGATCAGTGGGCTCTGTATAACTTCCATTGTCTACCCTAAAAACTTTAAATGTTTTTGCACGTAAAATGAATTAAACTTTCTAGAGTGAACGAGGTAATTCTAATGCTGTTTGTTTTGTCTGCTTTTGATATCCCTTCGAGATTTTTTTCGTGCCATGTAAATTCAGCTATATGATATGCATGGCGCTTGGGGTCGTAGTAGTATTAGTAAGGAATTTTTAACATGTCTGTCAAGACATGGGACCTTCACGTTTTAAGGTCAAGCTGAAAGACCTCTGGCTGCAGTCTGTGGGACTCCAATTCACGACCTCCTAGTTATGAAGCCAAAGGTTTAATTATTGAGCCACTCCCAGATAAAAATAATATCGAGGAAAATGCAAGCAGAATATTATACAAATGAATGAAATCTGGATAGGATTACGTATAGTTCCTTATATATCGCACAGTTTTACAATCAAATTTCTACATGTGCAAGTCGATGGTGCGGTGTCGCTATAGAATAATGACGCGATGCCAATAACACGATATTAATGCGATGGCTGTGGCGTAGTAATAATAATGGGCAGTCGCATCATCGTCATCACATAATCGTGCCATCATTTCGCCGCCGTAATATCTGACTGGATCCTGTTGGGGACCCGTGTACGGCAGTTTCCTATTGATCTGTCGTATCAATTACTTGTATATCGATATGGCGCAATAGATCATCTAGCCGTCTTTAAAATATCGCGTTTTCAAGGGTGAATCGACTTCAATAAGTTTAATACTGTTTAATGCTAGTGTCCGACGACGTCACTGTGAAAAACAAGATTAAAATTCATAATTGGGTACAATGGATTGATTAATTGATTTTTTTTTATTGGTGGAAGAGAGAACCTAGATACAATGTATCTGGGAAGAGACCACCGACCCTCCGAAAGTAAACTGGGAAACTTTCTCACTTAACGGCGCGAGCGGTATTCGAACCCGCGCCGACCAGAGGCCTAGGGGTGAGAGGCTGTGTGATTTTGAGCGCGATGCTATAACCACTCAGCCACGGAGGTCCCAAATGGAGACTGGAGAGTCGTGCTTATCTATTAATTAGTTATATTCCCCATAACAAGTCTTCTAAAGTATTAATGCACGCTGAGCTATGCTATCAGTATGACCCTATTAGATTCCATAGTTTTCGTGTGCTTTCAGCTTCCAATACAATGATTATACTGTCCATTTACTTGTGTATACACATGATTAGCAATTCATATATGTATGTACTTGTTTCCCCAACATGCTGCATCCACATGCAGTTTGCAGTCTATGTAACCTGTAGTTAATGTTGTAAACTTTCTTTCTTTTTTGAATTTCCTTCTTTATAAACTGTCTTACTGTTATGCCCTCTGGGCCCAAAATTGGAATAAACTTATCTTATGCTAGTATCAATATCAGAATTGAATCTGCATAGAAAACATATGATATTCTTACCGTCTTTTTCAAGTACTGTACAGTGTATTTGTTTTTTTCTTCGTGACAGTCAGTTTGGTGTCTTCGCGTGGATCTTGACCTCGTGTATGGCGCGCCAAATTCACAAAACGAGTGAAATCTAGGTTACAATACGATTCACCATCACGCATGTTGATGCATAGTTTACAGCTGTGTTGTTCCACGAATGAAAACACCTTTGAGCCTGAATTTATAGCGTATCAAACATTGCAATATTTGATTTTTTCCATTTGTATAGATGGTTTTCATATGATGTATTTTGACCCCGAGTTATTCCCCTTAGTCGCCATCATGTAGGTCAAACTAGTGGATTTTCCTCTTTGGGCAACCAGTTTCAAACATGTAAGGCAGAAATATATGGGGGAAAAATCTTTGCAATATTGCAATTATGAAGTAAAAGATGCATTAACAAATGTATATTAATAAGAAAAACAGTTTATCTCCACCTCAGTGACCAGAATAACAAGGCTGATTTTGGTTGAATAATGAAGGAATCCGGGCATGTTAACCTACAATATGGCGGCCAATGGGAAATAACCCTTGCTTAATCGCTTCGATGGAAAACCATCTATTGTATAATTGTTCATTTGTATTATAATATGTATGATTGTTTTTTATTAATGTTGTATATTTTTCATTTGCATTGTATAATTCGGTAGCGTTCGCTTCGTAACCAATAGGTGGAGTCGAGCCCCGCTCGTGCCATGGCCGCGTCAACATAGGTAGTGATTGCTCCTTCTCCAAACACTCCGCAATCATGGGTCTTTCGGATATGACTTTAAAAACGGAGGTCCCGTGTCGCGGCAGGCATTGGCACGTTAAAGAACCCTCACTACCACGAGCGTAAGCGCTAAGCATAGGTCTAAATTTGTGATACCTCACTTATACAGCTGTGAGACGAAGGATCTTAAAAGCGAGCTTTTCTGATCAAAACTTTTGCCTGTCGTTGTCATAAACTTTTTACATTTTCATCTTCCTTTCCAGTACCACTTGGCCAATTTCAACCAAACTTGGCACAAATCATCCTTATGCAAAGAGGATTTAAGTTTGTTCAAATGAGGAGCAATGCCTTTCTTCAAGGAGAGATAATAGCGAAAATACACTGACAAATTTTTAAAATGTTCAGAACCAGCGGGCCAATTTAAATCAAGCTTGGTACAAATCGTCCTTGAGTGAAGGAGTTCAAGTTTGTCCAAATGAATGGCCACGCCTCCTTCAAAGAGGAGATAATCGCAAAAATATGGTTGGGCGATTTAAAAATCTTCTCGGGAACCACTGGTCCAGAAAAGTTGAAATTTAAATTGCAGCTTCCTCACATAGTGCAGATTCAAATTTGTTAAAATCTTGCCCCCTCCCAGGGTGTGTGGGTGTCGGAGGTCAGAATAGGGGATCAAAGTTTTACATGCGAATATATAGGGAAAATCTTCTCAAGAATCACTGGTCCTGACAAGTTTAAATGCACCTGGCAGCTTCCTGACAGAGTCCAAATCTAAGTTTGTTAAAATCATGGCCCCAGGGATAGGGTAGGGCCACAATAAAGGATCAAAGTTTTACATGCAAATATATAAGGGAAAAAACTCTTAGATATCTTCTTATCAAGAACCATTAGACCAGAAATTCGAAATTTACCTGGTCGCTTTCTGAAATAGTTAAGATTCAAGTTTGTTAAAATCATGCCCCCCCCCGGGGGGGGGAGGGGGGCGGAAAGTTCAAATTCATATGGCAGCTTCCTGACATAGTGCAAATTCAAATGTGTTAAAATCGTGACCCCCAGGGGTAGGTTGGGGCGCCATGATAGGGGATCGAAGTTTTCAAGCAAATATGTTGGAAAAATCTTTACAGAACCACTGGGGCCAGAAAAGTTGAAAACCTGGCAGCTATCTGAAATAGTGCAGATTCAAGTTTGTTCAAATCATGGCCCCTAGGGAGGGTGGGGCCACAACAGGTGATCAAAGTTTTACATGCAAATATGTAGGGAAAATCTTTAAATATGGGCCGAGGTGAATCAGGTGAGCGATGTGGCCTATGGGCCTCTAGTTGAAAATACATCAGGATTCATATGAAATACGATGCTTCACGACGGCATACGTCATGAAGCACATTACCATTGGATTCAATGGAAATGTAATTAATATAGAAATGTAATTAATATAGAAATGTCGATTCTTTTGTCATATTTAGTCACGAATTCTATGGAACAGTTCTTTATTGCAATAAAATGAAAACAGCTTTTTTCTTTTATATTTTTTTTAAAAATAAACAATCAGTTTAATACAACTCATTATATAAAATTTCAAGTGATAACAATTTCCATTAGTAACATATTTAACAAAACGCTTACAGTAAAATATCAATGAAATAAGATAAACATAAGAATTTGAATAATACTTTTTAGTTTGTATATTACATCTATCATCCAGAATTTTTATATTTTTACTTACAGCAACCGACAAAACACAACGATGAAATCTTCATTTTAAGAAAGAAATTCAGGGACTACGAAAAGATAAATTTTATCTATAATCTTAAGGAAGTTTTTCCGCCCCGCCTGGTCTGTGTAGTAGTGTGTATTAACTCTACTGGTGTTTTTTCGTATAGTAGCCCTTCTTGGCGGCCACCATGTTATGGGATCCTTTGAAATAAGGATTTCCAGCGTGTTCCGTATCCTGAAACAAGAAAACGATTGTGTTCGATTAGCATAACATATTGCAAAATGTGCGTATGAATTGTACAATATCCACAAAAGTACGGTAAACTGTACAATATACGCTCGTCGGACAGTGAAATTCAACCTGGAGACATATTGTGTACTCTGAATTAATACAACACACATTCTGAATAGAAAAGCCTTAAAGTGGGTCATGATGCACCAAACCATCTGACATGTGAAGTTGTGAACTGATTATGTATTTCTCTGAGAGTGAGATTGTGACAAAATGTCGGTGCAATATCTATCTATGGTGATAAAAAGTCCAGGAAACCATTTGATCAACTTTTAACCCTAAAGTAGGTCATGGTGCGCCAATTAAGTTCAAATGTAAACTGATTATGTATTTCTTTAAAATGGAGGTTGTGTTGTGATACTAAATTTCAGAGTAATACCTGTGACCATACCAAAACTGTTTGACTTACTTCTACCCCTAAAGTACTGTAGGTCATAGTGCACCAATTCCTCCAGAGGAAGCCTTTGACTAAATATCAGGGCAATATCTGTATCCGTAATGACCCCCCCCCCCCCCCCGAAAACTGTCTGACCTATATTTAGTCCAAAAGTTGGTCAAGGATGAACCAATCCAGCTAAAATGCAAACTGAACTTGTATTCCTCCGAGAGGAAGCCTTTGACTAAATATCAGGACAATATCTGTATCCGTAATGAAAAAAAGCTCGGAAAACTTTGACCTATTTTTTTTCAAAAAGTAGGTCAAGGATGAACCAATCCAGCTGAAATGCAAACTGTTCTTGTATTCCTCTGAGAGGAAGCGTTTGACTAAACATCAGGGCAATATCTGTATCCGTAATGAAATAAAGCCCGGAAAACTGTTTCACCTTTTTTTTCTTCCAAAAAGTAGGTCAAGGATGGACCAATCCAGTTGAAAAGCAAACTGAACTTGTATTCCTCCAAGAGAAAGCCTTTGACTAAATATCAGGGCAATATCTGTATCCCTAATGAAAAAAGCCCGGAAAACTGTTTGACCTACTCTTAGTCCTAATGTAGGTCACGGATGGATGGACTAATCCAGCTGAAACGCAAACTGAACTTGTATTCCTCTGAAAAGAATCTTATGTGTAAATTTCAGTGCATTATCTGTAACGAAAAAAAGTCCGGAAAACTGTTTGACCTACTTATAGCCCTAAAGTAGGTCAAGGATAGACCACTCCCGCTGAAATGCAAACTCACTCTTATGATTCTTGAGGGAGATATTGTGACCAAATTTCAAAGTTGTACATGCATCAGTTACAGAAAAAAGTCCGGAAAACATGACCCCGGACGGACGGACAGCGCCATAACATAATACAGGACGTATAAAAATTACAAGATGTATATATAATATACGCAATTACAGGCACTTCTCACTGTTACAGAAACTTCTTTGTTTTTCCAACAAACTCTTCAGAATGTGTACTCTGTATAACATTTACAATCTTTCCGACTTCTGACCATATGGGATAGTAGTAATTCAATTCGCACTCCTATTTCAAATACTTACTCTCTTTTTGACCATGTGCGGAGATTTTTTGGCAACCAAAGATTTCCTCTTTTCACTTGTGGACAAAAAGGCGTTATTTTCCTAGTGGAAATTATACATAAAAATTCAGTTTTCATGGGGAAAAATAATCCTATTGGATATACTTTCAATTTTGTATAGTCTTGTAGTAAATTTCTACAATCCCTACATACGCAATATTCCTAGGACCTTCATCTTTTACAAATGACCTTGCTTAAGGAATATGACACATTCTCCAGTCATAAACAACCTTTGATTTAAACATCTCATTTTACATATTATGGTCTAAAATAAAACATTTATATCACACAACTAATCCCTGTGTAATCCAAGTGATCAGTAACCCTTGCTTGTCGTAAGAGGCGACTAAATGGAACAGTCCTTCGGATGAGACCGCAATAACCGAGGTCCCGTGTCACAGCAGGTGTGGCACGATAAAGATCCCTCCCTGCTCAAAGGCCGTAAGCACCGAACATAGGCCTAAACTACAGGGTAGTGTACCATGGCAATGACACTATAAAACGATGACGATGGATAAATGACACGGCGATGACATAGTGGTATGATCGCCCATCGGTATCGCATCATCATCATCGTCAGAACTCGCGGATTTTCTCCCCGTTAAGGAGAGAAAACCCGTGGTTTCTGTCGATGTCGCATCATCGTCATCCAGATTTCTAACTTTGACCTTTCACAATGACATTGGTTCAGGCTTCCCTGGTGAAAAGCAATAATTAGAATATGTGAATCCTTGGAGAGTGGGACGCGTGCAAACATCAACGGACGCGATGATTAGAGCGGCTGTATATTACATGAAATTGACGCGACAACACGTGCAGTTTACAGGAACACTGACAGGTGTGTTGACACTTACCATGTTCCCGAGCTGGTCAATGACGCTGTCCAGGGAGGCCACAGATTTGGTGCTGATTTTGTTGTCAGATGGACAACTAAACATGTGTTCTTTGTCACATGAGCACTCCTGTTGTTTCATCAGCTGTCTGTTATTGTCTGGGCTGTTTTCGAATTTCTCCACGCAGTTATCATCAGCTAAAATTTTAAGTAAGCTTTTGTTAATTTGAATGAACGAATTTTTATTTTGTAATGTAGGTTACCACTGATAATATTAACTATAGTAATGCAGGGCTTTCAGTGAAGAGAGTGTGACCAGTATAATTCTACGTCGTTTATAGTTCTATGCCAAGGCAAAGGCAATACATGTACATATAACCTCAGCGAAATGTCATAAATTAGCTAGTGCAGTTCTGACATTGTGAGATGTGATTTGTTGTGTTGCGTCGAATTTGAAGTAGATCGCATATATAGATCAATGGATGTTTCACTTTGTTGGTATTTCGAGGAAATCAAGAAATAGATTTGGGTTTTTAATGATATATACCATATAATTATGCACATAATCAAGACGGACCATCGATATCTTATAAATCTATCCTCCAAAATTGAAAGTCGTTTTGATTGGATTGTTTGGTGGGTTTTTTTCATCCCCCCCCTCCCCGATTTCCTGGGGGAGAAATCGAATCTTGGCCAAACTTCCTATACATTTATCTATAACAGAAAATATGTATTTGTCTCAAGCAGTTCTCTCTCTCTCTCTCTCTCTCTCTCTCTCTCTCTCTCTCTCATGTATATGTATGAATATTCATAACGATTGCAAAAATTAGCATTTCATGAGTACATGTATCATAGAGAAAATGCACCACTTTTTATCCATGTACGCCAGTGTTACAGATATAAAAAAAAAGAAAATGTTTGTAGTTCTTTTCCTTTTCTGAAGAAACCATACATACGCACGACAGCATCGCTAATTATGAAGTGGGTTGGACAGGGGGAGTTTCAACCTTTATCTGCTACCGCCGCCGCCCCCCCCCCCCCCTCTTTTCGTTTTTCCTCCCTTCCTTTCTATCCATACCCCCCTCGCTTCCCTTTCTCTACCTTCCTTTCTTCCTCTCTATTCATACCCTCCTCCCCTCCCTCTCTCTACCTTCCTTTCTTCCTCTCTATTCATACCCTCCTCTCCTCCCTCTCTCTACCTTCCTTTCTTCCTCTCTATTCATACCCTCCCTCTCTCTACCTTCCTTTCTTCCTCTCTATCCATACCCTCCTCCCCTCCCTCTCTCTATCTTCCTTTCTTCCTCTCTATTCATACCCTCCTCCCCTCCCTCTCTCTACCTTCCTTTCTTCCTCTCTATTCATACCCTCCTCCCCTCCCTCTCTCTACCTTCCTTTCTTCCTCTCTATTCATACCCTCCCTCTCTCTACCTTCCTTTCTTCCTCTCTATCCATACCCTCCTCCCCTCCCTCTCTCTATCTTCCTTTCTTCCTCTCTATTCATACCCTCCTCCCCTCCCTCTCTCTACCTTCCTTTCTTCCTCTCTATTCATACCCTCCTCCCCTCCCTCTCTCTACCTTCCTTTCTTCCTCTCCATTCATACCCTCCTCCCCTCCCTCTCTCTACCTTCCTTTCTTCCTCTCTATTCATACCCTCCTCCCCTCCCTCTCTCTACCTTCCTTTCTTCCTCTCTATTCATACCCTCCTCCCCTCCCTCTCTCTCTACCTTCCTTTCTTCCTCTCTATTCATACGCTCCTCCCCTCCCTCTCTCTACCTTCCTTTCTTCCTCTACATTCATACCCTCCTCCCCTCCCTCTCTCTACCTTCCTTTCTTCCTCTCTATTCATACCCTCCTCCCCTCCCTCTCTCTATCTTCCTTTCTTCCTCTACATTCATACCCTCCTCCCCTCCCTCTCTCTATCTTCCTTTCTTCCTCTCTATTCATACCCTCCTCCCCTCCCTCTCTCTACCTTCCTTTCTTCCTCTCTATTCATACCCTCCTCCCCTCCCTCTCTCTATCTTCCTTTCTTCCTCTCTATTCATACCCTCCTCCCCTCCCTCTCTCTATCTTCCTTTCTTCCTCTCTATTCATACCCTCCTCCCCTCCTTCTCTCTACCTTCCTTTCTTCCTCTCTATTCATACTCTCCTCTCTCTCTCTACCTTCCTTTCTTCCTCTCTATTCATACCCTCCTCCCCTCCCTCTCTCTACCTTCCTTTCTTCCTCTACATTCATACCCTCCTCCCCTCCCTCTCTCTACCTTCCTTTCTTCCTCTCTATTCATACCCTCCTCCCCTCCCTCTCTCTATCTTCCTTTCTTCCTCTCTATGCATACCCTCCTCCCCTCCCTCTCTCTACCTTCCTTTCTTCCTCTCTATTCATACCCTCCTCGCTTCTCTTCCACTTTCTTCCCCTCCCTTTACCTGTTCACCATTATTACGATGACTTGTTGTGAAAAAGAGGAAATAGAACATTTGAATTATATTCTGTAGGGTGGGTGGGTAGGTGTACAGACCTGTATATCCGATGGGACAGGGGTTGGGTGGGTTGCAGTAGGCAGGGAGTACTTTGTCCGTTTTGACCTGCTTGGGATTGTCTTTTCCGTCGCCAGTTCCTCCTGTAAAATTTGAATTTGAATTTTTCAAAAATACCGAAAACACTGCTGTTGGAATTTTTCAGATTTCGCGGGAATTCAATTCTCGTGGGTACCCGTTTCTCACGAATTCCAAACCACAACGAAATATACAATTTATACATTTTTCTAAGTGCAAAAACCATACCCACGGAATTACATCCCAACTAAACAGTAAAATCGCCAACATCCACGAAAATTAGCCTCTGCGAACTTAAATAATTTCACAGTATTCTTGTATATTTGAAATACAAATACATCCTCTAATTACGCACACATATATATGCGTGTATTCTGGTTTAGACAAATTTACAAAGCGTGCTGTGTTGTCATTTTGAATAAAAACACGCAATCAGTGAAGAAAATCAAGTGTGATCTGAGAAACTCAATACGACAGATGCCATTTGTTTCAATAATTCCATTTAGCATTACTCACTGTGACGCTATATCTTTTATTGATTGGCTCTCTCAAACATCCGCACAACACGGAATGAAATATTGGATAGTATAGGCATTAAATATAGAATGTATAATGTGATGTGGTTGCATAAGTAAGTGGCAGGGATCTTTAATTTTGAAATTTATAATAGAATTTGTCGGTTTTTATTATATTCATACATACTGATAATTGACCGGAAATTAGGTGTTAAACCCAGAGCGGGCTCTTGTACTGACCAGAAACTGACTGGTATCCCCAAAGAGGACTGTTTTCTTGATATTCTTGATCCCTTATGGATGCTTCGCTAAATATGTCGTCGTTGAGAGTTGGTTCTTGGTATCCGACATTGGACCAGTCTTCGTTCGGCGAACTTCTACTCTCCAAATCATAGTAGCCATTATCCAGACGTCCCCTCAAATCATCAAGAGCGTAAAGCTGACCAAGGCCCGGCCAAGCCATGGAGTCTTGGGAAATTTTGGCCTCCGTCACCAGGAATGAAATGGCCAGAATAGGCAACAGCATTGCGATGGCCATGAACAAACCTACATATAATATAAATTATGTGTGGAAGAAATTAGGATTTTTCTCAACTTTAGATTAAAATGGTTTAAATTTACACAGTGTACTTGTAAACTGTATTGCATGTATCACGTGTTTTGATTTTTTTTTTCTTTATCTACGCTTATTACAATATGGTATATTATTCATGTAAGAAAATGAACGACACAATACGTAAACTACTGCTCGAAAAAAATCAATACGTATGAAGAAATTTACAGCAACAGATTCCTAATTTCAAAACATGAAATGTCAAGAAAAAGGAAACTATCATTTACATTTGCAATTAACTGCCTGGTTTTTATCTTTGATTGGGTTTTCTTACCTGTTTTCTATGTGGGAATTTTACCGTTTCTCTCTTTCACAATGGCGCTGTTGTTTCAGAAAGATGGATTCGATCGATAGATGCCGTGACGTCATTGGCTTTCACAGGTTGTGGATAAGCCCTATCGATTATCAATATTCCAATTCATTTATAAGGAATATCAATTTATTTAAAGACAGTGATGTTTTTGGTGTCGTGGTAATGGGATGGGAAATGGAAAGCGCGAGATATTTAAAATTTGCGAGTATCCTTGGAAATGGATGAAAGAAAACCCCTAGACAAAGATCAATCTCGTATAATGTCCTTCCTCCTCCCCAAAAAGCTGACTGTCGAATGGGTCTTTCCCACCGGTGGGAATATTATGGGATTCACTCCAAGGTAAAATCTTTCTCCGGGGAAATCCTACTACATTGTATATACATGTACTTCGAAAATGTGTGTAGTAGCAATGGCAAATAAGAATTGAGAAAATATACATATACAACTGTAATAGACATAGTATTCACCAATCAGACTTCTTAGATCCACGCCGTATACTATGCGTAAGATGGTAGCATTGTGGGCCTATCTTGGGATCTGATTTTAATTAGATTGTAGTATTCACGGATTTACATGACAAATTTAGTTGTTTTTTGTTTGTTGGTATATTAAAAAGAGGTGGATCAAAGAGAGAGTGATCCAAACGTCAGGTGCCTGTCTTTCCAGGGACAGAACTCAGAAATATGCTAGGAATGACATGTGTTGACAACGAGGCCATTTCTAATGGTAGTGCCTGAACAAAAGGGCAGTAACAAAGTCAAAGAAAGCATCACAGACAGGGGAGTTTTAGAGTGCATTGTGTCGATGACACATTTCATAAGCTAATAATACTGAAATATTAATATCAAAAGACAAAATTGCAAAGAGAAGTCACCGCAAATGGCCTGATCTGTATGAACGTTTATATGAAAGGTTACTGTTATCATATTTAAAATTAGATCCATAAACCACTAAAAAATTACACAAACCGGGTGTCCGGGTAGCGCTCTCGCTTCTCACCGCTGCGAGCGAGTTCGATCCCCGTGATCGGCAGTTGTTGTATGTGAAAGGGTATGGTGGTCGCCCCGCTCGGACAAGTGGGTTTCCTCTGGGTACTTCGCCGTTTCCTTCCACATTTGATGAACCCACCCCCTAACGCCAACATCCGTGCATCAAAGGACCCCTATCGGAAAAAAGCTTTCGGGGGTTAAACTTGGTATTTATGTACGCATACATATACTTGTATGTATACATGTATATACGGAATAAACGTTTTAAATTTCTTTTTGTAAAAACGTGTAAAGTGTTGTTTCTGTAACCCTACATTGCTATGCATCGTTTATATATAACATATTCTACTGACCCATTTCTAAAGATTATTAAATGTGTACAATGGTAAAAATCTCAACATATCATTATGTAAATCGTATTTGCCAAATGAATCACGTCAATGATGGCATATGATCGATTGTATCTTGCTTAACATCCCTCTCGTGAATTTTTCACTCATATGGAGACATCGCCAATACTGGTGAAGGACTTCAAATTTAGGCCTATGCTCTACGCTTACAGCCACTGAGCACCGAGGGTTCTTTAGCGTGCCACACTTACTGTGACACGGGACATCCGTTTTTAAGGTTATCTCCGAGGACCCGTGACATTCACATCTGATGCCGACCGAGCGTTTGACGATAGAACTGATGGCATATGTATAAAGCATTTTAAACATATGTAGTAGCAACAACTTTTACTACTGTAAAGGCGAAATATTCGTTCGGGCTTTGTTTTCGCCATCATATTTACGATCGCGAAAATAAAACTATCACAAAGTGCTGTTCAAAGTATTTTGGGGGTACGAGTTCATACATTATTGAGGATCTCTCCGCGAAATTTAAACCATCATGAAATACCTACCGATATAAATTGCGAACTCTTAGCTCTGCGAAATTAAAGCTTTTTACCTATTCTCTTTAGAGAAGTGGACAGGCATAACAGATGTAGGCTATGTCCGTCCACTCCTTTAGAGAAGTGGACAGGCATAACAGATGTAGGCTATGTCCGTCCACTCCTCTAAGGAAAATAAACCTTTATATGTTCCTGAAGTAGATTAACCTAAATGCACCAATCGAGAGCTGGTTAATACATACAATAACAGGCAAATTCAAGACACTTAGCATTTTACTCCAAATTATATAAAACATTTGAACTTCAAATGGTATATTCATAAATTTCTACAAAACTTAAAATTACTTGACTGGTCGATATATATATAGTTGACCACCTACTCCAAAGGAAATTTAAAATTCTTTGCTGTCATTGTTTCTCCTCTGTATAGAATTAAGAGCACCCCATTTTAGATTGTCCTCTCATGATAACACAATACAAAAGCATGCACAAAAATGAACATATTTGAAACCAATTCATCTTGCACTGGTTTCCTTTTACCTTAATAAACAATATATGTACATTTGAAAACCTGCTTAGCACTTAATGATAAGATATGATAAATGAGATCTAGCTATCATAAGCATATACATGTAATACACAAAAAATGCAATGCAATTTGCCAAATTCATGCATATCAGTTTTGTGGGTAAAGAATTGTGTAACTGGGGTATACAGTGGAATATAGGCCTATAGGAGGTAGAACATCATGAAAAGTTGATAATGCAAAAGTGATATTAAAATATGTTCAAAGCATGGCAGGAGAGAGGGTAAGGGAATAAAGTCTGCACCTACACTGTGAAGAAATCTGAACTGTTTATATGTATCGTGTTCCAGCAGAGGGAATTCAAAACAGCGCATTTCGAATAAGAAATAAGTGTTACCCAATAATATTATTTTACTGTTTTATTGAAAAGACTGAATAGTTCATCATTCATTCGTTTACAACTCGCACACACTATCAGCTCGAGCAGGAACATCCAAACAGCACAAGACTGAAGTAGGGGGAAAATCATCTATCATGGGTCTCACTTAGTTTCGTTATATCATTACGGTTCAGCACAGTTTTTGGCATATCTTTCTTGGACTTGAGAGTAGGTACGTCAGTGACACTGGGATTTACCATCCTGTCTAGTTTTCTGTTAAGACGTTCTTCTTGTATGCTATCCTCCTTCCAGGGAGTTTCAGCTCTACCCATTAAATTCTCAAAGTTGTACCCCACAAATCCCACAACTACCGCCACAGGAAATGCAGCGTACGGTGCATAGGTTCTCGCTACTGCCATTAACACAGGCCACATTTTCTGTGAATTATGATCTGCAACATAGTTATATATTGCATAAGAGTTAACTTTCATTTAACAATCTGTAAACAAAAATATTTGAAATCATTATAACACGTTAGATCTACTTGGTTTCTATCATGACAGAAGGTTAATTCAATCGGTACCTACTGCCTACCCAATATATGTAATAATGATCATTCCAAGGCAAGGTCGACCAATGTGTGCGTACACACAGGAATTGCATTAAGCTACGTAAAATGTCAACAGTTCACGATGAAGATTATGAATTCCGTATAAACATAAAAATAAATAAATACAAATATAATTCGACATTTTTTGTGTTGTTACTAGCATTATTTTCACAAGGAAATGTTTTTGAAATAATTTTGTAGTAAATATCACTTACGCATTGCTTATTTAATTGATAAATAATATTTCAAGCATGTGTATGTAAGCTGTGATGGCCGAGTGGTTAAGGCGTTGGACTTGAAATCCAATGGGATCTTCCCGCGCAGGTTCGAACCCTGCTCGCAGCGTCAAAATTTTTCATTTTTTATATAAAATATATTTCTAGTTTATTCACATGACAAATTCGCAAATTCTATCGTCGTTTAATATAACAATCTAGTTTGCCTATACAACCTATAATTGGGTCAAATGATGTCTGACATTTTTTCAAACCGATTGTTTGGCCGTTCTTAATGGCACACTGATTTTGACTACGGATAACTCCGTTTACCAGATCAGAATATAGGGCTCACAGCGGGTGTGATTGGTCGATAGGGGATGCTAATACTCCATCTAATAGTGGGTGAACATAAAAGTATACCTTATATAAAGGCATATATATGGTATAATGTTGCTTGGATATGCTAATTAAACAACCCACTTTACATATACATGTATATATATATATATATCCTAAAACCGTTTGGGATATATATGAGAAGAGTGGGTTGTTTAGCATATACATGCAAATAAATATACCTATAAAATGCCAAAACTAAAAATTTTCTATACTAAAGTAATATACCGATACATACAAGTCTGATCTGTATGTTTCATAATATTTGAAGACTCCCTCTCTTTCATACCTCAAGCAGGACAAGGCCGACAGACACATTTGCATACCTAATAGTATACACTTATTAGACACGATTTAAAATGTTTCCTCTAAAAAATTATATAACTTGGAAACACATATTTTCCATTTCTATTAGCCCTGCATTGAAGATCTGGGATCACTCTCCTATAGTACATGTATGTACATGTTATGTCTGTCAGTCAAAACTATTACAGTAATACAATATTCTCAGTATTTTTTAACATCATGCACAGTAAAATGATTCCTGGAAGACCCCAGTATAATTTGAGAGGAAATCAATGAAGGTCAGTTGTGCATCTAGGGGTGGCTGGCCTGGTTACAACAATCCCCTCCCTTATTTGATTGAACATTTTAAACCAAAATGGTAATTTTTTGCCACTTTGGGCTCATCAATACCCCCCCCCCCTCTTTCTGTGGAAAAAGTACAAATTTGGGGTCGCCCCCCCCCCCCCCCCCCCCCCCCCCCCCCCCCCCCCTTTTGAAAATTAACTGGATCTGCCCCGGAAGGTACAAAAATATGATTTTGGGATTTATGTAATGCTTGCAGGCAGCATAGTCAAAGGTTGCAAAGATAAAAATGAATTTGCGTTGTATAACATGAAACAACACCTTATTATTGATGAAACTCATGCAGTAAGTTCAACTTTTTTGGGGATAATGTAGCAACAAAACTCTAAGTTTCAATAAAACAGAAACTACATACATTAATTGTATATACACATGTGATTTATTCAGCGTGGACGGATAAACTTAATTGACAACATTATGGGTAATTGATATACCGGTACAACAGTTTGGCACACACATAACATGATATCTCAATACTCTGTACTTAAAAGGGAACAGTAATGTTTAGTCATTAATCAGAATCAGGAAAGTTTTGATCACTAGCACATAATGTGATGATGTATCACATGACAGTTCTGGAAAATTAGAGGAATACGATGCTGCTTCAGAGATTGTCCTGGAATAAAAGCACGGTGTCTGTAATCTCTGCAACAAGCACTGAAGTGCAGCTGAATTCAAGAAGCGAGTTTATCTGTGAAAAGCTTCAGCTTCCCATTAAGAGAGGCTGTCATCAACTGAAAAATGAGTACAGTACATTAAATAAGAAAGATACATGTACTTATCAAAATTAAGCATTAATTTTTACTATAGATTCTTAAATATACGAGCAATGTAATTAAAATTAGATGTTAGATCCACTCACATACTCACTATAAATATGTGAGCAGATCTAACATCTAATTTTAATTAGATAAATATACAAGAGGAATTTATTATCTCGTACCTCACAAAATAAAATTACTTGCTTTAATTTATTTTGATATTGCTAAAATACATGTGAAAGTCTGGATCAACAGACCACTCGTGAATTCATCTTCTCACGATTTGATGTCTACGAGTCATTTCGTGATAATTAGTTCTCACATAAAATAAGGAATCTACCGTATACAAGCATAAAAAACCCTATAAATAATAACATTGTCAGATGTTGCCTTATAATATCTACCAGCTTACTTGTGAATAGAGAGGATGAAATGCCACAGCAGACACCGTGTCAGTGAACCCGGTCAACTTGGAGCAGTAGGTGCCACCCCTAATGTCGAACACATAAACCTAGAAATATAAATCTAACAGCTAAAAAGTCACACTGCGAGTCAAGCAAAGGATCGAACACATAAACCTAGAAATGTAAATATAACAGTAAAGTCACACTGCAAGTCAAGCAAAGGATTGGATTCTAATCAACTTGATAGAAAAGTGAAATGAACTGAAATTACAAAATTAAAATTATTTGATGCTGAGTTAATCACTAAAACTGTGGGACAGGATTGTAAGTTACCCAGAAAAAACGATACAGCAAGATAGCATATTACTGAACAAAATACTCAACCCTCAGGTCATCGTCACAAGCTGAAAAATACTCAACCCTCAGGTCATCGTCACGAGCTGAAAAATACTCAACCCTCAGGTCATCGTCACAAGCTGAAAAATACTCAACCCTCAGGTCATCGTCACAAGCCGGAATATACTCAACCCTCAGGTCATCGTCACGAGCTGAAAAATACTCAACCCTCAGGTCATCGTCACGAGCTGAAAAATACTCAACCCTCAGGTCATCGTCACAAGCTGAAAAATACTCAACCCTCAGGTCATCGTCACAAGCTGAAAAATACTCAACCCTCAGGTCATCGTCACGAGCTGAAAAATACTCAACCCTCAGGTCATCGTCACAAGCTGAAAAATACTCAACCCTCAGGTCATCGTCACAAGCCGGAATATACTCAACCCTCAGGTCATCGTCACGAGCTGAAAAATACTCAACCCTCAGGTCATCGTCACGAGCTGAAAAATACTCAACCCTCAGGTCATCGTCACAAGCTGAAAAATACTCAACCCTCAGGTCATCGTCACAAGCTGAAAAATACTCAACCCTCAGGTCATCGCCACAAGCTGAAAAATACTCAACCCTCAGGTCATCGTCACAAGCTGAAAAATACTCAACCCTCAGGTCATCGTCACAAGCTGAAAAATACTCAACCCTCAGGTCATCGTCACAAGCTGAAGTGTGAAAGGGGAGAGGAGTGTACGTTTCAGCCGTGGTTTGCGACGATGCCCTCTGGGGAGATTTCCTTAATCCCACATGGATAATTACAATGGATTCTCCTCTAGCTATTGGAATCCAGTTTCTACATACATCACAATCTGTTTGTAATGGATATATACTGATTTACTTACACATTTATCCTCAGAACCTGTAACGACATACTTCCCACATGGACTTAGATCCACCCCACATGGGAATGATCTGTTCATATGACCCTCATACCTCCTCACACATCTGCAAACACCAATGTACACACTCAAAATCATTTTATACAATTTATCATACACCAATGTACACACTCAAAATCATTTTACACAATTGATCATACATAAAAGAATGATTGTTGACAATCCATTTGTAAAAAAAAAAAAACGAACAAAGAGTCCATGGGTAACAATGCTCACCTGTGTCACCTTGTTCATACATAAAAACTACATTGTACACATGTATTGGAATGTTCAGAAATAAGGTCAGTGTGGAGTATAAGGCAAAAGGCTTATTTTTAGCCATTTTCTGAGAAAATTCCTTAAATTGGTCAATTCGGCAGATGGGTGAAGACTTTAATTCCCAGCTATTTCTACCTTTAAGCGTTATTATGAGGTCAATAAGTATCTGTTATACCCGGAAGAATCTATCTGATGTTACGGAAAGCATCAATACAAGCCATCGATTATGAAGATAAGGTAAATGAAATTGCCACTTTGCTAATCTAACTTTAAACAATGTGCATTCAGTTTTTGTTTTACTGTTAATCATCTGCCATGTTGGTGTTTACATACATGTATCAAGGCTGCTAATTTCTCATTCAGCAAGCTCAGTAAAATATTGATTGAGAGACTAATCATATAGTTTGTTGTGTTTGATTTGTATTTGTATGTAACTTATGAATGATCTCATTTATTCAGGTCAAATATCTAAAATAATAAAGTGTACCTGGCTGAGATCTAGAGCCGACTGTCTCTAAAACTTGTGTTATATACATATACATGTATCAGGGTTATCTTTCTTTTCCATTATTTCATTCTTATTTGCTTCCTTATGAACCATTTAGATGGTCTTAGAAAGAATTTTTCATCATCAAATGCAATATTTAAAAAACCCAAAACATAGGCCTTAGATAGGTTGATTTGGTATATTAGTGAGTGAACAAAACAGAAATTATTGACCTTATTACGGAACATTTGTGACATTTACAGTTTTACACTTCGCAGCAAATTAAATTCCAATTTGCAAGCTTTACACAACAAATGTGGCCAAAATAAGTCTAAATTTGCTCTGGACTTTTTTAACAAGAGGCTCATGGGCCACATCGCTCACCTGAGAAAAGAGTGTTTATGTTTTAAACCCAATATGGCAGGTGTGACCAGAAAATCAATAGGGGGTCATACACGTTGTAAATATGTGCATTAAGTGTGTAATTATAACAATTGAATGCCCTTCAGTCAAAGATTTTTGGTGCCAAGATTAATGATATTCACCAAGTTGTTCAAAAGGAATCGACGGCGAGTTTTCTTCTTCTTAATTTATAAATGAAGACAAAAATGAAATTATATCACTAGATTTATTTGGATGCAAAATTAACAAGAGCAGAAAAAATTGAAAATTTATCTACATTTTTTCCTATATATTCCCATGTAAAATTTCTTAAACACTCCTCCTTATATATTCCCATGTAAAAAAAAAAAAATCAAAAAAAAAATCGATCTTCTATGTGGCCCCAACCTTCGCCAGGGGACCATGAATTCCACAAATTTTAATCTGCACTACCTGATAATGCTTTTACATTAAAATGACTAATCATTACTATGCTCTTCTTGAGATGAAGATTTTTGAACATATATTTTTTTAAATATTTCAATGTCAAACTTTGAACCCCTATTGTGGCCCCTCCCTACCCCCTGGGGGCATGACTTGAACAAACTTGAATTTACACTACCTGAAGATGCTTCCATATAAATATGATTAATCACAGCTTTGCTATTCTTGAGAAGAAGATTTTTAAAGATTTTCCCTAAATATTTGTGTGTAAAACTTTGATCCCCCCTTGGGGCCCCATCTTATCCCCGGGGGCCATGATTTGAACAAACTTGAATCTGCACTATGTCAGAAAGATTTCATGTAAAAATCAGCTTTTCTGGCTCAGTGGTTCTTGAGAAGAAGATTTTTAAAGATTTTTCCTATATATTTGTATGTAAAACTTTGATCCCCTATCGTGGCCCCATCCAACCCCAGGCGCCCATGATTTGAACAAACTTGAATCTGCATTATGTCAGGAAGTTTTCATGTAAATCTCAGCTTTTCTGGCTTAGTGGTTCTTGAGAAGATTTTTAAAGATTTTTCCTATATATTTGTATGTAAAACTTTGATCCCCTATTGTGGCCCCATCCAACCCCCGGGGGCCATGATTTGAACAAACTTGAATCTGCATTATGTCAGGAAGCCTTCATGTAAATCTCAGCTTTTCTGGCTTAGTGGTTCTTGAGAAGAAGATTTTTAAAGTTTTTCCCTATATATTTGTGTGCAAAACTTTGATCCCCCCTTGGGGCCCCATCCTATCCCTGGGGGCCATGATTTGAACAAACTTGAATCTGCACTATGTCAGGAAGTTTTCATGTAAAAATCAGCTTTTCTGACTCAGTGGTTCTTGAGAAGAAGATTTTTAAAGATTTTTCCTATATATTTGTATGTAAAACTTTGATCCCCTATTGTGGCCCCATCCAACCCCCGGGGCCCATGATTTGAACAAACTTGAATCTGCATTATGTCAGGAAGCTTTCATGTAAATCTCAGCTTTTCTGGCTTAGTGGTTCTTGAGAAGAAGATTTTTAAAGTTTTTCCCTATATATTTGTGTGTAATACTTTGATCCACCCCTTGGGGCCCCATCTTATCCCCGGGGGCCATGATTTGAACAAACTTGAATCTGTACTATGTCAGAAAGTTTTCATGTAAAAATCAGCTTTTCTGGCTTAGTGGTTCTTGAGAAGAAGATTTTTCCTATATATTTGTATGTAAAACTTTGATCCCCTATTGTGGCCCCATCCAACCCCAGGGGCCCATGATTTGAACAAACTTGAATCTACATTATGTCAGGAAGCTTTCTTGTAAATCTCAGCTTTTCTGGCTTAGTGGTTCTTGAGAAGAAGATTTTAAAAGTTTTTCCCTATATATTTGTGTGCAAAACTTTGATCCCCCCTTGGGGCCCCATCCTATCCCCGGGGGCCATGATTTGAACAAACTTGAATCTGCAATATGTCAGGAAGCTTTCAGGTAAATTTCAGCTCTTCTGGCCCAGTGGTTCTTGAGAAGAAGATTTTTAAATGACCCCACCCTATTTTTGCATTTTTGTGATTATCTCCCCTTTGAAAGGGACATGGCCCTTCATTTGAACAAACTTGAAAGCCCTTCACCCAAGGATGCTTTTGGCCAAGTTTGGTTGAAATTGGACCAGTGGTTCTGGAGAAGAAGTCGAAAATGTGAAAAGTTTACAGACAGACAGATGGACAGATAGACAGACGGACGCCGGGCAAAATGTGATCAGAATAGCTCACTTGAACCTTCGGTTCAGGTGAGCTAAAAAGTTTGCATATCAATTTGACAATTTCTACCTTTGTGAATGTTGGAAAATAGATTTTAAAAGATTTTTCCTAATCTTCCTAGGCAAAATTATTAACTTCAGTTTGAAGAAACTTGAATCTTATAACACTTATACATGATGATACATATACACTGCACTTTCAAATTAATTTATATTAATTGATATACATGTACATATATATTAATATGAAAAATTGTTTATAAATCGGTTCTTGAAAATATTTTCCCCATCTATTAATTCCCATGTAAACTGTGGACTCAACAACACATACACAGTGGTCATAGTTTGAATAAATTTAACTTTACCCTTTATATGAGAATACTTGCATATTAATTTGACTTGTGTTTTGGGGGAAACAGTCTAAAACATTAGAATCCCTATAGTGGCCTTAATGCCCTATATAATGTTGGGGTTATTGTTTTGTCAAATTAAAATCTTCATACATATAGATGCTTTCATGCAAGTTTGGGCTTTGCTGGTCAAAAAGTTCTTTAAAAAGAATGTTTGAACTTTCCTTTTTCTCAATTATTTCCCCTTGGTGAGTCAAAAGATGAAAGCCTGACAAATGATCAGAAAGCTAACTTGAACTTCTAGCTGCAGAACTGTAGCTCTCTGAAAAAATATTTTGAACTCTGTTCCATCAAAATATTTTTTCAGAGAGCTACAGTTCTCCAGCTATTGAACTTCCAGCTAAAGTAGCTCTGAAAATTTTTCATAAGATTACATTTTTATGAGATTGGTATTGTTGATTTGTATGCAAGAAGTAATTCATACGACCATTGATATTGAAGTTGCAAAAAATCATAAGAAAGTTGGAAATATTGTGAAACTAAATTTTCTTGAATTCATTTTTTGAAACTTCACAAAAATAAAATTAATAGCATGGAGAATGAAACTGGATAGGTCACAAAACATGGTTCATTGGTAATTTAAGTCTTCATTGTATCCTGTAGTCTAATCATACTACATGGATGATTATAGCATATAAACAGCAGACACTATTTGGCAGATTTTGGTGTACTGGGTATTATTTTTCTGCAAAAATTCACTTTAAGCAATTCTGATTGTCTGAAATTTATATTACCATGAGTAAATAAAATTAGGTGTTTTCAGTTCTGGCAAAGTTTTTCTTCATATGCAAAGAATGTAAAATTTCCAGTATGCCAAAATTTCCCAATATACAGCCCTAGTGCTACCTGACCTATTTGCCCTGAGATCCCACAATTTGATGCAGTCACCTGCAGCTGACGTCAAAAACAAATCATAGGCATCACGAGGGTGTGAAACAAATTTTGATCCCTAAAAGCATGAAAATAGTACAGAAATTTACAACATATTTCTCTATAAACTGAAAATTGTGTAAAAAATTATCAGTAAAACTGATGGATGATTCCCGAACTGCATCTAACTAATGAGCTACTCCATAGGATGAATGACTCGCACAATGATCAATAACTGTTGTTGAAATGAAGTTTTTTTCCAAATATAAGGTATATGTTGAATGACATCGACCTTTATAAAATGACCTTGAGTGACCTTTGTCTGAAAGCCATTTGTCTGTTACTTATATCTGTGATATATAATCAATACCTGCATGTTCAAGAACTGTCGAAATAAGGAACTTTTCCTTATATAAGGTATATGTTCTGAGTGACCCTGACCTTTCCAAAATGACCTTGGTTCAAAAGTCCCAGTCCCAAGAAATATTTGTGATTAATTAAGATAAATTTCTGATGAAAAGTTTGGAAGATGGGGACTTTGATATAAAAAAGAGTTGAATTAAGCAATTTCTACATTTTCAGAGTGACCTTGACCTAAATGAATGACCTTGAGAGACCTTGGTTCAAAAGTCCTTGTCTCAAGATACATTTGTGATCAATTATATCAATTTCTGATAAAAGGTTTAGAAGAAATGAGCTTGGACAAACAGACAGACAAGACAGTGACTACTGCGGAATCATCAGACTTTGTGGTGGCCCTCACCCACGAATTTACACCCTCAACGAATAAAGACATTCCAGAGTTATCTTTCTTACAAATATATAAATCCATGAAATTACGTCCCCACGAACCTGTAAAAATTCAGCAATCCACGAAAATTGGCCCCCACGAATTTAAATGATTCTACAGTATATGGTCCCCTGACATATTATGGGGAGCATAAAAGTTACAGCATATTACTCAATAGGCTAAAAATAGTACAAAATTTAACAGCTCCATCTAGACTAATAGAACATAAATTTACAGCATATTGATCTATAGGTTTAGTAATGGTACTAATATACTGCTCTAACGCTGAATGGCAAGAGCAAATTTGTATGAAGTTTTCTTGCCAAGAGGACATTACCTCGTGTTGCTTTATACAATGAACAGGTCTGGTGTGTACGTCCGGTATGGTTCGTACACACTTTCCTACATTCATATCATAAACTTCTAGAGATTTACTGCTTCCTGCACATATTACGATGTCTTCTCATAGTTAAGGAAGTTTCAATCCACTATATGACTACATTATGAATGAAATAATATACATTTACCACACATGTACAATACCGTTTCTTTCCTGATAAATTTGGGTTAGCGGTTAGATAGTTTTCTGCCAAAATTCCACTCGCCAAATATGCACCCAACTGCGACTTCAGTAATTGCAATAAAGATAACTCTTTTGTTTGCCAAAATTTATTCCACTAAAATTATTAGCATACCTTTGAGCCAGCAAATCGCCAAATTTTAGACCCGCGGAAAAAACCCTGCTAAACAGTATCTAATATACTACATTGAAACCAACGTAGAGGAATCTCTGGTACATAGAACACAAAGGATACAGGAGTAAAACTCATTCACTGCAGACATAGCGGTGATGTATTGGGCATCCATTGTGAAGGACTGCACTAGCTTGTATTTACTCTTATTCACATACCTAAATATCAGAAATTGAAATGCTTTAGTGTAAGCAATATCTCTAGGACATTGAATATCCTATGAGTTGCTGCTGCCTGTTGACACTGACCGTTTGATGTCTTGTTTTGTGGGATCCAGGTGATATTTGTACATGTACAATGTGTTGGAGGATGACAGAATCAGGAATCGGTCCATGTAGTAGAACTGGGCATTTCTTATCTCCTTAGGAAAAGGGGCGTTCTCCTGTAAGACAACAACACCATAATGGAATTCAGACTCTGTAAGAATCAATGTTCTACAGTAGAAAATGGGAATCAATGTTCTACAGTAGAGAATGGGAATCAATGTTCTAAAGTAGAGAATGGGAATCAATGTTCTACAGTAGAGAATGGGAATCAATGTTATTAAGTAGAGAATGGGAATCAATGTTCTAAAGTAGAGAATGGGAATCAATGTTATACAGTAGAGAATGGGAATCAATGTTATACAGCAGAGAATGGGAATTAATGTTCTAAAGTAGAGAATGGGAATCAATGTTCTAAAGTAGAGAATGGGAATCAATGTTCTACAGTAGAGAATGGGAATCAATGTTCTACAGTAGAGAATGGGAATCAATGTTCTACAGTAGAGAATGGGAATCAATGTTCTACAGTAGAGAATGGGAATCAATGTTCTACAGTAGAGAATGAAAATTAATGTTCTACAGTAGAGAATGGGAATCAATGTTATACAGTAGAGAATGGGAATCAATGTTATACAGTAGAGAATGGGAATTAATGTTCTAAAGTAGAGAATGGGAATCAATGTTCTACATTAGAGAATGGGAATCAATGTTATACAGTAGAGAATGGGAATCAATGTTCTACAGTAGAGAATGAGAATCAATGTTCTACAGTAGAGAATGGGAATCAATGTTATACAGTAGAGAATGGGAATCTGTTCTACAGCAGAGAATGGGAATCAATGTTCTACAGTAGAGAATGGGAATCAATGTTATAAAGTAGAGATTGGGAATCAATGTTCTACAGTAGAGAATGGGAATCAATGTTATAAAGTAGAGATTGGGAATCAATGTTCTACAGTAGAGAATGGGAATCAATGTTCTACAGTAGAGAATGGGAATCAATGTTATACAGTAGAGAATGGGAATCAATGTTCTACAGTAGAGAATGGGAATCAATGTTCTACAGTAGAGAATGGGAATCAATGTTCTACAGTAGAGAATGGGAATCAATGTTCTACAGTAGAGATTGGGAATCAATGTTCTACAGTAGAGAATGGGAATCAATGTTCTACAGCAGAGAATGGGAATCAATGTTCTACAGTAGAGAATGGGAATCAATGTTCTACAGCAGAGAATGGGAATTAATGTTCTAAAGTAGAGAATGGGAATCAATGTTCTACAGCAGAGAATGGGAATCAATGTTCTAAAGTAGAGAATGGGAATCAATGTTCTACAGTAGAGAATGGGAATCAATGTTCTACAGTAGAGAATGGGAATCAATGTTATAAAGTAGAGATTGGGAATCAATGTTCTACAGTAGAGAATGGGAATTAGTGTTATACAGTAGAGAATGGGAATCAATGTTCTACAGTAGAGAATGGGAATCAATGTTCTACAGTAGAGAATGGGAATCAATGTTCTACATTAGAGAATGGGAATCAATGTTATACAGTAGAGAATGGGAATCAATGTTCTACAGTAGAGAATGAAAATTAATGTTCTACAGTAGAGAATGGGAATCAATGTTATACAGTAGAGAATGGAAATCTGTTATACAGCAGAGAATGGGAATCAATGTTCTAAAGTAGAGATTGGGAATCAATGTTCTACAGTAGAGAATGGGAATCAATGTTCTACAGTAGAGAATGGGAATCAATGTTCTACAGTAGAGAATGGGAATCAATGTTCTAAAGTAGAGAATGGGAATCAATGTTCTACAGTAGAGAATGGGAATCAATGTTCTACAGTAGAGAATGGGAATCAATGTTATACAGTAGAGAATGGGAATCAATGTTATAAAGTAGAGATTGGGAATCAATGTTCTACAGTAGAGAATGGGAATTAGTGTTATACAGTAGAGAATGGGAATCAATGTTCTACAGTAGAGAATGGGAATCAATGTTCTACAGTAGAGAATGGGAATCAATGTTCTACAGTAGAGAATGGGAATTAATGTTCTACAGTAGAGAATGGGAATCAATGTTATACAGTAGAGAATGGGAATCAGTGTTATACAGCAGAGAATGAGAATTAATGTTCTACAGTAGAGAATGGGAATCAGTGTTATAAAGTAGAGATTGGAAATCAATGTTATAGAGTAGAGAATGGGAATCAATGTTCTAAAGTAGAGAATGGGAATCAATGTTCTAAAGTAGAGAATGGGAATCAATGTTATACAGCAGAGAATGAGAATTAATGATCTACAGTAGAGAATGGGAATCAATGTTATACAGTAGAGAATGGGAATCAATGTTATACAGTAGAGAATGGGAATCAATGTTATACAGTAGAGAATGGGAATCAATGTTATTAAGTAGAGAATGGGAATCAATGTTCTACAGTAGAGAATGGGAATCAATGTTCTACAGTAGAGAATGGGAATCAATGTTATACAGTAGAGAATGGGAATCAATGTTCTACAGTAGAGAATGGGAATCAATGTTCTACAGTAGAGAATGAGAATCAATGTTCTACAGTAGAGATAGGGAATCAATGTTCTAAAGTAGAGAATGGGAATCAATGTTCTACAGTAGAGAATGAGAATCAATGTTATACAGTAGAGAATGAGAATCAATGTTATAGAGTAGAGAATGGGAATCAATGTTATTAAGTAGAGAATGGGAATCAATGTTCTACATTAGAGAATGGGAATCAATGTTATACAGTAGAGAATGGGAATCAATGTTCTACAGTAGAGAATGGGAATCAATGTTATACAGTAGAGAATGGGAATCAATGTTCTACAGTAGAGAATGGGAATCAATGTTCTATAGTATAGATTGGGAATCAATGTTATACAGTAGAAAATGGGAATCAATGTTCTATAGTATAGATTGGGAATTAATCTTCTACATTATAATTGAGCACAAATTATTTCCCTGAACATGAGACTTTAGGGAACAAAATGAACCTTGTCTTTCTTTGGTCCCTCGCCCTCCGCTAGGTTATGAAGTTTGGTCGCTATGGTAAGGGCAGCCTCAGTTTGGCCTCGTTGCCATAGTCTTACTGTTTTATCATCACATGCTGTTATCAACCAGTTTGAGTCAGAACTCCATTGCACATCGTTCACAATGTGATTATGAGCTATGTATTGAAAAAATAAATTAAGGAAGTCATAATATATAAAGTACAAGAAAAGTAGAAAGATCAGGTTTACATTTCATGACCGGAATAAACAAAAAAGATATCACTCAAAACAAAGCACAGGGTACCTCTAAAGTAAACCTAAATACGTATATACATTGTACTTGAAATGACAATGATTTATTTGCAAAAGCACAATAACGATTACTGGCAAAGGCACATATTATAGATTATACCGTATAATGTACAGTAAAACTCTAGAACAACAGTTACCTAAGCTATAACTTCCTTTTTCCTTGTAAGGAACTCGAAACACTTGGGCAGACTTGTTGGCAAGACCACAGGCAAGACTATGACCATCTCCTGCAAATGTATTAATTCATGAAAGCAGCAAAGAACATAGCACGAGGTTCATGTGCCACAATGCTCACTTGAATTATGTTACTCTTACAGAGATATGAATCGATCTGTAGCAAAGGTCCACAAAACTTAGTACATACAACAAACTTTACTCTAAACTACATACAGTTGAACTTGGGTATCTTAAACATCAATATCCTGAATACCATGAATATGTCAAAGTGATTGGGAAGTTCCAATTGCATTTTATTTATGTATTTTAATCTCAATATCTTGACCCCCATCAACTTTGAGATAACTAGGTTTGACTGTATCCAGTAAGTGTGGGTTCGAACATCATTTTGAAAACTATAATCATGCCCTTAGTGAGATTCAAAAAAAAAAAATCCTATAAATTTCCTAGGTAAGCGGATCCAACTCTGGCCCTAAACTCAGGAAGCATGGGTTTCACAAAAAAGAATCTATGCTACACGAAGATTCCTGCTTTGATTTTAACAGACAACTCGTTCTTGAGAAGATATCTAAAGATTTCTCTATATTTTTATGTAATATGAAGAACTTACCCAGGTCACTAGTCCATAGTTTGAGAAATATTTATATAAAGTTGAACCCTACATAATGAATCTTTCACATAATATCCATTACCCCAGTGATTCTACAGCAAATAATCTTCAAATATTTCCAACTTTTCACCCTATATTCACTTTTTCTAAATCATGTGGCAATACTGAAAGAGGGTTAATGGTCCTCCATTTGAAAACACTTCAATCTCATTCACCTTATAATCATTTCTGCCAAGTTTGGGTGAAAATGGCCCGGTGATTCTGTAGAACTTTTGACAGACAGATGGACACAATATGATTAGATTACCACCCTGAACAATGCTAAGGACTACAGTTTTCAGCTAAGGTGCACTTTACACGAGATATAAAATTTGGTAATCATTTGGTCTGGCAGTTTTCTTACCTGAGTAAGATATTGAATTAACAGGTGTGGGTCTTTCTGCAACATCCCAGCCATACACAAGATCTTTAGGAGGGCCAGAATTGGCAGGGTATTCTTTCTCTAAAGCATTCCTTGGGGAGGGAGACATTCAAAGTACTGTATAGTCTTATTTTCAATACTGTTTAATTCTCATCTTTTTTGCCAACGAATGAATTAAATTTAAACTGCAGTGAAAATAACATAATTATTGCCATTTCATGAAATATATCATGACTTAAAATTTTATAAAACGGTGAAAACAAAGTTCATTTGAAAACTATAATAATAACCAGAGCAAATTCATGAGAAAATTGCACTTCTTGGTACAAGAAATCTTGAAATATATTTCAATATTTTTTACAATCACAGAACCAAACAGTAACATAAAAGGCATGAAGACCCTAGCTTCCACACATTGACAGAGATCTAGAAAGAAAGGACTTGGTTGAAGTAAGTCATGGGGAATTGCACTGTACTGCTTCACTACTTACTCAAGTAAACCGATGGAGGATTTCTTCTTCACTGTAGATGTTGGCTTTGTAGAACTTGTTTTTGGTTTGAACATAGTCATCCTTAAAATGAATAACAAAAATTCTTGTACTCTTCCATAAAAATGGTCCCTCCCTGCAGTGTGACTGATGGGATGACTTTTGAGAGCATCACACTAATGGATAAAGTGATCACAAACCTGGGAGCCTCTGTGTAGCCTGATGACTTGATCTTGCTTTGAAAGGTCAGTGGTTGATCTTTGACCCCTTGACCTGGTTTTGATGGGGAAAGATGACCTGATCATACATACAGTATATACATGATTATTGTACTAATCTTTCCTTGCAGCAACTCCCATTTTATTTCAGAAAAGTGAAGGAATTTGATAAGAAATTGCCTTCAGTATCTCAGATCATAAAACAGCGAAATGCTACCTTACCTTTCTGCTTTTTAGTGGAAGCCTCCTCTTTTTGTTTAGGAACAAGACCTTGTTTGAGTATTGAATTTGGCAATATAGGATCACTGCAAGTACAACAAGATGTGTTTGTGAAACGCAAATGCCCCCAATAATGGCCAATTCCAAAGATGGCAAAGGTCACAGGGACAAATATATTGCTACCAGTAGAAAGGCCTTGTCACAAGAAATGCTCATGTGCAATATGAAAGCTCTAATATTTACCATTTAGAAGTTATGACCAATGTCAAATTTTTTTGAAAATAGGTCAAATGCCAAGGTCAAAAGGTTTAGTACCCTCGGAAAGGTCTTGTCACAAGGAATACTCATGTGAAATATCAAAGCTCTAGCAATTACTGTTCAAAAGTTATTAGCAAGGTTAAAGTTTCAGACAGAATGAATGAATGAAAGAATGACAGACAGGACAAAAACAATATGCCCCCTGAGATCGATAAAAATCACACATATAGACAGTTAGATTCTCTGAGCCACCAGCCTTCTAGAGGAAGTGCCGGAATACTATAAAATCACCGATTTTCAATGGCTGATAACTATTTCTTGATTTGTGGACGAATATTTACCCATAATTCAAATACTTCATAGATAAGAGTCCTGTACCATAAAGAGGGACCAATCTTCTGCCCAGAAATCAAGTGCCTATAACCATGATGTTTTACTAAACCACAAAAATATGTGATTCAACAGTTTCAGTACATGGGGCTGGATGATCTATAAAAAACTCACCTAGATAGGACTGTCAAAATGGGCAGTTTCCTATCTTGTGTTTGACTGTTAGGCAATTCTGAAGAAATGCTCGTTAAGTCCTCAATACTTGAATTGAAATTACAGGGTTTTGATTTAGATGTGGCATGGTCCCAATTCAAGAGATGAACATGATTCTGAAAATGGCTTCCAATAACACAATGAATCTGAAATCAACAACAACAAATCTCAATAACATCTGGTTTGAAATAAATGCAACATACAGCAACAAATCAGGACGCATGATATCGGACCACAATGTAAACTAATACATATAAAGGTGACTCTCGATAACTCGAAGTTCAAGGGACCTTGATAAAACTTTGAGAAATCGAGAGTTCGAAATTCGGAAATTGAAGGTCCGCCGATATGGTCAAGATTTTACAGTAACCGGAAATGTTTACCAACAAGATGATATCATTTTGACATGTTTTCCTTCATATTTGTCAGGTAGTTAATTTGATATCAAAATAAAGAACATTATTTTGCATTGATAAAAGATTTCAAAGTTTATGTATTTATTTGTTCTTTAATCATGTTAAGATAGGCATACAAATCCAAGTTCCAATAAAGCTATACTATCGCTAACTAAACAGAGCACAATGTTAGGTCGCTTTACACAAAGTAAAAATTCTGACGAATGAGTAAAATGATGTTTTAGAGTGATGTAAACACCTAATTACCACAGCTACTCTATCCTCCGCCAATTAACAAAATCCAGGTAAGGTCCAAGCGGAATATTATTACATGCTTGGGTAACGGTGGGTATACGCTACTACCACTTCGAGAGATCGAGAGTGAAAATAATGAAATGTGTTGTACGGGACCCAACTTCACTTTGAGAGATAAAATGTTCAAGAGATCAAAAGTAAATTTGCTTTGTTATATAGAGAAAAAAATCGGGACCATGATTTCACTTCGAGAGACCGAGAACTTCGAGAGATCGAAGTTCGAGCCATCGAGGGTCACCTGTATGATAAGTGTAAATGAAATCCTGTATAAATAAAGGATATCACTATTACTTATACATGTATGTTTGCACTGCAGATGGTGTGTGTATTCAAGTTTTTATTGTTTACAATACAAAGTGATATTAAAGAAAAACAACATCATTCATTTATCTATATTCATTCTATGTAAAAACGTTAAATCTATGAACTGTATGGTTCTTAGCAATAAACAATACATGTACAATCATTTTGCAAAAATATAAATTATCAGGATTCTGCAGAGCTGTCATGTTTTAAGAGAATGACTTGAGCAACTTATCTGTGTACATGTATATACATTGTATTTGAACTCTGACCTTTCCTGGGTCCTCGCCTTGACTGAAGTAAGCAGAACCAGCGTTGTTTATATAGACTTCCTTTTTTTCATCTGATGATGGAGGGACTGGATCTATAAAGGAAAACAGAGATAAACATCTGTGGACCCTTTCAATATTTCATATTTCAATGCAGCAAAAGGTCCTGTGTCATGGCAGGCATTGGCACATTAAAGAACCCTCACTGCTACAGCCCTGAGAGCTAACCGAAGGTCTACATTTGAGGTACTTTACCTACAGTTGGTAATGTCTCGATATGAGTGAAAAATTCTCGAAGGGATGTAAAACAAATGAAAACAAACCTTGTAGATCATAATACTGGATGACTTCCATAGTCTTGGCGTTGATCTGTATCAAGGATCCTGTCGTTCCCACAACCAGCATAGGGGAGGCACTGAACAAGTCTCTACAGAGATAGCACAGTTAGATAAAAAAAAACCCAAAAACAACCAGCATAGGGGAGGCACTGAACAAGTCTCTACAGAGATAGCACAGTTAGATAAAAAAAAAAACAAAAAAACAACCAGCATAGGGGAGGCACTGAAAAATTTCTACAGAGACAACACAAATAAAATAAACCATCTTAGAACAGTTAAAGACAGAAAAAAAAATTTCACACATGGTACACAAGCTGATAGCTAAATGCACAGCCAACAATTGTTCTATTGATGCTCTGTTTGTTGTTTTCATAATTAAGGGCTTGTTCTGTGATTAATGAAAAAAAGTTTTCAAATTTCAGAGCAACCATAAATTAGTGCTATTGCTTTACTGGTAGAAAAGTCACTAAAACAAGTACATATACAGTATATATCATGGTGGATGTCAAATAAATACCTGATCATGGTGTTAGCTCGCTGCAGGAAGCCAACAGATCGGGCAGAACTTCCTCTGTCATCCTCCGGGACCCAGGTAAAGTAGAGACCCAGAATGGCACATCCTGTTTCTGCCACGTCTTGGACCGTCACTTCCTCCTTCAGCTCCCCAACGTCCCCTTTTCTCTGATAGGATGGTTTACTACTGATGGTAACTGGCCCTGTTTTATCAAACAGTCAATTGGACTTGAACCAGAGAGATTGCAGGTTTATTGAGTCATGCCGGGGAACAAATTCTATACACTATGTAAGTGAAATGTTTTTCACATGAGGATCATTTGTGAATCATGTGTGTATCAAGGATTTGCTTAAGAAAAAGAATTTCAATTGAAGTTGACTTCATTTTTGAAAACATTTGACGGTATGAACTGCAATGCATGCTTCACACAGGAATATTTCATGAAGTGTGTAAGCGCTTCATAAAAAGTTACCAGCGTGAAGCGTTGCAGTTCATATCCTCATGTATTATAAAAAATGAAGTTTATTTCTTATATCTATATTATACTTTCATTTCCGTCAAAATTACCAGCTGTTATATTTATCTGTATTCGTAGGAACAAGGTTTACAACTGCAGCAGATTCATTGGGAAATAGCAATCGATCATTACAATTTGGAAAGATACCAAAAGCAAAAACATTGGAAATGTAAATATATTTATATAAAAGTCATAAGTTACATGTATGTACACATGTAGCATATGTGGACCAATACAAGTAGTAAGCATAAATATGGCATCAGAACGTAAAATTGAGATGTTTAATATAAAGAAAATAGGTTAGAACATTTATCATCAAAAATGACCACAACTAAGTGGAAAAATTTGGAATGACTGAGTTATTAGATGGATAACTATACCATTCTTTGAAGACTTTGGTGTTAACAACATCTGCTCTTTACTAATGCGATATTTGTCCATAATTTTCCCGATGTTAATTTGATGAATACAGCGGAAGTCTTTTCCGTCAGACAAGTCGAACACTCTCACAATTCCGTCTGCCGTTCCTATGGCAACCTGGGGCATGTGAAGGTTCATTGTCATGCTGAGAAATGGTGAAGCTGTGATGATTGTGGACTGGTACACTAAAGACAGATCTGCTATATTCCATACCTGTAAAATCGTTAAGTGATTATGATACAACATAGCAGAAATGATTGAATCATCAAAAGTAAATGAATTTTTCATACATGTCCATAACATGGACTCAAGGTCTCATCAAATTCAAACTTACTTGGTTCTTTTAGACTTATTTTCAACTCATTGTAATTAGTCAGTTTGCTGTATTATATTTCAGAATATTTGTCTTCTCACAAAGAATGCAATACCCCAACCAACAAATGCTCTCATAGGGGAATAAATACCACTTCAAAATAAGCATGAATTTGTTATAAGTATGTTCATTATACCCATGTTTTACTGTATACTGATGTATTGCAGAGGGATGAAAACTGGACCGAAGTCTAGATGAAATAAAGTGCTCAATAACTTAGGAAGAATTTTAAAATCTAAACACATTTATCCCTGCTGGCATAATTTAATTCACTCGATAACACCACCTTCAATTTTAAACATTAGAGTCGTGATATCATTTATACACTTTACATTAATATTCAATAGGAGAATCCCAATAAAGGGGAGATAACTGCTAGGAACAAAACCTTAAATGTCCTATCTTCTGACGTTGTGACTAATGTTGATGAATAATGTGGACAGAATTCTGCACAGGTAACCCGGTTATTGTGACCCTCCAATGCTGCCACCACCTCAGATGTCTACAAATAATGGAAGAATGACACCTCAGATGTCTACAAATAATGGAAGAATGACTTTTTTCACAGAATTCATTTTTACAATTTAGTAAGAGTATTCATGAAAGTAAACAAGCTCAGTTATTTATTAACTTACATTAGATCGCAGTATAAGAACATCGTTGTTACTGCAGGCAGCAACTAGACTGTCATCAGGACTAAAGGCACAGTACTGAATGTATCCAAGTGTTGTACCGATTATCACCCCCCGTATCTGTTCACCTAAAAGTAAAATTCCCAAATGCTACTGTCCTGTCAGTTTTTATGTAAACGGGTATACGTAATAGATCTAGCAATTTTTCAAATAATTTTAATTTGTAGATTAAATAATGGTGCAATTTTTAAATCCGATTTTGATCTGTTTATAATTATGCTGGTACCCTTTTCTGCTTTCTCCAGAGCACTGTGAATATTCCATACAATAACATAGTCCTCTGCCGCTGAACACAGTCTCTTTGGTTTGGAAACATTCCCTAGCACCAAACTGGTCAGAATCTTACGATGTCCTTCAAGTCTAAGGGGCTATATACAAAAACATTTAAATAATTCAACAACACTTCTCAGATATCAACCAGCATTAACTGTAAAGCAAATCAATGTTATATATATTATATATATATATATATCACTGAAGTAGAAAGAAAACAATCTAATCTTATAATCATAAGTTTCTAATCATCATGCAATACGGAAGTTCCGAGTTCCCCAAGAGTTATTTCCCTTTATCGAATTCTTCCGTAAATTATGACGTAAAATATGATGACAGTGGGTACATTTGCTAATTACTATCGTTGTATTATTTCTTAAAAGATGATATCCAGAGTTTCTGAGACCATCCTATCTCAGGGGAAAGGCAACTTTAGTGAGTTTATGAATATTGGTTAACAAAATGGCTCAAACAAATATTGTTAATTGCCATCTTTCTTTGATAAAAAGGTCACTCATGTAGAAGAGGAAATGAATAATGATTTAATAGCCAATTTGATGATCTTATTCAAACAAATTATGTTTGATATGGCCAGAATATGCATACCAGTGATTGATATAAACAAAAGTTACGCTTTCATTACATTAATCGTACGTAATCGTTATGTACAGTGCCAGTCTACGATATAATGTATACATTGTGTACCCACCATATGTCATAAAATGCGAAAGAGTTCGACAAAGGGAAATAACTTTTGGGTAACTCGGAACTTGCGTATTAGTCGTTATGCAAAATCAACCAAAAAATTCATAGGAGCCATTGCATTTAGGTGATTAAATTTGATAATTTTTGTTTAATTAAGTAACATGAAAAAACTTACCTGTGCGGAGGGATCTTGTAGATTCCACACACCCACAGTTGTCCTCGTTAGTGGTAGTCCTATATAAGTTCCATCACAAGCTACTTGAACATGAGCAGGATTATATCCAGTTTTCATGCACTCCAGATACTCCATGGTTACTTCCTGGTTCTAAATTTCCCTCATCCTTTATTCATGAGTTCTTTGAATAATTGCTTTGTTTGGATGGGAAAATTCACATTATTGATATTACTCTCTGTGGAAACAAGCATGAATAACATAGCAAAATAATGTTAGGCTAATAAAAGAAATGTAACTGGATCAAAGAAACATCTGGGCACAAGTCAGATCTAATGCTCCAATTGATTAGCCCAATAATATCACGTTACATGAGTTGAAATAGACACGAGGAATTCCGTAATAACGTTCCTAATTTCGAATAGCATGACCGTTCAAACCATTATAACTTTGTAGACTTACTTTTACATCACAGTCTTTACTGCTGGATGCTAAATATATGCTCAAATTCGTTGTTTGTCTTCACTATTAACGAGTTGTCGCGAGAGCCGAACCCGAGGAAATTCTAGCAACATGTGGTACACTTAAATTTCAATCACAAGTTATGAGTTCGTGTAAAATTTCTTATTTGATAGCGAATTAAAAGCCTTGTACTAAAGCTAAAACGGTCTACACAGAAAAGTGTAAATAGTATCCTGATGAAGACAACAATCCGTTTCTCGGCGTGAAAGTTTGTTTACAATCTCCAAACGGGTTCAGACAACTCGTTCCACTATCCGGTCGTACATGTCGATATATATTTCGACTACGAAGCCGGAGATTGGAACATTTCATGTCAAGGCAAGGACACCCCACCACACACATCCAGGACTCCTCATTATTTTTCAATGCAGCAAATTTACTGAAATGACACTTTTCCCAACAGACAAATCTTTATGTACAATGAAGACATATAAGATGTGTTTGTGAAACACAAATGCCCCCGATAATGGCCAATTCCGAAGATGGCCAACGTCACAAGGGCAAATATCTTGGTACCAGTAGAAAGATCTTGTCAAAAGAAATGCTCATGTACAATATGAAAGCTCTAATATTTACCATTTAGAAGTTATGACCAATGTAAAAAAAAAAATTAAAGTAGGTCAAATGTCAAGGTCAAAAGGTTCAATACCAACGGAAAGAAAATACTCATGTGAAATATCAAAGCTCTATCTCTTACTGTTCAAAAGGTATTTGCAAGGTTAAAGTTTTCAAAAAGTAGGTCAAACGTCAAGGTCACGGGGTAAAAAATGTTGGTACCCACGGAAAGGTCTTGTCACAAGGAATACTCATGTGAAATATCAAAGCTCTATCTCTTATTGTTCAAAAGTTATAAGCAAGGTTAAAGTTTTCCAAAAGTCGGTCAAATTCCAAGGTCAAGGTCACGGGGTAAAAAATGTTGGTACCCACGGAAAGGTCTTGTCACAAGGAATACTCAGGTGAAATATCAAAGCTCTATCTCTTATTGTTCAAAAATTATTAGCAAGGTTAAAGTTTTCAAAGAGTAGGTCAAACTCCAAGGTCAAGGTCACGGGATCAAAAATGTTGGTAACCTCTGAAAGTTCTTGTCACAAGGAATACTCATGTGAAATATCAAAGCTCCATCACTAACTGTTCAAAAGTTATTAGCAAGGTTAAAGTTTCAGACAGAATGACAGACAGGAAAAAAACAATATGCCCCCCGATCTTCGATCTCGGGGGCATAAAAATATTGTACTGTTTCTGTGTTGTTGTTTTCCTTCTCGTTCCTTTCTATATTTTGTTTTTTAAAAATTAATAGATAGTGCCGCCTTGGGTGGAGCCATGGAAGCAAAATAATATGTGATTATTTTGAAAAGTACTTCATGAGAGTGGGGTCTTATTTGGTATGAACAATACTAAAACAGAGGCAGTCATTACCTATATCCTAATTCTCACATAACAAGGTCACAATTCAAACTTCCACCAGAGTTCGTTTGCTCACAAACCAAACTCTTCCACTTAGGCATTATGGGATAGCGATTTCTTAGGCCGCGTATACTGTGACGTCACTGTAGAATGATGAAAAAACATAACGTCAAACGTAACCAACTTTCAAAACAAGAACATAAACATCAAATTCATTACTTTACACAATAATTTGAACAGAGTATCCCTACTTTTTAATGATCTTTTGATCATTTTATGTTTAAAATAAAATCCATACTTTTATATTAATGCTTTTAATATCAATATCTTCAGACTTTTAACTGCGAACTACTTCTTTAGTGTAATTTGTCTGCGTGATAATCGCGGACTCACAATATACAAATCTGTATATTGTGGTGCGTCACATAGGAGAGGTCTATTCGTAGGCACTGTGACGTAATGAGGCCTCGACGGGGAGTTTGGGTCACAATTAAGGACCCTTTCTCAACTGAACCTTGCAGAACTGATATATTAATGCACTAATTTCTAATTTTCCCATTTTTCTTTGAAATGCAAAGTAATATTAAAAAAAAAAACAGAATACGTATACATATTGTCAGTAAGTTCCGGTCAAACATTGAAACTTTTTGTTTTTGTAATTACCCTCTCTCCCTCTTGTTTAAACACAAATGTACATATATATGAGTCACTAATAATGCATCATTACCCTTACTTGCTTTACCACCTTCATATCATGTAATTAGCCTTCGTACATGCATTATTCCTTGTGTTTCAATAGATGTAATAAAAATTAAATAATCGTTTAACATTATTAAATATATATTCTTCACATATTAAACATATTGATAAAATATTGTAGTATAACGTACGTGTAGCGCTGCCACCAATTTGTAGCATGTGGCGGTCACCCAGCCAGGTGCTGATAATGCTCTCCATTGCTTAACTTGTGTGATGCAGAGAGAGACACTCTACCACATCACTAGAAAAGCTAGCTCACTAGCGAGGCAGTATAAGTTCCCTCTTAAACTGTCAACTACAGTATTATGTAAAAATCAAAACATTTTTTGCAAGAACTTTTTAATTAACAATCAATATCATGATGCTGCATCATTGTTTGTTGATAGTTCAACTTTCACAGGATTCATTTTATACACTTTAATGTGAATAGCAGAATTATTTCGTGATTGAGTTTCTGGTTCTAGATCGTCAGCTTGGGGTTCAAGGTCATCAACTAACTCCACAGTTGAAGTGTGAGCCGATATTTCCACCAGACCTTGACCTTTAGATTGTAACTGCAGGGCAAGGTTGATTGCTCTATTTATAGCTGCACCTAGTCCATGAACATACACCTCATTCTCTGAATCCAGTATTTTCTGAGATCTTTGCAATTGACTGCTAAAATTAGTTTTTCTGGTGACATACACATCTGTTTTCCTCTTGGGTAATTTCCTTGGCAGACGCTTCCTAAGCTCATATTCCTCTTTGTCTATCAACTCCTTGTAGTCTTTTGAGGACCTTGAATAAAATTACATAATGGTGCATTACACATGGATTAAAAATATTGATAGAATCATTCAAGGATCAACAAATACAGGTGAGGAGTATGCAAACAGACAACTACATTCCCATAAAATGCCAAAAGCTCATCGTCTCAGGCCACGGCTGAAATGTATGCTCCTCTCCCTTTGTGACGACGATGCCAAAAGCAGGATTCAATTATATTGCGACTATGTTTTGAGTTGTGAGTGAGTCTACTCCGAAATTATTTGGTCCATCATGCTGCTGTGTTGTTATATATGGATTTTGTTTATTCATATTTATCGGAAGCGTGCAAAACAAGAACAAATGACAGATATACATTGCACTGAGAGATCAACTTTGACAGAAATAAATCTCACGAGCCAGCATATAGATTGAATTTTAAAAATGGCCAACTTAGTCTGTAATAATAGTGGGAAAAGAATGTCAAAAACGTGTGGGACTAATCCCCACCTCCACCCACATTTTTTTCGGTCCATAAATTTGGTGCTTGCACCAATGTTTCTTGTGGACATATGATACACCTTTTTTAAAACGACAAAATGAGCAGGTTTTGGTGGAGAATTTTATTTATTCCTAGCAAAGCTCGGGCGAAGAAAGGCTCTAAAGGTAACACATAGGTATATGTATATGAAAAAATCAGCAAATGAATAGAGATAATCTCTACATACATTCACTGAAAATTTTGTGATCCATATGGACGCCGCCATCTTGTTTTGTTCATTAGTTGCTTCTACAGTTATTCTTGTTTTAATATGAATGGCAAAAATACAAGACTGACGTACAATTTGTAATTCAAACACCCAGTGTGTTAAAAATGAATGGTATGATTATTATTGTTACAGTTTTTCGCCAATCATCAAATAGAAAAACAGTAATACGACTAAATAGATGAACGAGTTCATGAGTTTCTTTAAATAAAAATATACGATATATTCACGCTTACTGTTTTATCACTTTGAATTTGTTGGTTAATTTTTGTTTAGTTTTAACTGTCTTTAAAATTGCAATTGGGATGAATTGTCGTTATTTAATTGTTTGATTTAAAAAACGAAGAAAAAAGCCAAGGCTGCATGTGATGTCACGATGCACAGTTTACGTCGGCTGGCGCTATATTCCCCGTGTTAAAGGAATTGGCGGATCCTGTAATTATACTCATAGAGGGCGAAGCCCTCTCACAGCCCAAAGGGCTGTGAGAGCGGAGCTCTCCCTATAGGTAACACGTATATACATGTTTAAAAGGAAAATATAGGAAAATAATGAAAAATTAAACCATACCTATGGAACTTGAAAAGTTTGGTACCAATGGCGTCGATTCGAATATTAGCGCGTGGACATGTATTCCTCCATTTTGAATCTCGTCTACCCTAGTTCACGTCGTTCTGAGATGTTACATAAAATCCGTAAAAGCATGTAAATCTTATTTTCTTAATCATATATAATCACTCTACGTTTAACGCCATGTTTTTTGTTGTGGTTCAAACGCTATGTTTGTAAATTTGCTAAATAACGACGCTGAATATGACGTCACAATGTACTGTTTACATCAATTGCGTTATATTTCCCGCGTTCAATATATAGGCGGATCAAATGTCCAAAATTAGGATGCTTTGATACAGCTCCGTCCGCGTGCTAACTTCGGGATGTTTTTGTCCTGTTTTGGATATAGATCCTAATGCCAAAACTTTTTTGCTTCGCCCTCAAACACGGTCACGCCGTAAAACATATTACTTAACAGAATTATGATTATCACTTGGGACACGCCAATAAACATTTCAGCTTCGCTCGGTCCAACGGTCACACTGTATATACATATTATATCATTCAGGAACAAATAATACAAAACTTCAATATCTGACAACCGAGCCCCTGTGTCTCAGCCGAGATTCAGCTGAATCGTGAACATGTTGGTGAAAATGAAATGAATGCAAGTAGCGCACTGCTAATAATGGAATGGCGGCTTTTGACTTACGATAAAAGAAAAACATATGACTCACTTTTCGTTACTCTCAGCTGTGCAAATTTTACTAGTCCCATCAAAATTTGCAGACATGATATTAGCAGATCTAGATCGATTTCCTCGAGAGACAAGCACTATTCATGTAGGAAAATAATTCCACTCGCTAAATATAAACCCAACCACAATAAACTATCTTAATCCGGATTGATCTATTCCCACCCTGAAAGACAATTATTCAGTGTATAAAAATGATCTTCATTCTACGATATCTTCTTAACTTAATATTTCGGAAAATATAACATTTAATGAATAATTTATTCAAAATGTATGATGAATATTAAATATTCACGGCAAGGTACCAGATTTGATCCAGGTCTTACATACATTATACACAAAGCAAGGAGATGGGAAAGTTTATGAACTGAATGGAGGCAGGAGAATCGTCGGCTATGATTTGTCATTATAAGTGTATCAGCTGTGGTACAGATGCTAGTAGTATCTACAAAGACTACAAAAATGGAATTATAAAAATGGAATATTGTGTAAATATCTTTAATTAAGTACAGATTTAGTTCCTTAATTAATTTTTTGGTTGAACAATTTAGTTTATAAAACAATTCATTTCATAATCATCAACGATTTTATAAAATACATATTTGAAATTAGAACCAAGCAAAAAGGCTTAGATCTATAGTAGCCCAGCTCTTGAGATCACAATTTTGTGATTATAGATCTATGCACATATTATGGTACTTCGAACCCTGTCAATCGAATTACGTTTTAAAAAAAAAAAAAGTGACAGTTTGATTTATTTGTGCGATTTCAGTATTGGTATTTACATGTTATTAGGGCTGGGACGATATATATCAATAAATTTTATGTAATGTACATGCATATATCTCGCAATGTATATCATGCAATCTTGTCAATATTATATAATGAAATATCGACCAATAAACCGGAATTTCTTTAGTATTAAATTTTTCTATAAATTAATAAAATTCAATGTACCAATCAGATAGCAGGTCTTATTTGTCACAGTTGTTTTATTTGTAAAGATTCATACTGTACCCATAGTTCTCTGTACTCGGAGATTGCATGTGCAAATGAATTTCTGCAGAAGTTTGATGTAAAGATATATCAATACTGAAACAGCAAAAACATGATAGGTGTAATAATTTTTAGCAACTTTTAAAATGAACATGATTTAAATACTTTGTTGATGTGTGCCAAAATAAGATTGCGACATGGTCATCGTAGGTATCATTGGGACATCATTATCAAGATTCAGACCTGCTATTGAATTGTTCTTTTATTAGGGGTGAAACGATACAGTACCTTCTCGATTTGATTTTCGATACTTTAGTCTCGATTCGATGATTTTCGATTCGATACAATAGCATGTACCAAATTCTTTATAATGCTAAGATTTTTTCATGTTTCGTTGTATTTATTGCTAATAAATTCTACATAATGTAAAAACGTTTAACATAATGCAACACTCTTATCACTTGTCCTAAAGCCGAAATGTCGCCATACCCAGGATTTATACATTGGGGGTGCATTTTTCAACTCGAATGCGTCCATTTTGATACAGCAAAGTTTACTCGTGTGTTGATTGGGCAATTTTCAATTCCATTGGCTAATCAGAAACTGTGTTATCAAGAGCAATGTGTGCTATGATTTTAAAACTGTATCGAACCGAAACAGACCCCGAATAAATCGAACATTGAATGGAGGCCACTAAATCGCGATTCGGCCGCATCGCGATGCATCGTTTCACCTCTATCTTTTATGTAGAAAAAATTCATAATGAACTTTTAAATGATTTATGATATTTTCAGGTACAGTGTAGAGATCTGATTGACAAATACGTAGAGTAAGATTTATGATATTTTCAGGTACAGTGTAGAGATCTGATTGACAAATACGTAGAATATGACCCGGTAATCATCAGTTTAGATGTCCTGCTCCTTAAAAGGGAAGCGCTGCGTCATGTACTGTACAACAGCCATATGCAGGTAAACGTGTTATGGCACATACTCTTTTCTTTTTAAAGCAATGTTAAAGGTGAAAATGTTACAACAAATGGCACATGTATATACAGACCCTGAAACATACTACCTCACCAACTGAATATTTCTGTTTTCATCTTAAACCATTTCTTCCTCTATGCATCTTCATTCAAAATCATTTAAAGGTGTTTGCCTTATAAGCTGATGCATCGTTGGGGTGGAAGGACTTCGAAAAGACTATTGCTTTAAATTCAAAACAATTATTTGCCGGTGTAGTATGCAGCTGGACAGTCTACTATCAAAATTCGCTAACAAATATAATATGACATAGCTGGAGGTGTTTTTGTACATTTTCTGTAATAGTCATATAGAATTATCTATTTCTCGGTTGAATTTTGCAGATATAAGATCTTTTGCCATACTTTCATTTATTCTCATTTAATTGTGTTTTTAGCTCACCTGGGCTTTTCTGATCGCCTGTTTTCCGTCATCTGTCTGTCTGTAAACTTTTTACATTTTTGACTTCTTCTCCAGAACCAGCCAATTTCAGTAAAACTTGGCAAAAAGCATCCTTGGGTGAAGGGCTGTCAAGTTTGTTCAAATGTAGGACCATGCACCCTTCAAAGGGGAGATAATCACAAAAATGCAAATATAGGGTGAGGTCATTTAAAAAATCTTCTTCTCAAGAAAAACTGGGTCAGCAGAGCTGCAATTTACATGAAAGCTTCCCGACATAATGCAAATTCAAGTTTGTTAAAATCATGACCACTGGGTAGGATGGGGCTACTATAGGGGATCAAAGTTTTACATACAAATATATTGGGGAAATCTTTAAAAATCTTCCTCTCAAGAACCACTGGGCCAGAAAAGCTGAGATTTACATGAAAGTTTCCTTACATATTGCAGATTTAAGTTTGCTAAAATCATGGCCCCGGAGGTAGGATGGGGCCACAAAAAGGGATCAAAGTTTTACATGCAACATTTTCTTTGTTTGTAAGGACTGTATTTTAAACGAACTTGGCATTAACTCCACTTTTGGTAATTGTACTTCTACTCCAACTGCCCTTTCAAAAGATGAAATTCTTCAAAACCATGCTTCAGTTTTAGGCACATTTGGTATCCCAGTTGGTGGGTCGAATGAATATGAGTTACCATATACTGGATTCCTAAACTACATAAAAACCCTTACAAAAATACATTGCTGGATCCAATAAGTGTTCTACCAAGCCCCTATCTTTGCTCCTCACGAAAATATTAACAGCTGTGAAGGAGAAACTTCAAACTTACTGTGTGACTACAGATGCCAGATGGTACAGGGATTTCAACAGTCTTGTTTAAAGTCAACATTTCACAAATTCTATAGTTGTTATAATGGTCTAGTTTGCCAATACAACCTATCATTGGGTCAAATGCTATCTGACATGTTTCATACCGATTGTTAGACCGTTCGTGGCACACTGATTTTGACTACGGATAACTCTGTTTCCCTGATCAAGATATAGGGCTCACGGCGGTTGTGACCAGTCGACAGGGGACGCTTGCTCCTCATGGGCAGCTTATCCCACCTCTGGTGTGTCCAGGGGTCCGTGTTTGCACAACTCTCTATTTTGTATTGTTTATAAGAGTTATGAGATTGATCACTGTTCGTTATCCTTACCTTTCATACAAATATATAGGGAAAATCTTTAAAGATCTTCTTCTCAAGAACCACTGGGCCAGGAAAGTACAAGTTTACATGCAAACTTCCTGAGTATGTGCAGATTCAAGTATGGCCCCCGGTGGTAGAATGGGGCCACAAGAGGAGATAGAAGTTTTACATACAAATATATAGGAATTTTTTTAATAAATTTTATTCTCAAGAACCACTGGGCTAGGAAAGTACTGATTTACATGAAAGCTTTCTGACATAGTGCAGATAAAAGTTTGTTAACATCATGCCCCCCCCCCCCCCACCACCACCACCACCACCACCACCACCAGGGATAGGATGGGGCCACAATAGGGAATCAAAGTTTTAATACAAATATATAGAAGAAAAAAAATTCTCAAGAACCATTGGGCAAGGAAAGTACAAATTTACATGAAAGATTTCTGACATTGCACAAATTCAAGTTTGTTAAAATCATGGCCCCCGGGGGTAGGATGGGGTGACAATAAGGGATCAAAGTTTTACATACAAATATATAGGGAAAATCTTTAAAAATCTTCTCAAGAACCCTAGGGCAAAGAAAGTAAATTTTTACATGAAAGGTTCCTGATATAGTGCAGATTCAAGATTCATGTTTGTTAAAATCATGGCCCCTGGGGGTAGGATGGGGCCACAATAGGGGATCAAAGTTTTACACACAAATATATACTAGGGAAAATCATTAAAAATCTTCTGATGAAGAATCACCGGGCCAGAAAAGTTTACATTTACATGAAAGTTTCCTAGAGCAGATTCAAGTTTGTTAAAATCATGGCCCCTGGGGGTTGGATGGGCCACAATAAGGGATCAATGTTTTACATACTAATATATAGAGAAAATCTTTAAAAATCTTCTTCTGAAGAACCATTCGGCCAAAGAAGTTTATGTTTACATGAAAGCTTCCTGACATAGTGCAGATTTATGACCCTCATTGGTAGGTTTGGGCCACAATAGGGATCAAAGTTTTACATGCAAATATATAGGGAAAATCTTTAAATATTGGTAACTCAGGTGAGCAATGTTGCCCATGGGCCTCTTGTTCATTGTTTTATTTGTAAAGCGCCTTAAAGTAATTTGTTTTATATACGGTGCTATATAAAGTTTATTATTATATATTATTAATTCAGTGTAAGAAAATATTAATTGTCAAAAGAGTCTAAATTGGACAAACTGTTCACTCTCTTCTTTGTCCAAAGGATTTCATTCCTGGTCCAAATTATTCATTAGGAAGAACCTTTCTGTTCAAACTATTCATCATTTGTTCCCCCTTTTAAACTTCTCATCCAGCATTCCATTGGTGTACCCAGGGTCTGTAACAGGAATGTTCAGATAAAAGCATTCTCTTAATGGTGATGTTCAGTAAAAAATTTTTTTACAATATCGTAAGAGGCCTCTGATGAAATTTTAAAATCCATGGCCCCTTAGTTAGGGGATCAAGCTGTATGATTCAAACTGAAAATGAATCACATTTTTAAAATGTAGTTGTATTCTTGAACATCTAGCCAAGTTATTTACCTTAGAGACAAAGTTTTTCTGCTGTTTTTCACAGGGTTACTGGAAGTACGTCATCTTATTAGTGATCTGTGATGCATTTGTCAAGTTGGCACTCCAGCGAGCCAAAGGGGAAATAACTCCAGTTAATCCAACCTATATTATCTACTCTGCCATGGAGTGGGGCCTTTATAAGAACTGGTTACTGGCAGTTGTGGGTAGGACATTCTTTATGATGGTCATCAGTTGTAAAGTATTGCCAAAAAATAAAATTTATAAATGAAACATGAATTTAAATGAAAAGTATTAGTGAAATGAAACTGTATTGATGAATAAATGCACATGTATACATTGTTACGTATTGATGAATAAGAATCCTGTTGTATGGATGATATTTTTATACGTCTGTCGAAGAAGGGACATATTATGGTATGACATTGTCCGTCAGTCTGTCCAGACCTTGTTGGCAGGATACAGACACAGATCCAGGATTTTACAACTTGGTACATTTGATCACCATGATGAGAGGAGGATGCCTATTGTTTTTTAAGGTCAAAGGTCAAGGTCATAGTATCACTTAATCGGAAAACCTTGTAGGCAGGATACAGACCGAACCGTAAGCTCCAGAATATTACAACTTGATACATTTCATCACCATGATGAAAGGAAGAGGCCTATTGTTGTTCAAGGTGAGAGATCAAAGGTCAAGGTTGTACAATCACTTAATAGGAAAACCTTGTAGGCAGGATACAGACTGATTCAGAACCGTAAGCTCTAGGATATTACAACTTGGTATATTTGATCATCATGATAAGAAGTAGATACCTATTATTTTTCAAGGTCAGAGGTTAAAGATCAAGGTCGTAGTATCAGACAATATGTAAACCTTTTAGGTAGAATACAGACTCAACTATTTGGGCTAGGACCATCAAACTCGGTACACATACTCGACATGCCAAGTGGAGGAAACATTTTGGTTTTTGAAGGTCAGAAATCAAAGGTCAAGGTTGTATTATCACTTGGTAGGAAGACCTTGTGGGTAGGATACTGACCGGACCGTAAGCTCCACGATTTTACAACTTTGACTATTTGATCACCATGATGAGAGGAAGATGTCTATTGTTTTTCAAGGTCAAAGGTGAAGGGCATAGTATCACTTCATAGGAACACCTTGTAGGCTAGATACAAACCGAACTGTTAGGGCTAGGACTGTCAAACTTGGTACACATATGCCTTATGCCAAGTGGAAGATGCCTACTGTTTTTCAAGGTCAAAGGTCAAGGTCATAGTAGTAGGATACAGACCAAACCATTGGAGCTGGACCATCAAAGTTAGTACACATATACCTTATGCCAAGTGGTAATATTACATAGAGAGTATATGAGTTGTCTGTTTTTACGATGTATGTCACACTGATGTTTACTGATACTACCAGAGTCCGAGATCTACAAATCATGATGTAAGAAAAACACCCTATATTAGCTTTCCACGGGCGTATTATGTAATGTTGGCGGTACTCTTGTTATTTCTTTCAGAATTGACATCCCTAGTGTTTTTCATATGTGTTTTGGTTCTGCTGTTTTCCTTATTAATTTCCTCCAAAAGATCTGCTGGGCCAAACAGGTATATTGATAAATGTAGATATTATTAATGATTGTAAGAAGAACAGTGATCTGTTTGAATTTTATTTTTACATTGAATAGAAATTCTGGATTCCTTACCAAGTTTTTGAATAAAACTTTTTTCGGTATAACTTGATTACATGTAATTCTTGGAAAGTACTACGTTTTAAAGGGGTTTTTTAAAATCAGAAAAAGACTTCAAGAGGAGCCAACATCTTTAATATGTTCATGCTAGGAAGCCAATTTTGTTTTGGCTATTCATTTCAAAAAGGTGCTGGCCACATAATGATAATATACATTCATGCATGCAAGCACTAGAATTAAAAGATTTGACATGAACCGATGAATTAAGGTGAGCAGAAAGAGATATGATAGTAATATTTCATAGATTCATAAATCTTTTAATTATTTTTCACTACTATTTGACAGCTGTAAAGATCTCGTGCGATCTGTTGTACTCTCTACCTTCGGTAAGGTTTTAGTGATACTAGCTGTATTGTGGGGAACCAAGAACAGTCATCTCTACATCCAACTCATCAAGGCCTACATATGTGCTGCCAATGTGCAGGCTCTCAGAGGTGAGTCAAGGTCGTGAAAGTCTTGTTTATATGTCAACAGTAAATCCCAGAGAATCAAATTGTCGTTATCATTAATCTTTTTTTTGGAAACATTTTATAAAAGCTTGAAATACTCCTTCAATGCTTTTTTAACTACAAAAATTAACCTTAATTTTCAGCATGTTGTTACACATTGCACAGCAGGAGTGTCGCAGTCGAAATACCTGTAAAATTTTAAAGGGGAATAATCTTCTTTTGCAGTCTGCCTGCCTGGTTGGAGGATTCCATCTGTAGCTGCCATTTCCATTGTTGGGCATTTGTCCTCAGCGTATGTAACTAATTCTGTTCAACGCTATTTGTTTGGAAGTTGATACCGAAAATCATTGTCGAAACAAAAGGAAATCGGACAGTATGTCTTTGACACGGTTATCAAGTGTAAATCAGGCTAGGGACAGTGAATGTGAAAACATCACATGACTGACTTCCAGCTTGAGATTCGGGGAATGATGGGATTGATAGCCTGTATCAATTACAGTCATTCTTGTGCATGGATCGGTTTCCGACAGATTAACAAAGTTTCAGACTAAGAATTAGAGGTTTGATTGTGATACACTTTGAATTGTGACTCTTCTTATTCTGGCCTGTGATTCCTTCAAGAAGTATAGCTATAGGTGTAACTTTTGCCATATTTTTAGATTAATTGTGACGTAAACCTGTAAATTGCGACATTGACCTGTAAATTGTGACATTGACCTGTAAATTGTGACATAAACCTGTAAATTGTGACATTGATGGTTGGAATTGAAATCTGCTTTTGATGTAATCACTTTATTACATGTGCATGTATACCTTTTACTTGTCATCAAGTTGCTCTGTAACTTTTTTAATAACTGTTGCAATATGAAAGACTAAATGTGATTTTGTCACAAAGTAAGTAATAAAAAGGAAAAGCTCTTCAAGTTTTGAATCACATTTTTATTCTTTTTTTGACGTTTTTGACTTTATTTGTCACATACATGCAGCTTACATACAAAAAATCAAATGACACAGGGAAATTGTCAGAAAAAAATTGACATATCCTTTATATTGAAATTACATGTCTTACATTATTACGTATTAAAAGATATGGCTCATTTCCTTGTGACAGTTTTCATAACATCAATGATACTACTGTCTAAATATTAATGGAAAGATTTATCACATTGTAATTAAACAACAAAGAAAAACAAAAAATTGCACAAATGTGTGTGTATCAAACACGATTGGAAAGCCCCTATTTACATGCATTAAACCCTGGGAGGATTTATATACGTAATAAGTGTAAAAAGGATTTACGCAATACTGTCAAAGCTGAAAAAGAAGTAACAAAATATGGTGCTTGGTGTAAATTAAAACTAAAAAAAAATAATAGAAAATAGCACTTTTTTGCAAATATAAATAATTTTTTGAGTGTTTTGAGCTTCGGAACTTGTGTATAAAATATAAACATGAGTATGTTGATCGTGTTTCTAGAAGAATGTGTGCGGACATGTCAAGTGTGTGGAGGAAGTCGGTGAAGATTTCTGATGGTAATTGCCAAGCGCTACAAGACTGAAAATTGCATAAATGCCAGCAAAAAATGCACAAAAGTTAAAAGGTGTGTGGGGACCAAACCAAACTAATACCTGCCATAAAGCACAGAAGCAGACTGCGTGATCTGAGCTAACGTGTACGCATTTCATTCCAAAATAATGATAAACTGAGGCTCTGTTTTTCTTTTCCAAGTAATATATAAATGATGATGTACAATAAAAATGGATTCTTCTTTAAGAAATCAAATGATAAATATTTGATTGCTCGAGATGAGGCAATGAAGTTGACTACAAGAAAGACTGGACTGTATGGTTGCCCTATGAGTGGTATAGGTTTACTATAATAGATCTAACAGTGATGGTGGCCAGGTGATTGGTGATGCATATAAAGTTTGCTGCCTTTTTTTTCAGTTAGCAGCAGTTGTCTGAAAGATCTCCGATTTCTTTTTTAGGTATAGAATTACCATGGTAAATACTGTGTTTTAGGTAGAGGAAAGATTACATAATATTGTGCGCATTTTCTAGTAATATCATCAGGACTTGATTTTAACAGTTTGATTAAATGTAACAATTTACCTGAGAATAGGACACGTGCCATGCCATCATATTTTGAAAAAAAATTCACAAATTGAAATGCTTTCATTCAATATATTTTTTGTGCAATTAATCAATACCTCTTGCATATCAAAGAGGTGCTGGTATTTATATCATTCATGGTAGTCTTGATAATTGCAATTAAACTGAAACTATTTTCATGTCCAATTTGCAAATTTTTCTTGAGTTTCATTTTTCTTGGGTTTCAAGGCAAATACACCATCAGGATTCATTAACAGTTCATATATATTTTTACAATAGGGAGATTTGGGTTCTACCCCCATATCTAAAGTACTCTTAAGTCCTATCAAACTTCACAGTGGTTAGACAAACACTGTCTTCTGTTTTTGATTCAGAAATTTACTCATTTTGAAAGCAAATCAACAAATTAAAAAAATGATATTCCACTATTTTTCTGATGGGACGGACAAATAAAATGAGCATTCATTGTACATTTTTCCTCTCTGCAAGAGGTATATAGCAAACAACATTGACCAGTAACATTTAGTAGAAAAGCATTTAATCAAATAAAAAGATCCAAAGGGAAAGAATTCAAACCCAGAAAATTGCTAAGTTGAATTATACGTTAGCTACAACTTATTGTATAGGCATGGCACAGAGTAGAGGGGAAAATGAGATCCATCATTTACTGCTAAAAGTTCACAAATATAAACAAATTTCATTATAAACACACTTTGGATCCATGACTCCTGCAGTATTGGTCAAAGGTCACACCATGACCTCATTTTCTGACCGTAAGTCTGCAGCAATAGTTCGGGATATTTCTATGAGTTCCCTTTCTGCAGCCCTTGCTCTCGCTCTGGATCGAGAAATTTCAATATTGATGTCTTTTTTAATGGTCTTAGATGGAGGACTAGAATTGTTCCAATCATTGGACTCGTTCGGCGAATCCGATCGCCCACTGAGTAACCTTGTTGGACTTTTTTCTAAATTTTCACATTTATCTAAATCCACTTCATGAAAATCGGATGCAGAAACTTTCCTTGTCCCTCCACCTTTGTCCGTTCCAGCATACAATGGGTTTTTGTATCGTCGAAGGTTTTCTTCATTTTCATTGTTTGTTTTCTGTTCTACATACACTGCCTCTGCTTGCCTCCGGGCAATCACTTTCTTGCGACGGACGTGGCACACAATTAACACAATAATCACTAGAAGTCCCACTAATCCAATCACAGAACACACGAGTGGAATGACCAACCCTGCTTCTACAAGAAAGTAAAGGTTAAACTAAATCAATTTAAACTCTGTTGACATAGACATTGTGAATTGTTTGTCCATACGGTCAACATCATGATGTACCCATGATGCAATCAGAACAGAAAGTGGCTGATCATTCTTTCAAAAATAATTCCTTTTAAAAACACAATGCATGAATTTGCACTATCCAGCTTATTGCCAATAAAACATGTATCTAGAACAGATTTCCACACAGGATAAAAGAACACTGCTATAAGGCCATCCCCATAGTTCACCATCCACCTAAATTGTTTTTAATTATGAAAGGTCAAATTATTTACCTACATCCCCTGCTTACAATGCCAAGCCAAAGCTTAATTTTACATTTGTGGTCAGTCTACACATGCTGTGCCATCAAACGTGATCTGATCTGAGTTTGCACTAAGAAAACGGGTACGTATACTAGGGTATTTATAAATACATACTATGTAATGGTTGAATAAAAATCACTTGAAGATTAAAGAGTTGTCACTATATTTGTGCATTCTTGAAATAAATTTCAAAATTTTTGAAAATGCAATGCTTACTAAATTCAATATAATGCCAGCCTTGCTATATTGCCAGAAGGATCATGGGACAAAAGGAGGTAAAGCTTAGAGGCAACACAGTATATTATAGTTTTGGAGGTGACCAAATGCTGTTTACATTTTCCTCATCTTACCTGACTTTGCAGCAGAGTTGACAACAATCGTTTCCACGGTGACCTCGATAACTGCAGACAAGGCGCTGCTGTTGGATTTTTTGTGGCTGATAATACTGGTCAATTTATGGACTGCAGATTTCAATTCTGGGTCCAGTTCATCAGATTGTCCCGACAAACTCTCAGAGGACTGAAAGAAGAGAAGGTACATAATCTCAGAAATTTTACTCTCCATAAAACTGGTAAACCAGCAGTAAAAACAATCTAAATTTTGATAACTTTATAAGATTTATAAATTTTTTTCCAAGCATTACTGTGACTGACTGGCAAGCATCGTGGATCAATTTGCTGTCAAGATCAAAATTTGATTCGGATTGAGAAGAGTAAAGCCTGGCTTGTTTAGAAGGTAAGTGTAATCGACTTACTATGAGCACTTCTATAGTGTCTGGATGAGCAGACTGGATCCCACATAAAATGTAGATCTTTTGATCATGTGACAATTCTCGTATCATGGAGAATTCACGCAGAGTGTCACAGATGAATTCTACGGTGATGCCCTGCAAGCAAGACGGAAATTTCTTGTGATGCCAAACATTTAGACAAAAACATTTTTTTCCCCTTAAATTATTGAAACTTTAGGTACACCTTTGAGGCGTGGATTATTTTCTACTTATCAAGCACATCTGTTATCAACATTGATCCATAAGAAACTTACCACTGGCATCTTTTTGAGCTCAAATATAAGAGTGATTTTGGCACAATTGTTGCCAAGTTCTGCTGCATTGGGAACACATTTTGTGTTGATGCTTTGGGGGAGAGGGTCATTGATTTTGTCCAGATCCTTGCACTGACCCCAGGGAAGACAAGGGGGAACAAAGCAGTTGTGTTTAGTTTGCACTACACAAGACTGCAGGGGGCTGCACACCTGCAGGGGTTCTGTGGTGTTCTGATGGGAGATGCAGTTCTTTGGTCCACACCAAATCTAAAGTATCAGCAGTAAATTAGTATGAATAGAAAGTCTTTAAAGTCGTAGTAATGGTGATGTAATGTAAATGATTTTGTGATTGTGATACGATTCAACAAAATGTTAAGAATTTGATAAGAAAATTGTGCAGAAAATTAAAAGTTCATCAATTGAATACATATTACTTTCTAGGAAACCTACATCTGTTTATTTAAGAAATGAATTTCAGTTTTGAAAATGCAAGAGAGTATGATCTGTGACAGTCCATGCCAGTATACTTCATGAAGCATGTTAGCATGTCAAGAAAAGTATGCTACTAGCATGAAGCACTGCAGTTCATACCCGGACATATTTTCATTTCTGTTGGAATTCCCAGCTATTAAAATAGCTGTTCTATATTTATTAAAATTCATTTGCGCATTGTTCACAACTGCATCACATTCATGAGGAGATGGCTGTCATTACAATTAGTAAAGATACCAAAGGCAAACACAGGGAAAAAACACTGGAAGTGTCGGTATTTGTGTTGATCGTCTTACCTTACTGCATCTAATGACGCCATTGGAACAGGTGCAAGAATTGCACTCATGTTCCCATGTGGTTTGATCCGAGTAGATCCTGCGGTTGAATTCACAAGAAAGCGGAGATGGGACCTGTCCTACAACCTCCTCACACTTCATTCCTGTACGACCAGGTGGACAGATACATTTGTAATCACCTATACCATCAATACAGGTGCTGCCAAAAGTACAGGGCGACGAGGCACACTCATTTATGTCTGAAAGAAAAAAAAGCACTCTTTCATGCCTGAAAAAAAATCAAACATGCATAGATTGCATTGGATTTTGAAATTTTACACAATCTCCTGCAGTGAATCATCTTGTATGAAATTCCATTTCTATGTTTCTGCATGCAGTTAACTTTTTGACTGATATATCTTGTCCTACTTACTGACACGGCAGTCAGGCCCAGCAAAGCCTTTGGCACATTCACACCTGTACCAGTTAATCCCATCAATACAGCGACCACCATTGTAACTGAATGAAAGAAGCAGAAGTAAGATTCACCTAGAAAGGTAATAAGTAAAGTTTGGAATGATCACATTCTAAAGACCAAGTATCTACCATGGGAATGGGTTACAGTTATTGATGTCGGCCTCACACAACGGTCCCTCGTAGCCATCCTTACAGATGCAGGTGAAGCTGTCGCCGCTGTTCACACAGGTCCCTCCGTGGTGACAGGGGGAGGAGTCACAGGCTTTTATGGAGGCTACAGCAGAAGAGCAGGAAAATCCAAATGTGAAAATTTCTTTTTTGTAATTGAGATTGAATTTGTCTCCTAGCAGATGTATGAAGAATTTGAAATGGCTTACAGAGTTGGCATGTACTGCCTTCAAATTTCTTGGGACAGTTACAGGTGAAAGCATCTCCCAGGTCACTACAGGTGCCGCCATTCTTGCATGTGTCTCTATCACACTGAGAGTCTCCTGTTGTGGAAAAATCTCAGTTAGGTCATCCATAACAAATAAGGCATAACAATGTCTATTCAGATTTTGCATGGAGACTTACTGAGAGTGCATGTTTTGCCCTTCCAGCCGTTGATACATTCACAGACAAAATCTGCCACCAAGTCGATGCAGAAGCCGCCATTACGACAAGGATTCGGTGAGCATTCATTCTTATCTGCAGTATAAATTATTTCATGAGAAATGGGAATATGAATCTTCAGAAATGATTGAGAATACTTGTGAGAGACTTACTGATGTTGCAGTGAACTCCTTCCCACCCCTCTCTACAGATGCACTGGTAATTGTTGATGCCATCAATGCAGGTGCCCCCATTGAGGCATGGATTCTTTTTACAGTCATTTACGTCTACGGGAGAAAAAAAACACCATTTATATTTCAGGGAGTTAATATGAACAGTTATTTGTTCAAGTTCTTGAAAATTTGAAGGAATGCAGGCTTCTTTTGAAAATTCAAGTTTTGATATGTAAAGACTATTAGGGATGTGAATTTTCAACCAGTTTTAAAAATGGTTACTCAGTTGAAATGATTTTAACCAGTTTCAAAATCCACATTAGTTTGCTATGTTTTCAAAGAAATGTTTTTAAGCTGTGTTTTTTTTTTTTTTAAATTTTAAATCTATATTCAAAAGTTATGAATATTGATCATTGAAAATTAGGGCTCTCCCAAGTTAAAGAGTTGATTCATACACAAAATGTTTGCTATCAATGTCAGCACACAGATGTCTACATAGCCCAATACCATTGTTCAGCACACATAGGAATTTGGGGCAGCCCCTCCCAACCCCACTTCTTATAACATTTGAACATTTACATAGAAATTCATTGAATGTATATGAGAGTATATTTCCCATCCCACCCCCCTCTTTTTAGAATTACTTCCTACTTGCAGAGCCCCACATTGTACATTGCTTGGAGATATTTTGAAAGAATTTTACAATGTAGTTGTTAAACTGTTAATGCAATATTCTGGTCAATGAAAACAAATGATGATCATCTTACTGATTCTCTTACAGATATATAATATGACTGGTGCATGAAACCAGTCAGCCATTCTGGAATCGATTGAAATGTCTAATTATTATACTCACTCTCCTGGCAATAGGTCCCTGTGAATCCAAGGTCACATGCACAAGTGAAACCGCCATCAGGTTTACTGATGCACATGCCATACCTCCCACACACATTGGAGGAGATGAGGTGTACCCCGCCCATCTCGGTATGGTTAGACTGCAGGGCGATGGTGCAACTGTCTATCACTGAAATAGATAGTGACACATGTTTGCCTTCAAGATGTCTAGATAAAATGGAGACTTTTTATGTATGCAATTCACAAGTAATCAGATTTCTTGTCTCTGGTTCAATGCTAAGTCATAGGATGAATAAGAGTTGTTGTGCTAGTCTCATATCTTGACACCCATTATGTCTTTAATGTCTACTAAACTCTGACTGTATGTTACTTCATACAAACCAGTGACGCCTAGTTTCATGTTTCATCTAGTCTGGCTGTCTCTCTCCTGAAGGAAGTTTGATACAGAAGCAAGCAATTTTCTTGACTCAGCATGCATATTTATGCCAAATATTTTTGTCCTTTTAGCTTAATACTTTGATTCTGTCACTTAACATCAAAATATAGTTGATCATTTTATAGAATACATTGGCAGATCCAGATTTTAACTTACCTTGAGATGACCCTGATTCATGTTGACCTTGCATTCCGTGTTGACTAAACTAGGGATGATGACTTACCTAGGGATGAACCTGACTCATGGTGACCTTACATTCCGTGTTGACTTACCAAGGGATGACCCTGACTCATGGTGACCTTGCATTTTGTGTTGACTTACCTAGAGACAACCCTGACTTGTGGTGACCTTACATTTTGTGCTGACTTACCTAGAGACGACCCTGATTTGTGGTGACCTTACATTTTGTGTTGACTTACCTAGAGACGACCCTGACTTGTGGTGACCTTACATTTTGTGCTGACTTACCTAGAGACGACCCCGACTTGTGGTGACCTTACATTTTGTGCTGACTTACCTAGAGACGACCCTGACTTGTGGTGATCTTACATTTTGTGTTGACTTACCTAGAGACGACCCTGACTTGTGGTGACCTTACATTTTGTGCTGACTTACCTAGAGACGACCCCGACTTGTGGTGACCTTACATTTTGTGCTGACTTACCTAGAGACGACCCTGACTTGCGGTGATCTTACATTTTGTGCTGACTTACCTAGAGACGACCCTGATTTGTGGTGACCTTACATTTTGTGTTGACTTACCTAGAGATGACCCTGACTTGTGGTGACCTTACATTTTGTGCTGACTTACCTAGAGACGACCCCGGCTTGTGGTGACCTTACATTTTGTGCTGACTTACCTAGAGACAACCCTGACTTGTGGTGACCTTACATTTTGTGCTGACTTACCTAGAGACAACCCTGACTTGTGGTGACCTTACATTTTGTGCTGACTTACCTAGAGACGACCCTGACTCATGTCAACCTCATGTTCTCTATTGACTTACCTGGACTTGACCCTGACTGATGTTGATCTCATGTTGTGCATTGACTTACCTTAACATGACCCTGATGTACATGTTGACCTTACATTCTCTGTTAACTTACCTTGACATGACCCTGATGAGCATGTTGACCTTGTGTTCTCACAGTGCCTGCCTTCCCAGTGGTCTGAGCAGTGACAGTAGTAGTCCCCCTGGACATTGAAACAACTAGCCCCATTCATACAGGGATTAGGATGACAGGGATCCACATCAATCTGTACAAAGACAGAAAACTCACTCTCTGAAGGAATGACTGTCAGTAGTCATTACGATAAAAGTAATCTGAAAATTATAAAATTCAATACAAGCAAGAGAAAAGATGATGATACCTGGCAATTGAATCCGGTGTAGCCCACCTGGCACTCACAGGTGTAACCAGCCACCTGTTCGTGACATGTGGCCCCATTCTGGCATGGTGAACTACAACACTCACAAATCTCTGTCTCACAGTGGCGACCAGTGTAGCCTGGCAGACAGGCACAATGGTAGGAATTCACCAGATCCTAAAATTAAAAAAACAAAACATTTCATTGACTGAGGGGTTGATTTTAAGGAGTTATCTTTCTTGCAATGCAATGGCTCTTTGATTATGCTATGAAATTTGTAGAGATCAAATTTTTTGGAGAGTGCATGAATCAGACAGAGTCTCCCTATATATGTTGCTGAGTGATTGAAACAGCCCTTACCACGCAGTGTCCTCCATGCTGGCATTGATGGTGGCAATCATTAATGTCTGTCAAAATGCAAATATAAATATAATCAACTCAGTCATTAAGAGCCCCATCAAATTGAAATCTACTGACATTTAACATTTCATATATAAGTGATCACTTCACTTGATACATCAGTGTACCAACAATATTGTTATTATTTCATTTTCACTGACCACACACAATGATGGATGGGATGCTATAAAGCTTTCCAAATTTTTGCATAAATTTGTTTTGAGATACGGCAGAGTGTTTGTAATATTGAAGAAGAAATTGGCAGCTTTTTAAAGCAAAATCAGAGTTTTGTATACTCTATCTCAAAATAAAATTCCTGACTTATGAAGCTGACAAGAGCTGCACCCAACGCACGGGCCAAATGTACTGGCAAAGTCTTATTTTGAATTCTCATCTTTTATGATTTTTGCTGCATAATGTGGTTTTTTTGGACATTGTTTACATCTCCTCCATGTTTCCAAACTTTGTCTTGATCCAGAAATCTTTATAAAGTTCATAAATATTTGTTGAAGGTGAATATTTCTGATCCATAAAATGAGTTTACAAATTGATAAGAAGGGGAGGACAACTTTGTCAAACCTGTAATCTCTAATCAACAAATACATTTCATATCCCCTCACGTCATAGCAGCTAGGGGGAGGAAAAAGGGATATATACTGTGGTGGTGGATCTAAAGTTACCAGGGATGTACCACCTCCCTATTTGGATGAAGAAGAACAAAGTGCTTTGTTTATAAAAAGCTGCCCTCGAAAATACCAAAACTGCTCAGTCAGTAGATCTGAGCGATCTCTGCTATGAAATAAATGCTATGAGTACGATAAATATATTTAATGAATATCTTATATTTCGTAGTCACAGTATTCTAATTGTGACATCATAATCATGAATAATTTACCAGCATTCTTCAAATATCTACACAGTATGATAAAAATGTTTTATGAATTGGCTTTGAAAATCATAGATTTGCAACACATCACCACATCTATTTATTTGTGCCATTTTACACATTATACTTCAAAACTAAGGTGGTGAATTCCTGAATTTGGACCATATTAGATATTCAAAATTCTGTTGACAAAACCCCCTATTTTCCACATATTTTGCAACAACAAAAAATAGGGGGGGGGGGGGGGGGGGGACCCAATATTTTTGTGATGTCATATTTCATACTCAAGAGAAGAAAACCGGTGATGCTACCCTTTTTGTAAAGCATTTGATTTTCAAAGTTTAAGAATAACATCAACCAAACCAAACTTTTTTTTTTTACCAATAAGGAGTCTATTTTGTGACATTTTTGGTGCTGCCACCGCTCTCTTTGAAAATTGGAAAGATCTACCCCTTGCCCCTGTACACATAATAGCATGTGTCTGTGGATCCATGTGTTTATGGGTTCGTGAAAAACACAACTAAACTAAATGCATGGGATTGATTTGGGGAAACCAATTTTGTGATGTCAGTGTCATTCCACCTACTCTTGTCACAGTTCTTCCCAGTCCAGCCCAGCTGACAGTGACACTTGTATCCTCCTTGGAGATCCTCACATGAGTGTGCGTTTACACAAGGACTACCACTACACTCATCTGAGTCCAGCTGACAGTGAGCGCCTCCCCACCCCGGGGGACATAAGCACCTGTAGCTGTTAACGTCATCGACACATGTACCACCGTGGAGACAGGGATCTGAAGCACACTCATTGACATCTACAAAAGTGAATGAAGTGATGATGGAAAGGCTTGTTTATTATAAATGTCACGTCATTATCCCAAACTAGTCAAAAAGCTAAATAAACTGGCTCTGGCCAATCACACGATTCAATCCAATTTAAAAAAAGGACACAGCAGAAACTGATTGTTATGGCATACTTTTCAGATTCATCAAATTCCTCATTCTCTGCTATTTCTGTGTAGTTGTATAAAAATGTGATATTGATATGAATATGTCGTGGTATTCCTGACTTACTGGCTTCATAGAATGACTTACTGGCTTCACAGAATGCCCCCGTCCAGCCTGGGGCACAGGTACAGATATAGCCCCCTGTTGTGTCGATACAACTGGCACCATTTTTACAAGGCTGGGTGGAACATGCATGCTCAGCTATAAGGGGGAAAGAAAACATGAATGAAATTCTTGTCAGTTATAGCAAAAGCACAAATTCAAATTTCAAAAATGCAAGTAAATTAAACAAACAAGGATCTGTATTTTTTTACTTGAAGCAAAATATTGAATGATATCTAGACTTGTGTAACTGTGTTGTTTAATGTCATCTTACGAATTTCTTTTTTTTCATTTACATCGAGAGAGACTTTAAGCAAGATACAATCAATCAATCAATCATTTACATGTGCCTTAATTGTTATAAGAAGATATTGCTCACCAATTTCACATTTGACTCCAGAATATCCCTCAGAGCATGTGCACTCATAACTGTCAGGGGCGGTGTTCTTACATATCCCTCCATTCTGGCATGGATGATGACGACCGCAGTAATTCAGATCTTTGTGAGGAGAAATTTATATGTGCTACATTATGAAATTGAGTTGCTGGCTTCATTTCTAAAAATTTTATAAATTAAGTAGATTTTGGATAAAATAATAAATTCTTCTTTTCTTCTTATATTGTATCGTACAGAAAACAAGCTTTTATTTTCCATTTGAAATTAGTAAACTGTGCATCTCCTAATTACCCTTCTCAGTTGATCAAAACAAAGAAATATTTGACTTATGCAAATATCTGAAATATCTGTCTCATATTTTTGGCATATGAGGATGATATACCAGCACTGCTATTTATGTGAATTATTACAATCTCATTTAGGTATTGCCCCATTTACCCCAAAAATAGACAGTTATTATTCCTTATTCCTCATCAGAAAACAACTGTACAGTCCTATGTCTCGCAAGTGCAGACCGACCTTGGGTTTCAGACGATATTAGCGAGACTAACAGTGGGTTTTCTAGGATGTTTCATAATTGGCTCGTTTCATACCTTAAGAGCCATATTGAATTGCCTTACATGTAAGAGTTATGGCCCTTGGCATTCTCTAGACATCAATTTGTTCATGAGCTGATTTTTAGATGTTTGATAACCTGTCCTTTATCATGTGTGGAATTCATAAAAGCAATCACTTGATTTTTGTTTTGTTTTTTAGCTGATTATGTGTTTCAATTCCATCCCAGCAGCATGAGAGAGAGAGCGATACTTTATCCCAAGTTAATCTACACTTACCATTACAAGGAACAATAAATTTAAATGGAATGAACTGTAATATACAGTGTCAGAGGCAACATTCCCTTTCTATTGTTTTTTGTTAATAAAGAGAATTCATTTCGCCATATTGTTGCCAACTTGATCCATTATCTTCAGGCAAGTCATAAAGATGTCTGACTCTTTTGCACCAAGACTAATCTACCCCCTCCCCCTTCCCTTTGTACTGACAGCAATATTTTTTTAGCCCATGAAAGTAAAAAGGAAACATTTATAATCGCTTCTTTGTAGGGGGGTATATTTTACTAAAACCATGATATATTGCTTTATGAAACCCTTACCACTGATGAAAAGTATGCACAGAAATTTACAAAGTTTTAAACACCTTTTTCTTTTTGTTATTCACAAGAGGTCTGACAGGAATGAGATTTTCTAGTGTACAAAACTCTTTAATGAATGTATGATGAAAATATGCTGGTATTTTATTGCTTTTGAGTTCTCTGTTCCCCTAGTTTTACAAGTGGAAAAGCAATCATACGAGTCTTTCACCTTGGAGGTCAAAATGCCCTTCTTTGCCAGGATAGGCCCATTAGCAAGTAAGTGATGAACTCCCCAGCACTTGGAAGAGAGAGCGTTTTAACATCTTTTTTACATATTCCAAAGAAATGCAAACCTAATCTTTATAAAATTGATATTCTTCATAATACTGACTACATTGATCAAGAAATATTGGTTAGTTTATGAACCTCTTTAACCACCACAAACTTTCCTACATATCTAAAATCTTCTCCTTTTATGCTGGTATATAAATTCTATAAAGTTTTAAGAAAATAGGGAAGACATTAGTAGTCATCTGACTGATCAATTCAGACCCCAGTGTTCAGGCTTTTGATCATGTTCTGCTTATTAGTTTCGGATTTCATGTCTGATGGACAATTTAATGAAAAATTGAGGAAATCCTCAGAACACATTGACAAGTAACATCAACACTGTGTCTTCATTATTCATTTGTGAATTTTTATGTTTCACAGAAAGCATGAATTCTAAACTTGAAGCTGACGAAGTACGTCTCCTCTTCTTTAGCTCATCTGCACGAAAGGTTTTAGGGAACATTTCTGACTTTAATGACATTTGCTGCAAACTTTTTCATTAATGTCAGATGAAAATGAAAGCTAAATTTATGTGAAAGAAAATTGAAAACAATTTATCATGTGCAATGTAATTTATTTCTATGATTTGATGATTTCTCACTAAAGTCCAAAACAGGGATATGAGATAGTGATGGGTAATATGGTTAAACTTTTGAACATCATAGAAAAATTACGAGTCCCTTATCTTTTTTAAAGGAATATTTCATATTTATACTTATTACAACCAAACTAAGCCCCCAAAAAAAAAAAAATATTTGTATCAACCCATGCATCTATTATTTTGTTTGTGTCAAGTGTTCTTAAGTTGACTGTCTGTACATGCATATATAGTCTGGTAAACTCTTCACATTTTTATCTTCTTCAGAATCATTAAGCCGATCTTAACCAAATTTGTCATAGAACATTATTGAGTAAACAGGAATTCAGATTACTGAAAGGTCACGCTTAAGTCCTAGAGGAAACGCAGGGGCTAAGCCCGTTTGGGCCCGAACTCTGTGATACCATAAATATAGACTTTCTATATTTATGATATCACAGAGTTCGGGCCCAAACAGGCTTAGCCCTTGTGAGAGGAGATATTATCAATGTATAAATATGAGATAGGGAAAGCTCTTTGCCAGCTGGGTTCATTTCAAGAAGAAAATATTGCAGACTTTCTGATGTAGTGTAGACTAAAAAAAAACCTGTCGTTTCAGATAGGTGCCAAGTTTTATAAAAGTAATATAGAAAAAACTAAAAGCTTATTCTATATATATAATAAAATAATGCCTTAGCATTTAGTGGAGAATACAAAATAAAGGTATAAAAAATTTTCCTTCTGGAACACCAGGTATCTGAAATCTTTTATTTTCAAGAATGATTTACAAATATACATGTAGTATGATTGCAGTTTGTCAAATTGATGCAAGCATCATGGTAGTGTGAGTATTTCAGCTTGTTTTGAATCATGACATTTGGTTTTTTTGTGGGGCCATTAATAAGGGGTCCAAAATATTTGTGAATGAAAAATCCCAGTGGGCATTATGGTCAATGGGCATCTCGTTTAAAGGATGCTGGTAAGTTTAATGTGAACCGTAAATGATAACTTAAGTCAATGAAAACCCTGTAAAATCAATCACATGTTTTCTGTAGTTTGTGAATCATCTTCAGAATGGATAAAAAATATCATGCTAGCAATAAAGGGGGTTTTAATGTTCTCACTGATGTGCAACTTCATACAGTGACTTGTCCATCAAAATATCAGAGTGGTCATTTCAGTTTGTTCTCCTTGTACATTCAAACATTAACATTTTAAAATATTATGCTGGTAGATACATTAATTATCATGATAATAAGTCTTGGAATTGCATGGTGTCAAAATCTGACAATATTTTAAAGCTAAATGGGACATCGATGGGTAATATATTAACATTTGAGTGGCATGTTTTCCTATTTGTATAGATTTGGGGTGACATAGAAGATTTGGGTGGTATTTCTTCCTATTTAACAGCTTTAGGGTGACACAGAAGTTTTGCAAGTGGTGTGTTTTCCTATTTGTATAGATTTAGGATGACACAGAAGATTTGAGTGTTTGATTTGGGTGGTATTTCTTCCTATTTGTATAGCTTTGGGGTGACATAGAAGATTTGAATGGTATGTTTTCCTATTTGTATAGATTTGGGGTACATAGAAGATTTGAATGGTATATTTTCCTATTTGTATAGATTTAGGGTGACAGAAGATTTGAGTGGTTTGTTTTCCTATTTGTATAGATTTGGGGTACATAGAAGATTTGAATGGTATATTTTCCTATTTGTATAGATTTAGGGTGACAGAAGATTTGAGGTGACACAGAAGATTTGAGTGATATATTTTCCTATTTGTATAGATTTGAGGTGACACAGAAGATTTGAATGGTATATTTTCCTATTTGTATAGATTTAGGGTGACAGAAGATTTGAGGTGACACAGAAGATTTGAGTGATATATTTTCCTATTTGTATAGATTTGAGGTGACACAGAAGATTTGAGTGATATATTTTCCTATTTGTATAGATTTGAGGTGACACAGAAGATTTGAGTGATATATTTTCCTATTTGTATAGATTTGAGGTGACACTGAAGATTTGAGTGATATATTTTCCTATTTGTATAGATTTGGGGTGACACAGAAGATTTGTTGGTATGTTTTTTCTGTAGTGTACATAGTCCCTGTATACAGTTTATGTAGACAGCTTTTTGTTTACGTTGCTATACCTACCTTTATCACAGAGTATTCCTCCCCAGTTCATGTCACAAACACAGCTCCATGGTGAACCATTGCAAGAGCCATGCTTACAGCCGGGGTAGGGGATGCACTGGTCACACAGAGCACCTTGCCATCCATAGGAGCACCTGTCACAGAGAAGTCAAATTAAATTCACCCATTTAACAAGATATAAGTAAGACCTGACTCTAATACAGACACTATACTACAGTCAAACATGCGATAACCAACACACTTATAACACACTTATTACGAATTCACGCGTATTGCAAAGTGATATTTTCTCCCATATGAGTGGAAAAGAACAAAAATATTGTATTGGATATGATATATATATATATATTTGCTGGCCCTGGGGGTTCACTATAACCATGTTTTGCTGAACTACATATGTTAGGATTTTATGTGCAATACACCAATGAGATGGTATTTCTTGTCTGGGGACTTTGTATTTTTGCTACAGTGTCTTTCATGCTGTGTGCTATCTCTGAGTATCATAGCAAGCAAAATATGGACAGATATTTTATCATTGTCAAAAACTTTGTTCAAAATGTATGATCCTCTCCCCTATCAGCAGGTAGCTGGTTGTGAATATGGACCTGGAACTTTGCCTTGAGCAATTAATTAAATTGAGCTTGAGATATTAATTGAAATATGAACTTAATGAATAGGAATGTTAAAGTGATTAAGCATGTTCGTCAATGAACTGCAATTCTTAGAGTCAAACGATCCTGAAAACAGGAACACCAGGCTGTCCTATGTTTCAACAATTCATAATCAATTCTCTTTCATAATATCAACACACAGCATGACAGAGGCTAGTTCATTCAACAGCTAAACAAATAATTTACTATTTCAGTGCCAGTTTTGATATAGAAGTACACCTGTAAGAAGAAATTCATTAATATTTCTGAGATGTTGAAAAAAACAGAGTAATTCTAGATTGGTTGTCAAGTAGTGTATTGTTAGCAGAATTAATCCCATACTTGATGCAGAGTGATGGAAATCAAACAAATTTGTATTCTTCATTTGCAAACACTGCAACATGCCATAACAGTAAAACAAGCACTATGGCTTCTGTAGGGTTTTCTCAAGTTATGTATTGATAAAATTGTGACTTAAACTGCATTTGATTACAGAATGTCTTGCTTTATGAGGGTTGTTCACAGAATGTTTTGTTAGAACAGGTGCCTTTGTATTCAGGGAAGACAGCCAGAAAAAGCCAAGCCAAGTTTTACAACGGAAAGCCATCCAAAGAAAAATTCACATCAAGTACAAAGTTCGTGAAGGTTGTGAAGTGTACAAAGCATCTTTTTCCAAGTTTACTCCATGTTATTTTCCTACATGCACTCCCACTTTCTTTTGAAATATTGCCTCCAAGGATATTCATGACGAGCTAGTTTCTGTTTTGAGGGGCCTCCCTGTGATCTGCCATTGTTAATGTTCATCAAGATACTTAAAGTATAGACTCAGTTTAACTACTGTAAACCAGTTTAAGCTAACATGAAAGAGACATACTGGAGGTCAATGACTTGTCGTTAGAAAACTGTCACAGATACTGGATTTGTATGATGTTGGCTTAATCAGTACAATGTGAAACCGTCGCATCAGCAATTGATGAGTTAATGGGAAATTGTATGTTTTGTGTACGGCTACTGATTTTTTTTTGTTGATTTTTTTTTTACAACAAAGAAAAAATTTGTATGAAGAATGATCTTCACAGAACGAAATTAGAACCAGAACTTTTCATTTTCACAAGATTGGCATTGTCAATTTATATACCAAAACAGAAATTTTTCCAAGTGGAATTTTTTTTGGCAAGTTCATGATAAGATAGTTGCTGAAAAAATAGATCTACAGTATTCTTTACTAGGAAACTGAAAAACAATAGAAACAAAACAAAACAATTTCACGTATTTGAATTTGTGTTATACAGGTGTCTCTACATGCAGAAATTTAATTTAATCCAAAGAAGAGAGAAATGAAGTGAAAATATTCCAGTATACAGTGATCTGTGGGCCAGAGATCAAAGTCAGTTTGATCTTCGACTGTTACAATATTTACAAATAGACTATTTTTTTCTATCAAATTCTTTTTTTGTATTGCAGGGCAATCTAAAGTTTTTCTCAATGAAATGCTTTGCTTAGTATATTTGAATACAATATCAGAGAAGTTAATTGGGTTAACTACAATACTGTAAGGAGGTATTATTTCACTCAAGGTTTTCGGAGTGCTCCATTTTGACTAATTATCCACATAATTTTAAATATATCACTTCCAATGAGTTACAGTGGGGATACAATGTCTTGGCAAAGCCATTAAGGGAAATAACTTCTTTGGAAGACCATAAATTGGCTATTTTTTCGAAATGCCCATTTTGTAATTGTTTTATTATATACCGAAACAATTTAAAGAGATTATTTATCGCTACACTAGCTTCAGCCAATACTCTGTTTGATCTATCATGACGTTTGCTTAATTACGTCACAGATCTTGCAATTCCTGGAATGCTCCACCTAGTGAGCATTTTGATTGGTTAAAAGTATTAATGAATATTAATGAGGGAGTAGTCCCAGGGAATTCCACTGATTTTGCAGGGAATAGTCCTGAGATAGGAGAATAGAGCATTTTCTAGGCAATAGTTTTACCATATTACTTTTACTTATCAGTGGGGGTGTAATAATATTCTTTATATGTCACTTTTTCGTTTATTTTGAATTATGTAAAATACTGCCTTGAATAATGATCCTGTCATAGTCACTACAGTATTGATTTCAATGTTTGTCTTATCGTGAAAAGAGTGAAAGTGAAACTATAGCAAACATAAAGTTGTATTTACTCAAGTCCTCGGTATAACTGTATTCAGCTATATTTACACTCAGTGGTAAAATTCTCTAAAGTTCATCCTGGAATTCAAGACATGGAAAAAAGAAAACGGAAAGAAAAAATTCTTAAACATGATTGTGCAAATTTAGAGCTGTTTATACAGAAAACAATGTCCTTATATTAAGATTTGTTTTATTTTAAGAATAAATTTATTATGTCATTGTCTTTTTTCACACATTGTATGCAGTAATTCTGCTTCAGACTTACAGGATGCACTCAGTCATTTGGAGTTAAAATATATATCTCTCCTGATCAATTAAAAGTAATGAAATTCAAGCAGTTGGGAAAATAATTAATTACCTCAAACAATGCACTTGAAAACTTTTGTACATCAATCAAACAGTGAGGTATGCTATTTGTGTACTGAAATAAGTAAACATAGTTCCCAGTTGATAAAATCTTATGTTATAGATATTATAAGAAGCCTTTATATATGTGCAGTGATGCTATTAAATTTGTATATCTCTCCTGTAATGAGCTATTAATCTATACAGACTCTTTCTTACAATCAAATGAACGATTTCACATGTAATTGGTTCCATTCAGTACGAAGAAGCATGAAGTGAAACTTTTTTCCATAATAGCACTTGTTTATTGAAAATATATATGTGCGTGTTGTTCCACCTGTACGGGTTTATCGTTGGCCCCGTCCTCCGTGTAAAGCCTGCAGAGGGCAGAGACATGGTCATTTTATGCTACGGTAAGCTGGATACACAAGGATAGTCTAGATTCATTTGTATCCACGCTTCACTAATTTTCTCACGGGAAAAGTGAAGTTTAAGAAATGACAGTGAGATCTAATGACTTAGAAGTTTTACCTATCCCGATGCCAACAGGTGACAGCAGGCTTCACCTGCACAAAACAAGTAGGCCTTTATGATGTACATGTTATATATTTCACACCTCAATAAGGCAAGGTTTGTATTTCAGGAGTCTGATTACCTTTATGAGGAATTCATTTCCCATATCTTTTACTTTTCTCGACTTCACAGTTGGAAAATGGAATCAGTAAATGTTCTGTATTGTATCAGCTTTTCACTTGTGAAGAAATAAACCCAACATATCCAGAGAAATTGTTTATTGAGGAAGGAAATGTTGATGAGGATTTCAAAAACGGAAACAATTTCATTCGAGCGAAAAGGCAATATTTGCAATATTGATACCTTTCATTCAATTTACAATATGTTGTGTGTAATTGTTTACAGAAATGATGAAGGTAATTCAAAAACAGTCTAGCTATTCAAAACATTAGCCATTGATCATAAAGGATTTTTTCTCGTTATAATGTTTACTCCTAACAAAAATGACCCAATGCAACTTTATTGATGGTGCTAAAACATCACAAAGCATATTGCTTGCGCCACACATCAAACATACATTCCGACATTCATGTATTTGAGAGAGCACACGGTCTCATTATCTTGGAAGTCTTTTTATATGTTTCAGAGACAGAGTACGGCAAAGTTATTAGATTTTTTCATAATTTGAAAATTAAGGGGTTAATGTAGCTCTTTAAAAATCTCTTTCATTTCAGTGCCACTTTTATAGTTCTGATCACTGGGTAGAAAACAACATTTTCAAAACATTCGTTTGAACCTGCATTATTTGAATAAAGACAGATTGATCACTTATCACACAGGTCGTTAATTCCATGATCGCCTCAGTCTCATCGGGACCACAGAATAAACTATGTTGGAGACTTGAAATACTGGGTATTATACAAAGGACCAATGAGTCCAGCAGGGTGATTAGCCACCTCGGTGATTAAATGTCTACATATAAGCAATGACGGAGCCTAAATACCAGGAGGGACTTACCAAGTCAAGAGAGAGATCAGTAGGGAGGAATGTTGATATAGTGTGGGAAAATCTCTAAAATCTGTCAGAAATGACAAGATTTAACCACCATTTCCTCCTGTGAATTAATTCTAAAGATGTACAGTGTCAAGTCAACGAATGCTCAAATACATAATGGCATAATAAGAATATCATCTTTGCATTCTAATTAAGCATACAGTTTATAATTAGCACATGGCACTATTTAGTCTTATAAAGAAAATTGAATTATTTGGGAAAAGTATACATGTAGATTGAGTATGAAATGTATGAAATATAAGCAAACGAAACTCATTAATAAGATAAAAAAAAATTATTCCTCAACAAGAGGTCATACTGCACACTCTATGTGTCTTTTCTTATGAAAATTTTTCTGGCATCGCAACCTAGTAAGTCGATATTTCTTCTGTTGTGGATCATTTGCCTTTATCTTCATCATGTTAGGGCCCATACAAATGGAAATCATTTCAAAGGGTTTCAGGGTCACTATTGAAATGACAAACCTGTGTGAGCCTGTCAGAAATCGGAGAATCACACAGACCAGCTCTCCTTACAGGTCAGGGGTCAAAACCCAAGTAAATATCACACCATGGCCACCAAAGCAAAGGCGAGCAAGATGAGTGCCAATTGGATTCTTGAAATTATTGTTATATATTTTGAAGGACTTGGCTTTTTCAAAAATTATTTTCTTGAATACGATTATTCATGTACATGTATCATATGTAAATTTAATGTATGAGAGAGAGAGGGAAAAGGGTTTGGGCAATAATCCTGCAACAGACAATGGTGCATTGTTTGTTGGTGAGAGAGTGAAAAATAGATACATAGAGACATAGAATTCAATGTCGCAAGTATATATAGATACGCCCAGTTACACGTGGTGAAAGCATTATGATACACTTGTGATACATGCAGCAAAAGAGCAAATATGATTTTGAAAGTGTGTCAAAAACACAGGTCGTACTTTGAAACTATTTTCATTTATATCTCTACAACCGTAGTTTTTTGTACACCTTTTTAATACCTTTTGGTTCATTTTATTTATAGAATACTATAATGTTGATATCTTTATTAAAATTCAAATAAGAAATTGAGCATATTGAGCCTTAACATATACTCGAAGACTAGTACATGTATGCTAATTTAAAAAAATTATTCCAACCACATTAACTCTGAGAAAGATTAAAATTGACTTATTTCATAACTCTCAATATGATCACATTATAATGTGAGTTTCTTTTCAGAATCCATTCAAATGCAGCGCATATATCACTGCATGAAGTGAACTGTTGGACCTATCTCCGCATTTGATATCAACTCCATACATTAGAACTGGGTCACAGATTTGAGTGCAAGGGCAAGGTCTAATTCTTCAAGGTACATGTATACTATAATACTTGTATATCAGGAATATAATTACTGATATGGTGAATTGTTATAAGTTCTTTATGGATGAAACCTGAGGAGTTTATACCAATCCTCTTTCTTTGTCTGTCAATTCCTTTGTCTGTCCATCTGTCTGTCAGTCCATCATTCAGTGAGTCTCAGTTTGAATTCTGCTTAGTTTTTGTTACACTTTGATATATTGATGAGAAACTTGCTGTGTAGTTTTTTGATTAACAACTGCAGAGTAAGTTTGATCACTTTCATCAGGTGTAACTCTCTTTTTTTTCCCCCAAGAATTTCAGCTTTTTTTTTTTTTTTATAAAATGTGTTTTCTGCAGGTTTTTTTTAACATGATGCTTTTGAGATACTGATACTTGCTATGTAGCTTTCTGGTTCACAACAAATAGCTGATTTTTGTCCTAATTTTACTCGCTTTTACAAGAGTTATCTCCCTTTGTATAAACTTTCCTCTGCGATTAGGGTGCTATTTAATAGGGGACATACAATGTCTTGGCATTATACTCTCAGAAGGTTTGTTTATGGTAAAATTATTTTTATTTTCCAAGACATTTGTAAAATCTTTCTCAATTTTTATTTTTTGTGAGGATCCAGGTTAGATAGGTATTCAGTATCCCTTGCTTGTCGTGAGAGGTGACTAAATGTGGTGGTCCTTCAGATGAGACTGCAAAATCCAAGATCCCATGTCACAGCAGGTGTGACACGATAAAGATCCCTCCCTGCTCAATGGCCATAAGCGACGAGCAAAGGCCTAAATTTTGCAGCCCTTCACCGGCAATGTTGATGTCTCCATATGTGTGAAAGATTCTCGAGAGGGACGTTAAACAATATTTAATCAATTATTATTGCTAGAAAAAGAATATGAAAAAACAAAACCAATGATTTTGTATGGCAACAAATTCTTCAAACTCCTCATTGAGTTCCATTCAATGTGATAATAAGTCAAATGAACAGATTAAGCGATTATCAGATAAATGAAGTCCATCCATCACCGAGTACCTGCTAACTTGAAACTTGTGTGTTAAGACTTCTTTAAAAATCAATATAAAATTCCACAAATTATCTCAAAGATGAAAGGTGAAGATAATGAACAGTGATCAATCTCATAACTCCTATAAGCAATACAAAATAGATAGTTGGGCAAACATGGACCCCTGGACCCACCAGAGGTGGGATCAGGTGCCTAGGAGGAGTAAGCATCCCTTGTCAACTGGTCACACCCGCTGTGAGCCCCATATCCTCATCAGGTAAACAGAGTTATCCGTAGTCAAAATCAGTGTGCCAAGAACAACCTAACATAGGGGAGGAACTGAATGTGTTGTTACATTGGGGAGGAAATGAATGTGTTGTTACATAGGGGAGGAACTGAATGTGTTGTTACATTGGGGAGGAAATGAATGTATTGTTACATAGGGAAGGAACTGAATGTGTTATTACATAGGGGAGGAACTGAATGTGTTGTTACATAGGGGAGGAACTGAATGTATTGTTACATAGGGGAGGAAATGAATGTATTGTTACATAGGAGAGGAACTGAATGTGTTATTACATAGGGGAGGAACTGAATGTGTTGTTACATAGGGGAGGAACTGAATGTGTTGTTACATTGGGGAGGAACTGAATGTGTTGTTACATAGGGGAGGAACTGAATGTGTTGTTACATTGGGGAGGAAATGAATGTGTTGTTACATAGGGGAGGAACTGAATGTGTTATTACATAGGGGAGGAACTGAATGTGTTGTTACATAGGGGAGGAACTGAATGTGTTGTTACATCATGTGAGGACCTTCAAGTTGTCATACTGTAGGTTTCCAAACCTTTGATATGCCATTATACAAATACAGTTCAAACCAACTCATTTCAATTACAGATATTTACTACCAATATAATTTAATCAAATATGTATGTGTTTGTCATTTAGAATTTTTAACATTATTCAAATCAAAACAAAGAAAGTATTTCAAATTTGATAATAAATTCTATGTGATAAATATTACATTCTGATATTTATTTAGTTTTATGGTAATTAACTCACAGTATCATGTGGAAAGATATTTTGTAAACAATACATCATTTGTACTTTTGTGAACAAATGGATTTTGAATCACAATATTAGCTTGTTATCAGAACCATAAATTAAATATTCAGATTTTAATGTCTGATTTTAATGATAGATCTTAAACAGACCAAATTTAAAACCACTTCACGAATATCATTAACGGTATGATAATACAATTTGAAGAAAACTGTAACAGAATAGTGCAGTGTAATCTGTAGAACTTCCCCGAGGATAGACGGTTTTTTTCACGTTCACTTTCATAAATCATTTATGATGAGCAAAGGAAATGTGGGAAAATTGTGTAAACTACGATACTGTATGGTAATTTATGAAATTTCATTATTAGGACCCTTGAGAGTTCAGATTCTCATTATATAAATAAATAATGCATATGTGGGTGATTAGTTCTGGAATATCTGCTAGCAAATCTATTGGAGATTAAAACTGCAGTCAGCAAGGATTTAATCTGTATAGTTCCAGTATATTTAAGTTTAAATGATTCATTGCCTGTTGTGATGTATAAATTTCCAAAATGGCAAAAAAATTGTCCTTTGATTCATGCTCATGTACAGTCATATATCTATATAATTAAATAAATGTGGATATTGAAATTTTATCATAATTTCTGGACATCAATCTCAAGACAAATTTACTGTAAAATCTTCAACTAAACATGTTCAACAACTTGACATCTATTGAAGTCTGCTGTCTAAATAATTTTCAGCTAAAAGAATGATTAATAGTTATAATCTATCATGATTACAAATAGAAAGTAAACATAGCGGCCTTTGGAAAGGCCCCAAACTTGACATATATGTTCCTCAATTTAAGGAAGCACAATTTGTAATTAAAAAGAGTGAGGTGTCAGTCTAATGACTTGGAAGCGTGGGAAAAGTCAAATTTAACTCCAGGTAAAGTTATATGGCCCCAAGCCTCTCATGTGTGAAATTTACCTGTCGCAGGTTGACAAAAATGATAACTTAAAATTTCATTAAATCTGCTACCTTTCTGTGTGCTTGTGTTTTCTTAAGGAGAAATGCAATGAAAATATCTTAGATTTTGAAAATAAACATGGAAAATTACAAAATTGTTTTAAAATGGTTGAAATTTAAATAATTTAAATACAATCTGTAATTCAGACACAGAACCATGACATTTCTCAGTATTTTTTCATTGTCTGTGCATGATTTTAAAAAAAATGATTATCAATTTAATGGGGAAATGTTTTTTCATTGTCTGCATGATTTAAATAAAAATGATTATCAATTTAGTGGGAAATCAGTTTTTTGTTTTTTTTTAAACTTAAATATTTCAAGAGTTTGGATTTATGGAAATTCATTGTGGAAGAAAAATTTATTTATTCGTATCCCAAGACACATATATCAAATTGAACGATAAAAATTTTAAATGCACAAAAGAAATGGTCGTTAAAAATGAGAGTAACTGTGAGAGTTTGAGCAGGATGCCAGCCTGATGATAAAGTAGACTATAAAACACCAATGCTCAACAATAAGCAGTGAGAAGTAGCTGATGCTATTATTTGAGAGATATAATCTCCCGAAATGATAGCTTACACGAGGCACTTTCTCAAGACAGTCTCGCTTCAGAGAAAACCACATAATGAGTCAATTGACAGAGAGTTAAGCTGTCTGATGGCAACAACCACAAGCCATTTCATCCCCGATTTAAATGATATTGAACCATGTATATTTATTCACTCTATAAAAACTGATGGTGTACAAATAAAGTCCTATCTTTATGGCGACTTAAAAGGGTCATTTACTGGAATTGAAGATTATCTGTGGAAAAGACAATTAAATGGGTCATTACGAATGCTAATGTAATTCAAACCTCAAAAAAAAAAAATTCATCATAAATAAGATAAATATTTACTTCTTAGAAAATCCTAGTTACGACTTGGACAATAAAAACAAGTTAAACATACTGGTATATATGTAACAAGTGAATTAATTTTTGGAAAGTCCAAATTAGACGGTACAGTTTTTCTAAATTGCTTATATATTTAATTTGTTGGGATTTTAATTCAAATTGGGTAGTCCAACACAATCCATACCAATCTCCAGTTATCAATAAAACTTTTGTTTTCATTGGAAGTTGGAATATTTTTGTTCTGTTTGTCAATCTGTCTTAAACCTTGGTCATAACTAATGAAATGAAAAACAGAAACTTCATACTTGATGAATTTATAAGTCAAAACTAGATGAAAGATAAAAGCCAAGGTTAAGCTGGCTATAATTAGAAGACATAGTGTTTCACACATGTATCTAGACTAATTATTGTTAAATATTGAAATACCCTATTCAGTATTTAGTTTATTACACACATCACACAATATGACAAAATGGTAATTTTTTCTTCAAAATTTTGAAGAAAACAAAATCTTCAAACTCTTTTAAAAAGGAAAAACTTTTTTTTTTTACCTTTAAGTTTCATACAGAATATGATACTGATAGTTATAATTGACCATGTTCAATTCTTGTTCAAACAACATGATCAGCCTAGGATTAGAATAAAATTTAGCAAAGTGGGGTCAAACAGATAATTAGTACCATACCTGCAGTTTCCTTTTTTTAAGGAGAAAGAACACAAAATGCATGCATTTGTTCATGCTTGCATAACATCCCATAATTTGATTTAGCTGTAGAGATGTTGACCTACCTGCACTCTCCTGGGGAGTCACATGACCCATGGCTGCACCCTGTCTTGCATATGGCTAAAAGCAGAAAAAGCACACATGTAGGCAATATACAGCATTTATTTTGGGTGGTTATAGCAGTGCACCACTCAAGGACACATAGCACTGATTTTGATCTGGATTTAGAATCAAATGGGGGAGGGGGCAAAACTAAACACCTTAACAAAGTAAAGAGTGACAACATGAAATTTTAGTTCTCTTAATGAATACATATACAATGTACAAGATTTCTCCTCATGGTGGGAAGTTCAAATCTTTCTCATGGGTGAGGGTTCAAACCTCAGAACTCCAACCAGATGCAGACTTCACAAACCAATTCAATTTTCTGCAGGGATGCATTCAAAGTATTTTCTCAAGGGTGGGGATCAAAATGTCATATCTCTAACAGGAAAAGAGTTCTATAGAAGTCAAAATGCATCTTCTTTCAATAATAGTTACTGCTGGGAGGCCATTGGAGAAGAAAATTGAAGGAAACACTATATATTGTTCAATCCCATATATTTTTCTTGGGTCAAACTTTTGTAGCTTAAAATCATATACAACATTTTTTCTACAACTATTTTTTCATCTCCTTGATATGAAGAGTTCTTGTATGATTTTTGAAATGGGTTCAGATACTTTGTATATTGGCCTCGTTTAAATAGCTCAGTGGCTAGATCTGCAAAGGTCTTTGGGTTTGATCTCTTATTGATTCAAAGATTTTTCTCACTTCTTTGCTACAATAACTTAAAGTTGTGTTCTTGTATGCAATCTATGATACAGAAGAGTTGACTGTACATTTTACTTGCCACACCCAGGAACTATTAAAATATGCTTATTCTAAAACAGACCTGGTAATTTACCCCAAGTGCTTTTTTTATTATTATTTTTTTTATGTATTTATTAGTTTTTGCTGTAGAAATGAGAGAAGGTGCAAAGACAACTTTTTTGAGATTCAGAGGTCAAGGTCATAAAGACATTGAGTGATTCTGGGATTGTATGGCATAAAACCTTTAAAAAAATTGTTTGTTTTGCAGACTTTGGTGCAAATTAGTTAAAAATGAAACAAAAACACCTATGGAATGTTACATAATACACAATGATGACTTTAAAAATTGAGTGCAATAATTTCTGATGGCTTTGTGTATAGTGAAATTATACACATTGTGAGACACTTATGGAATAAATAAAACAATTCATATTAGGTCTAGACTCCCCCCTCCTTTAGGATACCCTGTCACCCCCCCCCCCCCCCCCCCCCCCCGCCTCCTTCCCTAGACCTGGTACTGACAGCACCTTATCTTTTAAATTATCAAATTTTCACATGTATTCTAATGAAGAAGCATTATAACAAAACAATTCTTGAAAGAAGATAAGATTATCATGTTATTCAAAACATTCCATACCTGAATTCTACTATTAAGGTTCTATTTTCCAGCAAGTGAAAAGCCAATCATTTTTAAAAGAGAAGATCAGATTACCAAACATGCCTCCAATTTGTTACTTTTTATGCTTTTGCAAAACTTCACTATATGTACATCATTCATCTGACATATATTGCATTATTGTGTGGGCAATTTATCGTAGTCTTACGCCATTGACAACTCCTATGATTAATGGATGTACAATGTCAATATTTCACAATTGCTTGCTGCAAATACCAGCAACAATCAATTTACAACTCAGAGGAAACTCTGGAGAAGATAATGCTTCTATCACCCTATTTGTGAAGAAGTTATAGAAATATAGTAAATATTGCGTCCTTTATGGCCATGTTACAGCGATAAGGGAGCCCTGATTGACAGATATCAATTACATAAAAATATCTTTACACGATAATGACTAATGAATACGGCAAACAATCGTTTTATATGATTTTGTTCCAGAGGAGTGCAGACAATTTAATACACTAATTTTTCTGTTGCCTGTGATCTAGGAATGTATTGTTTGTGTTACATTCTGTATATAGGTACATCTTTTAAGATCCCATTTGTAAAATTACATTCAGACACAGAAAAGAAAAGTAGGTCAAATTTGATTGGCAATCTACAACATACAAAATGTGAGTACTTTTTGTGAATGTTACATTTACATGTCACATACGCAGTTCTTGTCTAGAGACAGAGTGTCATAAGGTGTTTTACGTAATTGTGTACAAAAGTTGAATGACTTGTGACACATGGATGAAACACATAACTACTCTGTGTACTTCTCGCCTTCATAGCCTAGCTTACCTCATCCACACACAACAACATGCTACCCATAAGCAATTCCTCATTTCAATTTAATACCTCAGTGGAAGTCAAAATTATCCTGAATCTGTAGAGAAAGAGATTGAACTCTAATTGGTATATTCTAGAGATGAGTTTTTATAGTACTCGTTAAATGTAATTTACCTTTTTTTCTGCACCAATTATTGAATAACCTGCTACAACTTATACCTTAAAAAACACATTACTCAGGCAAAGTGTGCTGTTTCCTCAGTTAGCCCTGAAGAACTGACATAATTTCTTACCGGGGATGGAAACTTTTATCATATTGCATCTGTTACTATAAGTATCCCAGCCTTGCCCAACTTCTCTTTCATCAGTACACAAAGATTTGGCAGAATGCTGTGTTTAATTCACAAAATGCATAACACACCTGAAATTTTCCTTGGCCATGTGTAGGGAATCTTGTAATTATTAGAACAAGCTTCCAAATATCAGTAGATATGCTCAATTTGAGTGGGAAAATGGTGTAAATGTAACTAATTCTTCAGGCGTTAGAAAAAACAATTCACAAATTCCAGAAAACTAAATACCTTTTTCACAGTTGTTTCCCATCCATCCTTGCATGCACACCTTGTCTCCATTTCTGTCACAGTTATAGTGTCCGAAGTGATCGTTTCGGGGACGACAGAATTTGGTGCAGGTGGTGTTGTAGTAATGGTCATCACAAACCACACGGATTCTGTAAATGAGGCTGGCAGTTGGACCGTTGTGGGTGATTGTGTGCCAGTCTTGACCAGGCAGGATGATTCCGGAATGGGCAGCCCTCTCGATCAACTGACCACCATCTGGAATGGGCAGCCCTCTCGATCAACTGACCACCATCTGTAAATGGCAAGTACATATAAGTACTAGGACAGAGGGCATGAATGACAGGAATTAACAATCAACCTGATGCAGTTTGATGTGTTTATTTGTGTGTGCCATCAATGTCATAACAGATGGAGTATGATTAGAGTCTTTTGTTTTGTAAGGAATCTGGAAGGGGCCATTGTCCGAGAAGTCGAAACTCTGTTCAATCCAGAAGCACTCTTTCCATGGTTGCTGTATAAGCAAACATTTGTGAACTTTTAAACCATGAAGAAAACTGAAGTAAACAGGAGAGCACCTGATCAATGGGTTCGAGTTGCTCGATGATTACCTGGGGATGTCTTCTTTCAACAATATTGTCCATTGTATCTACAGAACACCCAACTCTCAGGTCTATGCACTTTAGAATATCATCTCTCAATGTTTTCTCGCCCATGTTATGTTGTATTGAAATACTTAATGTAAGTGAATATTGAAATATGAACCATTAATCAGGCAAATTACGAAAATAGCACATATTCACTCAATTTCAACATACCTACTAGACAGCCAAATAGTTGAAAAAAGAGAAGATTTAAATTATTTGTTGGACAGGTGCTTGTAAGCTAGCAATTCTTAACCATTTCTGACAGCTCTAATGCTGCTTACTGACATATAAAAGATGCAATACAGCATCTGTAACTTCAGAAGTTTTTATTTAACAGCCATTACAGTATTTTTAAAACAATCATCTAGCGGCTTGAAATGGGGAGACACAGAAGATGTTGCATTATCAAATCCAGCATCTGCCTTTACTCCCTCATTGCCTTAACATGTATATTACACTTAATCCCCAAGGCATCCAGTCTCCAAACTATATTCTCAGTATCAGGTGCTTATATAATGTCAGTCTGTCATGACAATGTTAGATATTGCTAGGAGTGAAATGAAATATATCTTGTTGACCTGGACATTATAACCTATGTCATAATATTATTTCATGCACCATGTATGTTAGCCACAGACCTGTAGTTACCATAGAGCTACCGTCTCACTGCTTTATATATTAAAAATTCTGGTGCATTGTATTGTATTGTGGGTTCTTCATTGGATATTGATAAAGTACAACCAATGTTTGTTGCTCATTGATATATATAGTATTAGTTGTGTAAATAGTATTTTACAGAGTGAACAGGCAAGGCGATCACCTCCTCCAATGCAACTTATTTTCATGGACTCAGTACTGTAAATGTATTACATTTGGCTATGTATTCTATTTAGAGCCTTTCATAGAAAACAGCTACCATTAATTCAATACTGTAAAACTATTACAATACATATGGCTGTGTGCGGAAAGCAGCAACTGTGAAATCAAGTACATCGCTAATTGTCTTGCATATTTATATCTTCCTATGTAACACACTGAGAAATTGCTAAATTAAATCTACGCTAATTTGTTGAAAAATCAATTTCTGCCAAATATCATATACACCCTACATATGTTACATTTGCAGTATTTGACCTTATGACCCCTGTAGAATACTATAAAACTAATAATGTTTTCACAAGATTGATTCTACAAGAAGATCATTATGTTATAAGGGGGGGGGGGGGGGGGGGGGGGGGGGGGGGTTAGATATTGGTGGGTATGTGGCAGAACACAAACATATATATTTGATTCTCCTAAACCAATCACATTTCATAAATTTCAGCAGACGGAATCAGTAGTGTCATATTTATTGTATCATGAATTAACACACAATATGAATACTGGCTAATATAAAAACACTTACAGTAACCAGGAAAGAGCCTAAACTTGCCATAACCTTACGCGTAACCGACTTTCTGTCACAAAACCTACACCAACAGTCAGCATTACAATTGTCACTTGTATTCAAGGAGCCTGGGCAAATAGAATTATTGTCCAGGAGATCTAAATAAAGCTTCCGTGTAATCAATGCTTAATTTAGTGAACTAATTAATTTCTATTAAAAAGAATGGATTAGATTTAGCAATATGTATTTGAATGCACTGTTTGATATTTAGTCTAAATCTAATTGGGTGAATTTATGGAACAAAATCAGACAATGTATTTTAAAGAATCTGTATGTGTGCCGTGAGCAACAAAGGATTCATTAAACAGGGTGATCAAATTATTGAAATCAGTTGTTTGCATGAAATTATTTTATCACATTTCTAATTGAAATTAAGAAGATTTGCATGAAATTGCATCTCATTTCAATGGAATGCTAAGATAAACTGCATGAATGTGTTGCATGTCCTCCGAATGTTCCAGCTCATCAAAGCTGTTGGTTCCTAAATTAAATGGGTGCTGATTAGATCTGGCCATGTCATTTAGTCTTTGTGAATGTGTATCACAACTGTCAAAGGAGATAAAATACCACTGCTTTTTTTGTCATGGGAGATAAGTATCAGAGGATGATAGAGATCTTTAAACCAAGAAGAACTGGCTGACTTGGGTGTTATTTTGACTGTCAAAAAGTGTAAAGGATCACAGAGGGCAATTGTCAACTATTAAAGGAAATTTTTTTTCTGAGAAAATGCGACTTCTGGGGTCTGATTTTCTCATGTTACGTATGAATGAGATTCCTATGGTTTTAGTTAATGTATCGTGATACATTGTTTCTTATTACAGCCCACTTGTATTTGAAGACATGTAAAGCAACACGGACAATAGAATAAAAGATGTGATGTAAACTGAAAAAGCTTGATATGGATGTGCGGAATTATCAATCCAACCAAGCACAAAGCAGTTTTAAGCATTGCACTTTATATCTATATACACATGTACTTAGAAAATACATGTAAAGGTGGGATTTCTCCCTTTAATCAATGGTTTTTGATTTACATTCAAATTTTGCTTTCTCATATATTTTTGATATTTTTAGAAAATACAAGGGCCTTTGTCCAGAGCTAGCCAAATCAAGTAATAGTGTAGCTGTTTTAGAAAAAAAAAATTAGGTCAAATGTTGTGCCCCTGGCATAATTATTGATAAATAAGTTTATTAACATATAACTATGATGAACTCGAAATCAATTTTCACAAGTGATCATGTAAAAATTATCACAGCATATGGTGTGTTATCTCCCCTTGTACCTCTTCAGACAAAGGGAGATAACCCTTTCTTTCAAGGGATTCATCAGATTAGGAAAGCCTACAGAACACAGCTTAGAAACATCAACATCAAAAGTGCATTTACTCATTTGCAATCACTTGTACCAAATCTCATTAATTATCAGTGGACTCAACACTTAAGTATGAGCACTAGTGTTTAGTGAGATTAAATTAATAAGGGAAATCAAAATGGGGGAGCCATGTGGTAACAGAAATTGTGGAGAATTGAATTCAAGATCTTTATCCAAACATTCAGCGCTGCGGTTCTTATACCTAACTGTTACACTGAAATATGCAAAAGACTTTTTCCACCAGTTTCTCAAGTGCAGAAAAAAGCAAGAAGATTCTGCCCGATATAAAAGATATTAATTTTGATGTCAAGTGGAAAGCAATCTGAACATGGCTGGAGCAGTAAATTGAAATGAGAGATGGTTTAATTTGGACACCTATGTCAATAAAAATAAGTTTATATGTTTTTTGATCTTTATATTGGTGTTTTATTTGAAATATTTCAACTCTTCTCTTATCAATATGCCTTCATAAACATGCAGAGCATAATTCATAGTGACAGCTTCTCGAAAGCTTCTTGGAAAATATATACCTTACAATTGAATGTTCCTTGATGTCTATAGAGAGAAGTGTATAGGGGGGGGGGGGGGGGATCATGTGAATGATTAATGGTCACAGAAAATATATATGTGCTTTAAAAATCAAATGAATGCACATTATTTAAATATATGAAACCTATGTATACACTAATCTCAATGCCAGTCATGATATTCCAGTGTGTAAAAGATATTTCCTACCAACATCTAACATTCTTAGATTTCATAGAACATTCCTAGTAAAATTATTTGCTGAAATCACAAAAAAAAAAAGCAATTTGTTGATGGTGATTGTTTTAATGTAAGAATATGCATGGTTTGGCATGCTCTCAAGAATGCATGGGAACAAATTGGTAAATAGATAAACTGTCTCTTTATCATTAGCAATCCCTCCATCTCTATGAATCCTAAAAAACCAACTATAGGTGAGGCTATCTAGAGGACAGGGAGTGGAAACATGGAGTTCCATTAGATTTTGTTTACCCCCATTATCTCCTAACCAGGGAACCACAAAACTGAGAATTTCCCAAACAGTTAAAAATCAAACAATCAATTTTTAAATTGAGAGGGGTGAACCTGTGGACAGCTGTTAGAAGATAAGGTTCACCATTTATCTGCTGAAAGGGGAAAAAGCATTAAAAACTGGAGAAGAGAAACTTGATAAACGAAAGGAAATGTTTAAATTTTCCATTGCTAAAAAGCCTGATCAAAAAACTTGCCTTTCTCAGGTAAAAAGAAAAAGTTAAATGGAGTTGTGATTTGGAAGTCTGGGAAAAACCTCACAACGATAAAAAGAGAAAGGTATATTATCTAGAGGCAAAAAAAAGTATGTTGGCAAAATTTTTACTACAAGGATACTATTTACTACAAGAAAAATACTTCTGCTGCTGATTAAATAATGGCTAATAGGCCTCCTGGTGTGTATTATGGCATCAAATACACGTCACAGATAAATTCAAGAGTCTCGGGATCCATCAGTTATATTTATGCTATCACACAATTTCATCAAAACTCTTCACTTTCTATAAAATCTTAATATTTTTTAGTTTTAATGTTTACTGGCATGACATAAAACCTGGGTAATTGTTTATGAAGTGATCTTCTGTTTCTTCTGTTCGAGATATCCAGGTAGTCTTATGCTAACAGAAAACGTCGAATGATAAGCAGTATTTACGAAGAACTAAGAAATTCCCTAATGTTTTTTATTACAGCAAAATGTTTTATCTTATGCATTATAAGCTATCATGATCAAAGCCCATAAAGTTTGTGATACAAAATGCATGGGAAAGAAAACATGGCAGCCATGAGACTAGGCTGCCAAAAGGCGGATTGCTGCCTGATTCAGCATCTGTTTGGCAGGTAGATACTGCATGAAGACAATGATTAATTTACACTCTATTTGCTTAAATGAGAGAACTGTACTTGTAAATGTTGCCTGACATGATGAAAATTCAGATTTCTGCAATGATACCACCTTTTTGTGTCTCTCTCTCAGCTATACATCCACAATGTGGGCTTTTCTTTACTAGTTATTTATACATGTATATATAAAGAAAGATCCATCATGACATTGATGATTGATCGGGTACTTTGAATGTTTTACATGTATGATTTAATTCTTTATCATAAATTTCACTCTGTTGGACTTTGTTTTTACCATTTTTTGATCAGATTTATAAATTGAAAAGTGACTGATGATTTCCAGTATGTGTGCACCTGTTGTTTTCCTTTTTAAGTATTTCATATTAAGACAACATTTCTTTAACTTCTTAGTATAAATCTTTATTAATTTTTTAAATGAGTTTTCACTTACGAGCCATTGTATCCTGGTCCCAAGCCTCCAGTATAAGTGTGTATGATCTCTACAAATAGAGAAAAAAAATGGAATAAGCTTAATCATGAAACTTTACATATAATTTGTTCAGTTTTGTGTGAGATTAACTCTCTGGTATTGATAAACTCATGGTAATCTGCATCGTGAAAGTGTTTGAGATAGAGTGCAGGAACTCAGTGAATAAGTACTTCCTGAAACTAAATGGTAAGCTCTTTCATGTCCAGTGGATGACAATGGAACATATATCGAAAGACTTTGATATGTTGAATGCAAGTATAAATTTACTTCCCTCAATAAACAGAAGCTGTACTACAAGGAATGCATTGAAACCCTGATAAATTCTGCTTCATCATGTTGAAATGATTTTTGAAACTACTTATCTTCAGCTAAAATCAATTGCTCACACATTCCAAAATGAACAGGTAAACAAGTTCAAGAAGTTGCTCAAAGAGCCGTGAGTAAGGCATTGTGATCTAATTAGATGGTTAATTATGGCAGACCTATATACATTTCTTCAAGTATTTGAAGAGATATAAGCTACAGAATTAGAGCAACTCCAGCCAGGAATATAATCAATGGAGTTGTGTGCTCTGCCAGAAGTTATGTCAGCAGACAAAATGGGGCACATGCTCGTGAGATGAGTTCTTATGAGTCTGCTGATGGAGCAGGACGTGCTGGGCTCCCATCAATTTGTTATCCAATCAACTCTGCTGGCTTGCTTTTCTTGGGGGGTTTTTTTTTAAAGAAGAAATTTTTGGAAAACTCGTAAGAATGAATTCTGTTTGAGTTGATTTTATGATTTGCGTGTATTCCAAAGCATTCATGTGTGTAAATTTTTTAGGGGATGGAAATGTTCATATTATTAAACTGTGTTTATCATGAAATGGTCATGTATGTTTATATGTATGTGTTTATTATCCAAGTAGTTACATTTTTTTGTGGAAAAATTAGAAAATTATTGATAAATGGAAAGTCTGACTCAACAATGTATATCTAATATAAGCCAATTTCTTTATTATCATTTTATCTCTTATATTGCTGTCATGATCATGAATGGTAGATATACCAGTGCGAGACACTTTAATCATTCATATGATAAAAGGTTGTTGAATGAATTTCAGATCACCATTTTGTAATGGAATCTCTTTGAAAATCCTTTGTAGAACCATAACATTTACGCATTAGTGATTGATAACGGATAAAGAAAGGGAATTAAGCAATTCGAATTTTCTTTAATAGGTATTGATAATACACCTTCTATGTACTTTTTAGGAACATATTAGTTTGTTGTTAATAGATTTTCAAATAAAAGCCTTTTTACATCAACATTGCTGTAATGTTCTATCAATTTCCACCTTCAAAAAATCAATGCATTTTAATGTTACAGAATCCACCAATTACGAATTGAAATTCTGGTGATAATTTCCGGAGAATTGACTGTGATCATTATAATATCGGCCGAGTTTCTTTAGACTGTTGATGACATTCCAATAATTGTTGTCTAAACTCTGCAATCCATCATCCTTTCGTCAGACAATAAGACGTATCCCTATAGTGGGAGTCATTTACTTTTCCCAGGGTTCATGATGACAACAATAACGCCATTAAGTGCACTTTAATTTGAACAACTTCCACTTGAGTCTTTTTGCTTGCAATGTACAAACTTTGGTCAAACCCTCTTCACTTTTTAAGTTGGATGAATTTGTAGCACCTATATGATTGCCTTCATGCAGAAAGGTGATGGATTCCATTAAAACTTCAAAAACATTATCAACTTTATCTAACAAAGTTTATCTTTATTCAATGGTTGTTCAACAAATCTCCCAATTCATACTGTTTCAGAATTGGACATGAAGTATTCAGTTTATATTATAATCTATTTCGGTGAGCCTCAGAACCCAGTGCACACAAAGACACTTTTAATGCATGTTGAACTCTTGACTCAAAGTTAATTGCTTTGTAGTAATTCCTACATATCTAATCTTCTTGTAAGTTTGGTTAATTTACTGAAAACCATACAAAACATAAGGCAAATACTGCAGAGGTAGCAAGGATTACTTCTTCAAAAGCTTCAGAGGAAACAGCAAATCCACTCTGGGTCCTGTGATGGACAGTTATGACTTGGGTATAGGGAGCTGATTTGGTGTTAATGGGACCATAATGATAGGTGATGGCCCCCCTAGGGACTTATCACTTCAACAGATAAGATGAGTCTGGACAGCTAAATAAATACTGTCTGGACACTGCTGGGCATTGCAGCAGTTCATTGGGAATCATTGTCTACCCATAGTGCACCAGTGTTACCATTGACAACAGCATGGAAACATTAGTGAAAGAAAATGTCAATATATGACAAATTTGTGATCACACTCAACCAAAATATAACATATGGTGGCTTATGCCGAATATTGTAAATGTGTCTTTGCAACCAAAAACGAATTGATTACGGTAGTGTTTTCAGCTTAAATGTTCAGAGGAAATAGAGTCATGCTATTTTCCAATTAACAATATGATCACCAAGATTGAAAACCTTGATCTTGGGGGAAAAATGCAAGTTAAGAGTTTCAAGCATATGCAGATAGCAGTCATCTTTAGCATTTTTCTGGAGGACTAAATATTAACATTGATAATCTTTATTAATGTTTGACATATGTCATCCATATTCTAATTCCACAGAAACAGTCATAAGAATCCCTTCCAGTTTCTTAATTCATTGAATCATAGACTCACACTGTTGATAAAGACAATTATGTCAACTACATTGTACCTCTCGATCTTGTTTTAGAACTACAAGGTAAAAGAATGATTTGATTTATAGCGAGTGATCTGTTTATTGTCCAGCCAGATGTGTTGATGACTAGCACAGATGGGAATGAGTTATCCAAATATACAAATTTAAACATATTTTTCTAGCCAGAGAAATTAGTAGTGATAAATATTATGGGGAAATGGCAGTCTCAGCGACACTGTTTATGCTCAGGCCATGCTTGGGATCAACAGTTCCAACATGTATCTCTGATGTAAGCCATATCTGGTCCTGTTTGGGATCAGCAGTTCTGGCCTTTCTTGGGATCAGCAGTTCTCTTGTCTGTGATATAAGCCATATCTGGCTTTGTTATTGTTTGGAATCAGCAGTTCCCTATATCTTTGATGTAAGCCATATAGCTGCCTTGTTTGGTATCAGCAGTTCTTTGCCATGTTTGGGATCAGCAATTCTCTTGACTAGCTGTGATGCAAACCATATCAGGTCTTGCTTGGGATATCAGCATGCAGTGATGGAATTGGAAAATCTGGCCTTACTTGTGATCAGCAGTACTGGCATGTCTGGGATCAACAGTTCCTATATCTGTGATGTAAACTGATATCTGGCCTTGTTTGGGATCAGCAGTTCCTATGTCTGTTGGAAGCCATCTGACCTTGTTTGGGATCAGCAGTGATGGAATTGCAAAATCTTGCCTTTGCTAGGGATCAGCAGTTCTCTTGCCTGTGGTGGAAGCCATGTTTAAGACTAAAATCTGTCCGACATTTGGCACCTTGTCATGAGAAAGTGCACAGTACAGCTACAGGCTCCCTCTGTCACCATGTATTGTCTCTCTCTTTGTAATCGGCATACTCTGTGACAATCCCGAGTTTTCTCTGCCAAAAATATTATCTTCCATGTCTTTGCGGGTTCAAGGAGGAATTACAAATATGTGCATAGTAATAAGTTATATAGCTCCACTGCTTTGTCAAAGTACCAGAATCCCCTACTAAAATAAGAATCTAATGTTTATTTTTTTTTCACCACATTATATTGTGTTGTCCAAGAATTTTTTAAAATTCAATTTTACATTGTGTTTCAAAGAATTTTACCTTGGTGCGTCAGTTATTATATCACATTATTAGCATATATCTTGATAACCCTTTTCTTCACAGTGGGAAAAGACTTATTGCTGCCAAAAAACTTTCTAATTAACATGCAGGATCTTTGTGCATTAAAAGCATATTTAAGATTTCTCAAGTTGTTTTGATTTGGTGAGTGTCATCGAGTATAAATTCCAGAAAACTCTGATGATACAGTGAGAGAGGCAATCATTTGAGGCAGTTGTATGGTCACATATTGGAGACAGTTTCATGAACCCCTGTCATCGTCCATGCCATAAATGTTGCATTCTGGCCACTTATGACGGACATACATACAAATTATATCTCTTAATTAATTGTGATATGATGATGGCTGATCAAACAGAATCCATACAGTGTGATATTTATATGATTGTACACCCTGTCTCTTGGCCAGCACACTATCTACTCTAATCTATACGGAAATAAGCAGAAGATGATTTAACTAATTATGACCCACATTTCTTGTAATTTTAGGCAATAAAGCATCTTATTATACCTATTAGTGTTGTGTGGATCGAGGAAATATCATCCAATTTTGTTGTAAAATATAAAAGGGTTGTGAATAATTTAGATGGTGATCAGCTCTATTTATGGTTTCAGATATTTAATGTGAATTGATGTTGGTAAGATTAAATTCAGGTCTCATATATTGAGTAGTGTTTTACAAGTTCAGATATACGCTGACAGAATAATGTTGCCTGATATTTCAAATAATAGAATTTTATAGATTATTGTGTGTGATAGCTGACTGAATATAATGTAAATACATTTAGATTTATAGGATGGATGTTCTCTATAGTAATTCTTCTCAATTCATGAAATCAAGAACCAATCCTACTTAAGCCATAGCAATTCATGGAAGGGGGTACTCTTCTATGTGAAATTTCTGAAAAGTGAGGAGTAAGTGGTACCCCCCCTCCCCCCCCCCCTCTCCCTTGATCCCCTCTGGCTGTGTGAAGAATTATACAGTGATCATTGTCATAAGAAAAACTGTTCATTATGTTACTACAAAATTTATATCTTTTTACAGATGAACATTGATTTTCACAAGATGTTGCCTTTAAATATGTTGCCTTCAAAATATTGAATGTATTATACATACATGCATTTATGTAATGAATTACTCTAGAACAGAACAAAACAGTAGGAAATGATTGTCATTGTCTCTACAGCGTTTTAGGTTCACATTCCTTCTCTGTGCGTTCTGCACTATGATTATAGATACATCTGTTGCCAAAATCTCAGTAATAAATGGTTAAATTGTCCTCTGAATTGCTATTGTAGGCCAATTCAATATAAGGCTTATTGTTTATGTCATATTTGGAATGCCCATATGTTGCCTCATAGCTCTGTCAGACTTCTTCACTTGGATTAACCTGAACGAACACAGCTGTAGTCTGCACCCTGTGGCTTCAGCCTCAATATTCCATCATTTATCACAACAAAGCCATTGATCTATTATGAGGGCAATTCCAATGTAACTAATGTATCTTTTTTGGAAACATCTGCATTTGAGGAACATTTTTCACTAAGTACATAGGTTATTGTATCTTGAACTATCAGAATAGTAAAAAAGGTCACTGCATTGTACCTCAATTAACTGAAAGGTCAGACAGGAAAGTCCTCTAGAAATTTCATTACTAGTGTCTTAGATTCATGAGAATAAAACAATATTCACAATTTGGAAAAGCTAGGACATCTTGAGGTGGAATACAAATAATAAATATCTGATTCTATGGAGTATCAATATTTTTTTTTTAAGAAACATGTCTATACACACTGCAATTTTTTTCTCAGAAAATATTTCAATGGTATAATAATATTGGTTTAAGATTTTGTAAGTTCACTAGGTTCAAAATAAAGTCCCTCAGAAAACATTTCATGGATGTTTTTATCAACAACATGCCTTAATTATTACAGATGGTTTAATATAATTTTAATTTATTTAATTTTTTTTTTACATTTTATATAATGTATTGAGAGCTCCAGTTGCAAATTTGTAGCACTATACATTTAATGGGTATATGATTTTTCAGGGGTGAATTAGCACTTCAAATATATATTTCTCAAACATTCATGCAATATGCACTGTTTATTATACCGAGTTCTCATACTTCAATGTTTTGTTCCCTTTACAACCAAATATCAGACTGGTTTTAATATCATGACATATAATTGTGATGTCATTTACTAACTTTTATTTTTAAAATTAAAAATTGGGATTTCAATAAAGATATGATTTTAAACCTCAATTAGATAAGTTCATAAATCTTATACAAATGTCATAATGAGTTTATATGACTGTTGTAAGACACACAATGTAATGATGAGTTTATATGACTGTTGTAAGACACAATGTAATGATGAGTTTATATGACTGTTGTAAGACACACAATGTAATGATGAGTTTATATGACTGTTGTAAGACATACAATGTAATAATGAGTTTATATGACTGTTGTAAGACACAATGTAATGATGAGTTTATACGACTGTTGTAAGACACAATGTAATGATGAGTATATATGACTGTTGTAATACACACAATGTAATGATGAGTTTATATGACTGTTGTAAGACACACAATGTAATGATGAGTTTATACGACTGTTGTAAGACACAATGTAATGATGAGTTTATATGACTGTTGTAAGACACACAATGTAATGATGAGTTTATATGACTGTTGTAAGACACAATGTAATGATGAGTTTATATGACTGTTGTAAGACACACAATGTAATGATGAGTTTATATGACTGTTGTAAGACACAATGTAATGATGAGTTTATACGACTGTTGTAAGACACAATGTAATGATGAGTATGTATGACTGTTGTAAGACACACAATGTAATGATGAGTTTATATGACTGTTGTAAGACACAATGTAATGATGAGTTTATACGACTGTTGTAAGACACACAATGTAATGATGAGTTTATATGACTGTTGTAAGACACACAATGTAATGATGAGTTTATACGACTGTTGTAAGACACACAATGTAATGATGAGTTTATATGACTGTTGTAATACACACAATGTAATGATGAGTTTATATGACTGTTGTAAGACACAATGTAATGATGAGTTTATATGACTGTTGTACGACACAATGTAATGATGAGTTTATATGACTGTTGTAAGACACACAATGTAATGATGAGTTTATACGACTGTTGTAAGACACACAATGTAATAATGAGTTTATATGACTTTTGTAAGACATACAATGTAATGATGAGTTTATATGACTGTTGTAATACACACAATGTAATGATGAGTTTATATGACTGTTGTAAGACACAATGTAATGATGAGTTTATATGACTGTTGTAAGACACAATGTAATGATGAGTTTATATGACTGTTGTAAGACACACAATGTAATGATGAGTTTATATGACTGTTGTAAGACATACAATGTAATAATGAGTTTATATGACTGTTGTAAGACATACAATGTAATAATGAGTTTATATGACTTTTGTAAGACACACAATGTAATGATGAGTTTATACAACTGTTGTAAGACACAGTGTAATGATGAGTTTATACGACTGTTGTAAGACACACAATGTAATGATGAGTTTATATGACTGTTGTAAGACACAATGTAATGATGAGTTTATATGACTGTTGTAAGACACAATGTAATGATGAGTTTATACGACTGTTGTAAGACACACAATGTAATAATGAGTTTATATGACTGTTGTAAGAGACACAATGTAATGATGAGTTTATATGACTGTTGTAAGACACAATGTAATGATGAGTTTATACGACTGTTGTAATACACACAATGTAATGATGAGTTTATATGACTGTTGTAAGACACACAATGTAATGATGAGTTTATATGACTGTTGTAAGACACAATGTAATGATGAGTATGTATGACTTTTGTAAGACACACAATGTAATGATGAGTTTATATGACTGTTGTAAGACACAATGTAGTGATGAGTTTATACGACTGTTGTAAGACACAATGTAATGATGAGTTTATATGACTGTTGTAAGACACACAATGTAATGATGAGTTTATATGACTGTTGTAAGACACAATGTAATGATGAGTTTATACGACTGTTGTAAGACACAATGTAATGATGAGTTTATATGACTGTTGTAATACACACAATGTAATGATGAGTTTATATGACTGTTGTAAGACACAATGTAATGATGAGTTTATATGACTGTTGTAAGACACACAATGTAATGATGAGTTTATACAACTGTTGTAAGACACAATGTAATGATGAGTTTATATGACTGTTGTAAGACATACAATGTAATGATGAGTTTATATGACTGTTGTAAGACACAATGTAATGATGAGTTTATATGACTGTTGTAAGACACACAATGTAATGATGAGTTTATATGACTGTTGTAATACACACAATGTAATGATGAGTTTATATGACTGTTGTAAGACACAATGTAATGATGAGTTTATATGACTGTTGTAAGACACACAATGTAATAATGAGTTTATACAACTGTTGTAAGACACACAATGTAATAATGAGTTTATATGACTGTTGTAAGACACACAATGTAATGATGAGTTTATATGACTGTTGTAAGACACACAATGTAATTATGAGTATATATGACTGTTGTAAGACACACAATGTAATGATGAGTTTATATGACTGTTGTAAGACACAATGTAATGATGAGTATATATGACTGTTGTAAGACACACAATGTAATGATGAGTTTATATGACTGTTGTAAGACACAATGTAATGATGAGTTTATATGACTGTTGTAAGACATACAATGTAATAATGAGTTTATATGACTGTTGTAAGACACACAATGTAATGATGAGTTTATACGACTGTTGTAAGACACACAATGTAATGATGAGTTTATATGACTGTTGTAAGACACAATGTAATGATGAGTTTATATGACTGTTGTAAGACACAATGTAATAATGAGTTTATACGACTGTTGTAAGACACACAATGTAATGATGAGTTTATATGACTGTTGTAAGACACACAATGTAATGATGAGTTTATACGACTGTTGTAAGACACACAATGTAATGATGAGTTTATATGACTGTTGTAAGACACAATGTAATGATGAGTTTATATGACTGTTGTAAGACACACAATGTAATGATGACTTTATATGACTGTTGTAAGACACAATGTAATGATGAGTTTATAGAACTGTTGTAAGACACACAATGTAATGATGAGTTTATACGACTGTTGTAAGACACACAATGTAATAATGAGTTTATACGACTATTGTAAGACACACAATGTAATGATGAGTTTATATGACTGTTGTAAGACACACAATGTAATGATGAGTTTTTACGACTGTTGTAAGACACACAATGTAATGATGAGTTTATACGTCAACAGTTCTAGGATCAATGCAGAAGACACGGTATTTTAACAGCCTACATCACCATTAGAAAGGTCGTTGAGGCAGAAGCTTGCAGACTTAAAGTTCAGGCTGGTGCAGCTTAACTGTGGTACAACAAAACATGGTACTAACCCCTAACTGCATTAGTTATAATTCAATTTTGCAATATTGCTTAATTGACCATTTATCTTATCTTAGTTAGATAAATAAACTTGATCATTGAAAACATATTGCTGATCCAGATAAAAAAATACATTTAATGAGAACAAACATATTCATGACCTTGGTATAGATATAAGTGTTGATCAGAACTTATTCTCATGCCAGCAAAATAAACGCTCTCTATGTGTTCCCTAAAATTACAGTCATCAAAAGTGTCTTACATTTTAGCATCAACTGCTAAATTACAAGGTCTATCAAAATAATAAATTGTTCAGAAATTATTCAAATTATGTGCCAGGGAAAACAAGGTAGAAGCACTAAGATTACATTTGTGATATTAGTAGAGTGAATGTTCTGCCAGGAAAACATATCAGAAATATTTCTATGCTACAGCTTTCAATTCATTTACAAATTATTTCATGTTAACAATGGCTTCAGCTTAATTTACTTTTTCTGCTAACTGGATCATATCCAATGGCCTCAAATACAACCCAGCACTTAATTCAAGGTTTGTTTGGAAAATTGAGATATTCATAGAATGTTTTTAATTCAATTTTAAGTGCTCATCTGTTGTACTCCTCTTCTCAATACCATGAGATCAATCACTTTTATTGATCAGTTTAATTTATTGAACTGTTTGATTTGAGTTTCTGATTTTATTGTGAAGTGGTTGCTTTTGATAAAGTTTAATACCTTTTTTAATTCTTACAGTCATCAGAATAGGGAAAAAATCGAAAGCATATAAATTCATTCAATAAAGAAAACCAGAATAAATGCTGTTATGGGAGGAAACAAAGTGCAAGGATAATTAAACCACTGTATGTAGCTGAGAAGAATTGTGCCAAGTCAGGCAATCTTGAAGCCTGTGATTCAGGAGTATGGGTACAATTATATCAGCATTATGACTGACATGTCACCAGCAATGATAGGAACTGCCATTTTCATAGCTCAGATTCTGGAACAAGAAATCCAAAGGATTCTGTTTATCCCCTAGTTATACAGTTCACAGTTCTTTCGTAATGGAATACATGTATAACATCAGCTGTAGGTGTCTGGGGTTTGTTCATGGGAAATGATTCTTTGGTTTATATAGATTTCATTTTGTCTTATCTCTTGGTCTATTACATTACATCAGTGCAATGTATAGTGAAATATTTTTAATGTTTCATGCGTCTGCCTGTGTTTAAGGAATGTGGTCTTTCTATTTGGGGGAATATATTTTACATTTCTGATTCCAGAGTATCTTGTTATAGCCATCAAATTTACAATATACAGTAAATAAATTCCAACAAATTGTGTTCTTATGAACATTTGATGTGGAGATCATCAGTGATGTTGCTGTGTGGCAATATGCAGGCTTAATATACCTCAAATTTTCCCCTTCAATACTTTATGGTAGTTAGAGAAAAATATACATGTGTTCATTCCATAGAAATATATGTATAGCTTTCCTCTCACTTACATCCAAAAGATCTCCCTCATCCCTTGCATGCTTTGATCCTCAGACAACCCCATAAATCTTTACTAAGCACACCGGCTTCAGTAGGAACTAAACCAGTAAATATAATTGACTTTCATCTCTGTATCACTTGTATAACAAGTATTGTGCTAATTGACCTGGCTAAAACAAAAAGCCATTCCACCTTGTAATACATCAGCTATAATTAGTCAGGACCAGTAGATTTCTTCCTTCCTGTGTCTGGAGAGTTCCATCTTGTTCAGATATATTTTGTATAAGTGTGTTCTTCACTTTATGGCTTTCTCAACAGATTTACTAAGTGTATGTTGGGTTAAGGAGTAAAACGTCATTTTTATATAATATTGTTTTAGTGATTTTCCAAGTCAGTCCCAACACATTTAGATTGTGAAATTGCAGCTTTTTTTATTTGCCCTCACAGAATTTGAACATCATTTTGAATAATCATGGTTTGCTGCAGGACATCATGCAGAAAACCTATCTCCTAAGAGAATGTTTTATGATTTTCTAACGATTTCGTTTGAAGTTTGTTTGACTATTCTTCTTGTGAGACTATTTTTGCAGTGAAACATTCTTGTTTTCAGTAGGCCAGTGGAAGCAGTACTGTTAATTATTTGTTTTCAGCTACACAGCATTATCTGGGGTTTTTAAGATGTCCTATTGTCAAGAAATGTGCAGCTTTGAAAATAATTTGAGGCTTCCATTTATTTTCTTCCTTTGTGTCATGGGCAAGTCTGTTCACAAACTGTTTCCTCCTACAGTTCTTCAACAATCAAGATGTCTGCTAATGAATAATACTTTGTTCATATGTGTATTTCTAAGGTTAATTATATAGAAAAAGGAAATTAAATTTTTCAGGGTTTTTGTAACAAAATCTATGCATTGCAGCCAACATTTATAATAGAATATTTCCTTGAAAATATTATGGATAAAATGCATCTGATATTCATTCTCCCCCCCCCCCCCCCCCCCCCCCCCCCCCCCCCCCCCCCCCCCATTGCTTATCTCTATCACAACCATTAAAAACCTACCACAAAATCCCTCAATCAGCAGAAAAAATAAAATTATCTGACAAGCTCCAAGTGGTGGCCATATATGCAAAGCTCACTTCATAAAAAACTGCCATATATCATAAATGAAAACTTCTGATGGTCTATGTGGTGTTATATTACACAATTGATTTAAAAGTCATGTCAACTTTAATATCTTAATGTTTTACCCTCAAGTCTATCATCTTCAGTTACAGATACAATCTTGTTTCACATGTTCTTGTGTCATCTGGTATAGATATGATGATTCTGCTGAGGAGTTTTAAGAGGAAGAGGAAATTTGAAATAACATACTATTATGAATATTGGTATTACAGGCAGGATTGTTATGAACTATCCATTTGATAGAAGAAACCAATTAATTACCGTTTAATCTCGGAATGGATTTTGTAACCGTAAGCCAACAATTTTTATGAAGGAAAAAAGAAAAAAGAATGTTGATTATGTAAGCTTCAAATTATTCAGTAGCATTTTATTTTTTCTATAAAAAAACCCTTCAAGTTGAGTCATGTATCAACCTATTTTGTGTTATCTTGCAAAAACCTAGTCTGCATGCATGCCTTTTAATTGGCATTTTGTAAAAGTTTGTAGAGCTATCAACAGCAATAAAAACTCGGCCAGTTACAATTAATGACATTATTACATCACAATTAAAGATTATTCTGATACGGACATCAATATAAACCCTTCCTATTCCAAGCACAAATAACAAAAATCTCTCCATAGGAGGCATTACAAAACGTATCAGGTTGTTTTCCTTCATTGATTTCCATACCCCAAGTCTTCGAGATCACCTGATAACTATTCCAAGAAAACGAGTAGGATTAATCTGTTGGACTGCTGAAGTTTCTACTGACAGTTTGGACCAAACGGGGACACGGCGGTTAATCTGGGGTGAATGTGTTGTAAAATCAGCCAGATAAGCCCTCTGGATCCCTAGTCAGTTCTCCGTGGTACAGGTACCTGTCCCCAACACTGGAACTATTGATTAGGGACATTGATATATTATTAAAGTGCACCTGCCAGTTTCCTGCTCAGAGAGGAGACAGGAACTCAGCCCTTGTTCCAGGATATTCCAACTTCTTTACAATTCAATAAAAGATCCCCATTCAATCAAACTTCGGAAATTGCTCCATGGAATAAAATATGTCATTCAATGTTGTAAAGAAATTCATTCCTTTTATAGGCCTTGAACTTTTTTTTATCGGAAATCGGAAAGGTTGGATTTAGATATTACAATAGAAATATTGATGGGGTATTTGAATCCAATCGGCCTCCTTCATAGCAAAATATCTGATGTTAACAAATATCCTTATTTAAGACGTCCAGCCGTGTTATAGTACAGTTGTTTTAAATGAGAAGCATTACGCATACACCGGCCATCAGACAATTATTACTGCAGGAGAAAGTTGTATTGTCGTATATTACTAGGGAATAAGGTTAATCTGACTAAAATACTCTGTTAAATTTAACATTTTATTTAACTTCATGATGGTATACATGTAATTCTAATGAGAACATGTGTAAGATTTCACGAGAATTAGATATATTACGTCATTACAATAAATTTCGTCCGCTGTTATTGTACTCGGGTACAACGTCAAGACGACATTTCGCTTTCTCCTTCTCTGACGTAAATTCGGTTTAAAAATGTCTTGATCAATTTCTTTGGATATGATAGCTAAGGGCAAATTAACTCGCTCATCAAAATTAATATTCCAAGGGCAAATTAACTCGCTCATTAAAATTAATATTATCAATATATATACACAAGAACAAGATTATGTAGAAGAGTGGACTATTTTGATAAAAGAAAACAGTCACACTTCACTTTTAAAAACAGAAAACTGCCACACTTGACTTAAAAAGTGGTCTTTTGCATGCAACTGGTGATCTTTCCGCGAACATGTGCAAAGCGAATATTTAAACCTCCCTAAGAATAAAAAAAATGTCCTTGTGGTAGGTAGCAGTCCCATTAGAATCCGAACCGCCGTCAATGTATTGAAATACGGCAAGACTGTCAACAATTGGCATTTATCTTACTGTTATATTTATAATGAAATAAGATTTTATAATCGATACAGCAACAATAATATATCCTCTTTCGTAAATATGTATAAACGTTTCCGATTGTAAGCAATTAAAAGCAATTGGCTTATGTAAATGTTGTCTTTGAGAAGCCGATATATTATTCAAAACAGTTCAACAGTGCTAATCAGAATGACAATACTTGGTTCAAATTCCCTATTGTATTTTCCCGAAGCAGAAATATGTACATGTATTGACGGAAAACGGTTTATCTTCTCCATACAAAGTTTACACAGGACGTCAAGTTTGCTAATGTGACCTAGAAGGTTTTTCACAACCTATCGGAAGACAGATTAAAGGAAAAAATCAGGAAGGTAATTTAAAATAGGGAGTATATTGTACAACGTATAGATCTAAAGTACATGTTTTGGCGAAATATAATCTTATTCAGTCTCAGCATCCAATAACCACGTGACAAGTCACGTGATTTCGTCGCCCTGCTGATGCACGCAGCATAAAAGCAAATCTGAAACAATCTCCAAAAGACTATCAATTCCCCTTCGTTATTAAGATCAGACAGTGTGTTCGGCGTGTCAAGATGTTTCTATGTAAATAAAGTTTAAAGACGAGCCAAGGTGATCATTGCAAGTCGTGGGAAAATGCTTCTCACCAAAACGTTTTAATTGTCAGATCTATAAACAAGCCTGTTTGTACTGGGGGCTTCTGTATACAAATTATATGCATAATTGTTGAAAAGTTCATTTAGTTTTGTCAGTATATCAAGATTTACCTGCTTTCATGTTAATGGTTGTTATAATGTTAGATTTAGATTTTAACCGTATTCAACAAACGGTAGGGTAACACACTAGTGAATTAACCGATCATTGTTGAAAACTAATATCTTGGTTTAAATCATGTTCAACCTCTATTGAGAATTGAAGGCAAAATTGCAAACGGCACAATATCGTATAAACGCCGTATTCACCCTATTTACACCTGTATTTTTAACTTTTTAAACCTATCAAATTTCATTTATTAGAATTAGTTAAACGATTCCGACTGCGATTTTGATATCAAGCACCCGAATGTCTTCGTTATAAAATCAATTCAGAACAAGTGTCGTTTGTCTTGGTATCTTAAGGTGTATGCACACACCTGATGTCGGACCGTGAGAAAATCCTCCGACCATGAAATTTTCAAATATTATCTATGCTTGTTTAAATGCTGCCAGGACTTTTGACAGGACATTAGCATAAATATAATAATAACAATGATAATCAGAAAAGTGATGTCATTCTGGTCTTGCTTTAAAACATTATAAATGACAAAATATGATTGAAAACGTATTTCATACAAAAAAGAAGTTAAGTTGCTAAAAGAAAAATGAACTGATACGTACCGTCCAGGCAAATTCAAAGGGTAGCTTTAGTCTTGTTCTGTTGTAATCCTGGGGATAAGTAAAGGTGTTCCCTCCCAAAATGGCACTGGTTTTGTTTCCAAAGGTACAAGAACCGGCGAAAGTTACCCGGCTTTGATATTCCTTCAGACAAACTCGGAAAAAAGTATCACATTCATCAGTACAAGAACCGTTCACATTTCTCAGCCCGTCACAACAGGTACCATTAAGCACCTCACCCCGGGGGTTCTGGATAGTGGTAATTTGGATTTCAAAATAGCCCGATCCAACACAGAATTCAATCACAGTTACAAGCAACACACTTAAACAAAACACGAACATAGTTTTTTCTCAAAACTAATGATAGCAGAAAATTGAAATCTTTGTTAATCATTAACAATACCTGGTGAAACCTTTCTTTCTGCTGAAAACATGATTGCGATGCTTCCCCTAAAACCATTCCTATGGATAATATAAAAGATCGCAAATCCCGATCTGAATATTTTCGTAAATTCGTAAGAATACATAAAAATTATATTCCACTTTTCATAAACATGGTAATTAAATCCTTTCACTTCACTCAAGAATGACAATGATATCGTGAAAACTAAAGAAATTTGTGAAAAATCTCCAAATGCACTTAAATCCGCTCATTGCTCTAGATGTGCTTCCATTTAATTTTAAAGTGCCGCGATTATGTTACACCATCGAGGAATTATTGGTCCGAGATTTCGTTGGTCGTACGCGAGACCCTTCGCCACTGCGCTTCCACTCATGCGTACGATGTATAAAAACGTAGAGTCATTTAGTGATCATCTGTATTTTTTCATAACAAACTTGTGCAAGTTTTATGTTGGTGATCACTGATTAGTTAACGTGTGTTCTGGTATTCTTTAAAAAAAAAATCACTCGCACTATGCACGAACCGTCTGTAACTTGAATCGGATGAGCCAGCTATATATTCGTCAAATCTACAAGAAGCACGCGCGATGCTCACGCGAATGCTCGTGCTGGACTTCAGAGCTAAAGACGTTTGGAAAAGCGGTGAAATGACATCTGGTCATATTCCAGTTGTTGTTTTTTTTGTGTGTGTAGAGTTTAGTAAATATTTATTGATCAAGATCTTAAAGTTCATGAGAAAGAAGCACAGAGGTAATTAATTCCTTTTTACTTGGTGTATTTATAAGAATGTGGCATATGTTGACTAAACAACATAGTCCCACTGCTAAAAGAATAAATAGTTGTTTTAAAAAAAAAACTGAAAGAAAAAAGAAATTGCTATTTACAGAAATAAGTTTCAATAAAGTTTAAATGATCAAGAATATATATAGTTTAAGATATGCTCAAAATCGATGTTAAATATAAGAGAACCGTGGGAAAAACAAATCGAACTCCTTCATCAATACGATTAGCATATCTCAAATAACTGACAACCTTTGGTTTCTAAGGTCTGCCAAATTGGAGATCTTGAATGGCAAAGAAAGTTTGTAAGCAGGTGCCTTATTTATCACTTCATAAACTGGCCCTATATCCTCTGTCATAACAAGCAATTTTCGGTGAGAAACTTATACTTTCAAATTTTAACTTGTGACAAACGAGAGATTTTCATTCAGGTTTGTTCAAGGTGGATACCCATCCAAAGGGGACAATTAGAAGTCGACGATTTTGACTGAAGATCAAAGCGATGTCACTCTGTAACGGCGCACGAGACGGATGCGCGCGCCTGGGCAGACGATAATAATCTTCTTTGACAGTTACGCATATATATCGCCAGTGAGAGATCGTGGGAATCCTCTCCTCCCATCAACAAAAGTCATTTGTCATACACTGTTGTGAAAACTTATCATATATTTTTCACTTACCTGTTCTCAATAACCAGGTGCCCTGCACTATCATGTTTCAGTGTAAACACCACGTTAGGGGTCTCAAAGCCAGATACCCTTTCATCGCCCTGATAGTAATGCTCAGCTAATGAAGTTTTTTGGAAATTTGAAACGAAAATTAATTTTTTATTTTATGTTCAACGATGTTGCTCTCCGAAGTCGATAGATTTTGTCCATTATCTTGCGGTTATATCGTTTCTTTCTGAACCAGCTAGTCGCCATCGTTGACTGACAAAGTAGCATCATCCATTTCTGTCCAGACTGACAAGGACAGCTCGTGTCAGCTTTCTGCTAATCTCGTTAGTATATGTATTAATTAAGGGATTACATACAGTGATTGGAGTCGATGAATCCTATCAATTGTACTTTTGCAGTACAAAGAGCGTGACATGGAACTCAGAAATAGGGTTCCAGTACTGGTAGCAACAAAGAGCGTGACATGGACCTCGGAAATAGGGTTCCAGTACTGATAGCAACATTGCTTTTGGGCAGGTTTCTTTTTCCAGCAGATGACGAAACTCTACGCTACTTATGAATGTAGTGTGTAGATTCCTCACTAGAATATTGTGTAACTAACAAGAATATGTACTCTCAAAGCTTGAAGTGAAACTTGTGCTATCAATTTGGTAGAGTGTATATAGAAAAGAAGCAACAGATTCAAAAGTCCGAATACCTTCATTTCAATAGCCATACAGAAAGCGCATGTGCAACACTTGAACTGTCTGCTTTTTGTTGCAGTCTTATCCTCCATATCTCCCGACGCCATTACTATATCAGTGGGTTTCTTTTTAAATGCAGCATCAAATTGAAGTTGATCATGATTCACTATGAGATATGAACTTATAGGAATTCGTTGACACTGGATGACGTCATTGCACTGTGCACCTCGCGATCCGACTTATTTAGGAACATGTTCTAAAAGTCTTCTAACTCTCGTATCTTCAAGAACATGTTCTAAACAAGTCCTAGAATTCAACATCTCTAAAAACAATTTTCTTTCAACTCAACATTTTGAAGAAAATGATCTACAAAGATGGTTTAATCAAGTAAAAGCTTATATTTCAATAACAAATTTTATTTCTTATAGTTACATTCTACTTTCAATTGTCAGAATTTCCAAAGTTTAAAATAGATGCACAACATTTATCAAGATCTACACGCACTTTGTTCATACTGCAACACATTCATGAGGAAATGACTATCAAATACAATTTGTAAAGATACCAAAGGCAAACACATTGTGTGTGTGTTTGTGTGTGTGTTTACTTTTAATTTTGTTGTTGACATACATACTAAATGAACTTTACGCATTTGAAAAGGAAGTTAAGATTATAGTATAAAGTTTCAAATAATGTCCAATTTCCTGCAAACAAAATAGAGATGTTTTCGTGCTCTAATTTTGGTTGTAGTTGTCCAATATGATAGTGTCCCCCACATCGACAAGCTGCGACATTCCTGTTAATAATGCATTAACCGGTGAATGTTTGATGACTGCATTCTGCGGCAATCTCTGCAGTTTTCCGAGTGAGGTGCTGGAAATGAGGGGGTACACGCCAACCATTCTTCTGCAAAATCTCCACAACGTCGTTAAATGAAGAATAATTGATTTTACGGAACGTAAAAGGATGTATTATTCGATAAAATTTGATGAAAATCGAAAAAATTAACAGGTGATAAATCTATACTTCGTCCATACGGGTGAAGAAGGTGGCCGTTAATTTGACGACAAAACAATTAAAATTTCCAATTTCTTTGTTAATATTTTTTTTAATTACAGTTCTTCCTGCTATTTTTGTAATTTAATTTCAGCAATAATACAAGAGCGATAATCCAGTGACTGTTCTTCTCCCTAGGTTCCGCGGAGCAACTTGGCAAATCCTGAAAAGGAAGCAAAAATTCAATAATTATCATAATTTTTTCCATGATGCCATTATTTCTGGTATCACTAAATTAATAAAACCGTTATGCATGGCAATTCCAATCCACATTCGAATATTTGACTCATTATCAATGTTTTTCTTAGTAGAAATTACGTTCTTGGAACTTGGTACAATTGTCTATCCTCAAAAAACAACAGGTTTCACTGCAATCTATATGAATATGGGATTTTTCGTGAAAAATTACTTTGTTACATGCAATATATGAGATGTACGAGGGGGTAATTAAAAAAATCGCGAACAAATACGTGCAATTGCATACCTTCCTCATAAAGAATATTTCGGGTTTTTTGGCTACAAGTATATCCAAGTACTTTTTCCAAAGTCAACTTCCACTTTGCCAGTTTTATACAGTACTATTCAACGCCAATCCTAGATCGTTTCGAGTCTCATATTGTAAGAAAGTCGGTACATGTGTATACATTTAACAGTAAACATGAGCTCAAATGGGCTCTTCATATTCACAAATACATATGCATGTTATAACTTAGTAACAAAATGCTTTAAAAATATTTGACACAAGATCCGAGGCAGACAGTGAAAGGGAGATTATCTAATAGCCGGAAGTGGACTATGGGAGGTTATCTAATAGCCGAAAGTGAACTATAGGAGGTTATCTAATAGCTGGAAGTGGATTATAGGGAGTTTATCTAATAGCTGGAAGTGGATTATATATAGAGAGGTTATCTAATAGCCGGAAGTGGACTATAGGGAGGTTATCTAATAGCCGGAAGTGGACTATAGGGGTAATTTAGGATTTCTACACCCAGTGCCATATCACACCCTGACTCTATAGAGAGGTAATTTAGGATTTCTATACCCAGTGACATCATCCTGACTGTATATAGAGGTAATTTAGGATTTATACACCCAGTGACATCACTCTGACTCTAAAGGGAGGTAATTCAGGATTTCTACACCCAGTGACACCACCCTGATTGTATTGTGACTTGATGTAAAAGGAATCGCGCGAGGATCAAGTCTGGACGCTTTCTGTTCACAGACCGCATTAAGTCGTCACCAGTAACTGCAGTGTTGTACACCAGTGACTGCAGTTTTAGGGGAATCATGTTTTAGTTCAAATAATTAGCTTTCCCAGCTGACCTTTCCCTGGCGATGGAGAGTTTATAATGCTAGACGCCTCCATGTTGATTCTCATATTCGTAGACCTGTACTCATGTTTCATCACGATGCCATTCTGCCAACGATTTGTGTTTTGTAACGCCTGACACTGCCCTGAACTCTCATATGTTTAAATGCTCTAACTCAGCGATCTGTCGGTACAAATTCCTCAGCGGTTCTTTCGCACTCACTTTCGATGATGGCGACCCGTTTAGTATTGCCTTAAACATGTGGTTGAGTACAGAGTATGCGTATAGTGAAGACAGTACATGGTTATTATAAAGATATATGATTTAGCCTATCTTCAGATTTTCATGATTACATTTTTTGTCTTAGTTTTTTATCATACTCTGATCAGACGGGTATTTTTAAATGCTTGTTATGTTGTCCTTATAAATGGTTTGGATAAAAAAATAAACCTGAACTAGTTAAATAGATCACGTTTTCATAATTATTAACTAGTTAAATAGATAATAATTATGAAAACGTGATTTTTTGTGTGTGGTATAAATTAAACTGACCACGTAAGAAGAAATTGTTTGAATTGGGCTATTATTAAAATAATGTCTACAGAGTTATCGTTCCTTACACTCTAATGCACATGTACCCTCTGTCAACGTCTCAAAATTAGCAGTGTCATTCCACGTGTAAATGAAATACCAGAAAAATGGCAGGCAGGCAACTTATTGTAGTTTTTAGCTCACCTGAGCTAAAAGCTCAAGTGAGCTATTCTGATCACCCGTATTCCGGCGCCCGTCCGTCCGTCTGTCTGTCCGTCCGTCTGTAAATTTTTAACATTTTTGACTTCTTCTCAAAAACCACTGGGCAATTTCAACCAAAGTTAGCACAAAACATCCTTAGGTAAAGGGAATTCTAAATTGTTAAAATAAAGGGCCAGGCCACCTTCCAAGGGGAGATAATCAAGAAAAGGTAAAAATAGGGTAGGGTCATTAAAAAATCTTCTTCTCAAGAACCACTGGGCCAGAAATGATGAAATTTATAGATAAGCTTTATTAGGTAGTGCAGATTCTAAATTGTTAAAATCATGGCCTCCGGGGGTTGGATGGGGCCATAGGGCATTAGAGCTAGCCCGGTATCTAGTGTACTGCGGTTAACATTCAAAGAATGCCTTCATCACAGTGAGAAGTCAGTGCTCGTATCATTTAGTAAATCGATTACTTTCTTTGATATGTATGATTAACACTACGAAGCTGGCTTAATTGAGCATGCATACGATTTTTTTTATTTATTTTTTTTATTTATTTATTTTTTTTTTTTTTACAAATATTCAATTAATAATATGATAGTATTTGATTTGTGTAAAATAAAGCAAGAAACCCAAATCTCAAAACCGAGGCAAATAGGAATTTGAGACATCTAAACTTTTCAGCTTTTACAACAATTTTTTTTCTTGTTCTCTCTTATTTCAATCTCTCACCAGAGGGCGCATTACGCTGCGCTACAACACCTCTGTCAACGTCTAAATGTCAAGATTCTTGGCAAAACTTACCTATACCTATAGCATCATGGATAATAATTTTATAAGTTTAAGTTTTATGCTTTAAATCTTTAAGTAGGTTCACAAAAACAACGAATTCCATGATTATACTAGTATTATTGAATGAATGAATATTTATATAAACCTTCTAATTCGCTCAGGTGTCTCATATTTACCATCTTCTGATTTTAAAAAAATTCAGAGAAGTGTTTGATTTGCTCAGATATTATCATTACAGTTCGATATGCTAAGTTAGTTTTTGTATGTTTTGATATAACTTTTTAGACGTTGACAGAGGTATTAGTGGAGCGTAGCGGGAACGATAACTCTGGGTAGAGATTGCTCTTATTTGTGCTTGCTACCTAAACTGGTTTATCATTAACGTATGTCAAAATGGTGAGTGTTTTTGACATACTTTTAAAAAAAATTGGGTGTTCTTACAGTGTGTCTTTGCACATGGTTTCCTGGCTATGACAAGCGTGTTGACAAACAAGATTTTGGGGACCGAATTTTATGTTGATACTTTTGTGAATCCTGTGTAATAATATTTTTAATCCACTTTCTCATGAAAGCTTTTATTTCTATAACAAAATTGTGTCTATGTCTGTTTAAAGGTTATTGATTGTAAAATATCTGCAATCGGTGACGGTATTTTCACCTTTTTTAACGGGAGATTAATTTTCAGTTTGAAAAAAAAAACCTTGTAAAATGAGATTTAGATCTGTTAGATTACATATAGAAACTTTATTAGAAACTGCCGTGAGACCAGAATATATATGTAGTGTTATTGTCCGTAAGAGTGTCCCACTTCGTTTCAGTTTTGGGGTTTGGTTTGAGACATACACCTGTGGTTCAGGGTCCAATTTCTTAAAATATTTAGGTCTGACACTGTGGCTTATACTTTACGCTTGATGAAAAGTAAATGTTTTAGTTCTACTTTTTGGAAGTTGCGTAAACCTATCTACCTGGATATTTTTTCCTTGATAAGAAACAAATATATATTGTTTTTGCCTTTGATGAATATGCATTTTTTATATAAAATGAAAGACGGTGAATTTCAATTTTTGTCTGTTCTTTTCTTCAATAGCGCATAAACCTTAAAAATTAGTTTTTCTGCAAATCGATTAGACGGCAGTCGGTGATCCTATAAATCACTTATTCTACCACATTCATTGCAGAGATCAAAGAAATGCAACGGCCATTATTCTGTCATATACCGATTACGTCATCAAAAATTATCAGAACATTGATACACAGCAAACTTCCACACGAAAAGTAAACATTTGGAAAGTGTAATACCTTGATTTCTTCTACCTGATTAGACGATGGTTTTTGTCTGAAAACAGCTGTTAAAGCTTAAAATGTCTGATTTAATATTGCTGTTCCGCGATCATCCCCACTGTTATTTTGCCATTAAGATTAATGAAAATTTATTTTATAATCATAATAAACAATCAACATATGTTACAAACTAATTCATAAATGACTGAGGGATGTTTGACATTCTACAAAAAATCAATCGTTTGAATTCCGAGATCGATACACAAGTAAAGAAACTTCAATTGGTGATGTTCAGAGAAGTTACCCTCTTCCACATATCGTTGACTATTATTCACCGAACTAAAGACCTGAAATAGTATACCTTTTTTGTCAGCAAACTTCCGTTCCAAAGTCTTTGGGAGTGACAAGGAATAGCAGCCATGAAGTGACATAATTCCTAGCTTAGGGAAATGATCAGTTGTATATTTCTGAACGGAAGTGACATAATTCCTAGCTTAGGGAAATGATCAGTTGTATATTTCTGAATGGAAGTGACATAATTCCTAGCCTAGGGAAATGATCAGTTGTATATTTCTGAATGGAAGTGACATAATTCCTAGCTTAGGGAAATGATCAGTTGTATATTTCTGAACGGTAGTAGAATAGAAACAAACTTCTTGTTTTACGTGATGATGCAGAATAACCTCCTCGGTTTCAAAATGGTGGAAATATGAATACTGAGAATTTATTAATATTTCAAAACATTTCTCAACCTTGGAGGCTATCCTGCAAAATCCACGAAAATGCGTACCTTTTTAAGGTCCTTTTACACAATCACGGACGAGACGCCGGATCATCAATCCGTGATGGTCGGCGACAATCCGTCATCACCGTGTACAAACCGTATATGCATCCGGCGTCATCTAGCTTGGTCAAGCCAATCTGGGGTAAAAAAAAAAAAAAAAATCAAACAAGTTTATTTATCCCCGGATCGTACCGGAAGAAAATCCGTATCGGTTCCGTGTATCAACCGAGAGCTTCGTGTAGCAACCGAAGTATCCGTGTAAAGTCGGGGGTCCTCCGTGTACGAAACTTTTCTGCTGAAGAACACGGATGTTTACGGACTGTTCCCGGAAACTGCACGGACAGACACGATAAACGCAGGGGAGAAAGACCGTGGAAATCCGCGTATCTCCGTGAAAAAAGCATGGAAGGACCGACAGAAACCGTGATCTTCCGTATGCTCCGTGATCACGACCGGGATTTTTCCCGGAGACGTACGGATGCATGTAGCTGCCGTGCTTATCCGTAGAGACATCATCGTGACAAGGCCGTGTTAATACCGGCATTATGACGTGATAGAACCCAAAGATGCCGGATGACCCCGAATGACTAGAATTTTGCACCCGGTGTTGACCGGCTCCTGATCCGTGAATGTGTAGAAGGGGCCCGGGGTTAAGGAAATGTTGCACGAATACCACAAGGGAGGTACGTACTCTAAACGAGAATCTAAAGATTCTAACGAATTAGGGCGATACTGAATTCTTCGCCACAGAAATGTTTCTTTAAGATACCTCGTCATGACAAGCGACACTAATATCTCTCAAAGAACAAGATATCTCTCTTTTGAACACAACGTTTTGAAATGATTTACACTAATCGATAGCTGTTTGAGTCCCCAACAATATCTAGTGTCGCCAATTTGCTATACAACGAGGAGCCACGACTGTAATATGCAACAAGGAATGTATTATACAGTGAGGAACAATGAGATCCCAATCAGTAAGAGGTATTTTTCTGCAGAGGTACACTCTTTCTTCAGCACACGAGTGTTTGAGAAAGGACAATCACGCTATGAGTAAATCTTGTGTAATTAAATCCATCTGTGTTCGGAAAAAGACCCAATTTGTATGTAATTAAAACCCTTTCTTTGTTTTCTATAACGGAACATCTTGAATTTTAAAACAAGTTATCCACAAGCTTAACCCATCTAGCGTAGTATAACGCAGGGTTTTATGGAAGTGCAACTTTGTGCATTGTTATAATTTTTAAAATATGGTTTGTAATTGGTAAGTTTTCATAGTATTTCAAATACATGTAGTGTGATTTAATGTGTATTTGTTAAATCTACTTTTTGATATACGTTTCATTCTCAAGGAGTCTTTTTCGTAAAGTAGTGGTGAATGACCATTTCTCATTTGAATCATGTAATTAAACAAAATTATCAAAATTACTACCCTTTCAAAAGAAATCCTTGGATTGAAGTTGAACTAGGTGTTTAAGAATCTTTCAAAGAATATACAAAGATAAAATCAGATTGTGCCCTTCATTATCAAATGGGCAAATTTCATATAATCGGAGCGATATGAGATGAAAGATATAGGAAACTAGTAGGATAGTGAAATCAAGGTCTCTTGTTTCCTATAACGAGTTTCAAGCTTTGTAAAGAGAAAACATAATAATTTTAAAAGTATAAGAGCACAAGAGGAGTATACATGTACTTATCTGTAAATATCGACATGTACTGTTTCTTAAAATATTTGTTTCTTTATTTATCACAGTTGTATTTCTATATAAATATTCTGTCGTCCTGAAGAAAGGGTAGTCCGTCCCGAAAATTTTATAATTTGATCAGATCCGACCACTTTGGATGTTGAGTGTTGTTGGTTTTTAGTGCTCTCTCTCTCTCTCTCTCTCTCTCTCTCTCTCTCTCTCTCTCCCCTCTCTCTCTCTCTCTCTCTCTCTCTATATATATATATGACAAGGTAAAATTAACAGATTCCTGGAAAGAGTACAATACAAAGAGCAGGGCAAAAACGGACCCTTGGACATACCAGAGATGGCATCAGGTAAATATATACAAAACTGCTAGCACTAAAACTAATGATAAAATAACAAGACTTGTCAGAAGACAACATAGTTCGCCGGGAAGCATACCCTACTTAAGGTTAAAGTTTTTAAGAATAGGTCAAAGTCCAAGGTTACTGGGTCAAAAGTTTTGATACCATATCAAAGGCTTGGTCATGAGGCATCTAAATACGAAATATTAAGGTTAATGTTTTTGGAAAGTAGGTCAAAGTCCAAGGTCAACAGTTCTGGTAACAAAAGAAATATCTTCTAATGAGGAATCTATATTTGAACCATCAAAGCCCTATCACTCTTGGTTTAAAAGATATAACCAAGATTAAAGTTTTTAATCAGTAGGTTAATGTTCAAGGCAAAGGTCATTACATAAAATGTCTTCTACCAAAACAAAGGTCTATTCATGAGCCATCTATATGTAAAATATTGAAGCCCTATCCCTATTGGTTCAAAAGATATAGTCCAGGTTATAGTTTTTAAAAAGTAGGTCAAATTCCAATGTCACAAGGTCAAAACTCTCGGTACCACAACAAAGCTAAGGTCTCTTCATGAGACATCTATATGTGAAATATCAAAATCATATTCCCCTTGGTTCAAAATATATCGCCCAGGTTAAAGTTTTCTTTAAAAAAACAACCAGTAGATCAAACTCCAAAGTAAAGGTCACTAGGTCAAAAGTCTTGGTGCCAAAACAAAAGATATAGTCCAGGCCTGAAGGTTATAAAACTTTTTTAAACACATTTTCATACTTAAACTCAAACTCCGTGCTCTAAATCGTAATCATACTCAAAAGTGAAGGTAAAATCATTCTCACACTCAAATGGAGTACATGCTCAAGATTTTTCAAGTATGCTTCGGAGTTTGCTTAGAGTTGTACTCAAATCAAAAATGGCTGAGTATGAGTATGGCAAAAGTTTTATAACCTCCAGGCCAGGTTAAAGCGTTTTCCTTAAAGTGTGACGCCAACACCGGGGTCATGACAATAACTCTCCGGACAGTCGTCCCGGCGAGCAAAAAATTAATAACTAAATTTATTTTATAAATACAGTGTAGATTAATAAAAAGAAAGCAAGAGACTTACAGGCCTTATCGGTCACCTGATCATTAGTATCACTAGCCCCAAGGGCTATGAAATCGATACTAATTTCTAATATTCAGCAGCAATATATAAAAGACGTGTTCTTAAATTACAAATGCCTCCGAAAGTGCTCATATTGATGAAAGAGTTTACGTAATATATGCTTTATTAACACTGTTTTGGTCCTGCCTTAGAGTCAGAACCATATGACCCCGTGGGGATTCGGGGTCCTCGGTACCCCTTGCTTGTCGTAAGAGGCGACTAAATGACGCGGCCCTTCAGATGAAACTGCAAAAATCAAGGCTCCATGTCGCAGCAGATATGGTACGATCAAGATTTCTCCTTGCTCAAAGGCCGTAAGCGCCAAGCTTAGGTCTAAATTTTACAGTACTTCACCGGTAATGGTGACTTCTCCATATGAGTGAAAGATTCTCTAGAGGGACGTTAAACAAAATGCAACCAATAGATCCATAGGGTTGCGAAATTCACAGTTTTGGTACATCCCTTTCTGCTTTTCCTAAATAGACATTTACTTTTTTCACAGTATCAGCTAAATTAAAGAAGTAATCACTATAATAATTTCGTCCCCACCCTGGAACCAAAACCTTACCCCTGGGATCATGAAATTTACAATTTTCGTAAAGGGTCACTTGCTCTTCAAAATATCCATTTAGTTTCAATTTAGTATCATAAGTATTAAAGAGATGCTATCTAAATGTTTACTATATACCAAGTTTGGCCCCTTCCTGGAATTAGAACCTTTACTCCAGGGATCAAGAAATGTACAATTTTGGCAGAGGCCTTCCTTTTATACATCACTATGCATTTAGTGTTTCTTAAAGATGTGCAGTTGTAAAGAAGAATTTTGAAAATTGGTCAATTTTTGCAAACACCTTGCAGGAGTACTGAAATTCACAAATTATGTCCCCCTGTCCTAAAGCTGCTTCATACCAAATTTGAAAAGGATTGAAATGGTAGTTATCAAGCAGAAGTTCAAAATGTTCACTTGTTAACGAACGACAGACGCTGGCCAATTGCAATAGGTCACCCGAATAACTCGGGTGACCTAAAAAGTCAACAATGTGGATCAACTCGTGAAACAGGATTAGCAGGCTAGAAAGTCAAATAATCATCAGGACCCAGTTGCACGAAGGTTAGTTGATTTTAACTTGAACATTTATATAGCGTTAACTTTCAGTTAAACTTAACTGAAAATATGGCCAGAATATAGGGACATGATAAAACGAGTAGATGAAGCTCAGAATCTGGTAAAGGTTTAACCCGTATTCATCCTGGTGAAGTCGGGTGGATTTTTGATACCTTGGGGGTCGAATGACTTCAGCCTGTGCATCCAGTATTTTTCTTTTGGTATCTGACCAACTTGGGTAATCTTTCTTGGTTTTGCCAGAGAATCGTTGGTTCATTGACTGCTTGTTGGCCTCTTTGCGAAGGGTTGTTGTTTCTCTTGCGTATTGTTTCTGGCAGACATCGCAACTGATGAAAAGTTTTCCGATATTTTGTTATTGCGAACCCTCAGTGTCTGAGCTATATTTGTGTAATTGTCATCAGTGTCTGAGCTTGTGTAATTGTCACCTGAGGTTTGAGCAAGTGTGGAATCCTCCATTAGGTAAAAGGCTCATCCAGTCTAGTCCTTGCTACCATGTCCTTCAGGTCTCTGGGGCGTCTGAAGGATGCCATCGGGGGGGGGGGGTGTCCTTAAAAACACCAGTCATTCGTTTGGGGAGATGTTTTTGTAAGATACCGTTAAGGTTCTTGAGAGCCAGATGATAAGTAGTGACCAATGGAACCCTGTCATTTTGAGAGTTTTCTTTATACTGGAGGAGGCACTGTCGTGACATCTCATCAATGCGGACAGTACCAAGGATGATATCCTCTGTTTGTCTGTAGAGTTTTAAGGATTTGTCCTTACTAGCAGTATATCAGATGCGACAGAGTAGGGTGGCCAAACACTTAGGAACACCTTTGAAAGTATGGGGTGGATGGGCTTTATGTAGAGATTGAACTCATTTCTCCCATTTTTATACGCCGTCATTATGTTATGGCGCTGTCCGTGCGTTTGTCCGGCTGCATGGCTGTCCGTCCGTCTGGGATAATGTTTTCCGGACTTTTTTCCGTAACGGATGCATGTACAACTTTGAAATTTGTCACAATATCTCCCTTAAGAATTGTAAGAGTGAGTTTGCATTTTAGCTGGATTGGTCCATCCTTGACCTACTTTAGGGCTATAAGTAGGTCAAACAGTTTTCCGGGTTTTTTCATTACGGATACAGATATTGCCATGATATTTAGTCATAGGCTTCCTCTCAGGAAATACAAGTTCAATTTGCATTTCAGCTGGATTGGTCCATCCTTGACCTACTTTTGGACTAAAAATAGGTCAGACAGTTTTCCGGGCTTTTTTTATTATTATTACGGATACAGATATTGCCCTGATATTTACTCTAAGGCTTCCTCTCGGAGGAAGACAAGTGCAGTTAACATTTAAACTGGATTGGCGCACTATGGCCTACAGTACTTTAGGGATAGAAGTAGGTCAAACAGTTTTCCAGATTTTTTTTGGCATGGTCACAGGTATTGCTCTGAAATTTAGTCACAACTTCCCTTTCAGAGAAATACATAATCAGATCACATTTCAACTTAATTGGTGCACCATGACCTACTTTAGGGCTAAAAGTAGATCAAATGGTTTCCTGGCCTTTTTATCATCATAGATAGATATTGCACCGACATTTTGTCACAACCTCACTCTCAGAGAAATACATAATCAGTTCACATGTCAGATGGATTGGTGCACCATGACCCACTATAAGGCTTTTATATTCAGAATGTGTGTTGTATCAATTCCGAGTGTACAATATGCTTCCAGGTTAAATTTCACTGTCCGACGGGCGTATATTGTTCCGTTTGCGGTATTCTTGTTAAATGTGGCTGTGGTATCCAAGAAAGTGGTTTTGGAGGTAGAAATTTTCACAGGAAACTTGATAGAATAGTGGAAAGTGTTTGCAATCTTAATATTGAGGCTTTCACCACCGTCAACCCATTTCATCTCAATGTCATCTATGAAACGTTGTGTTTCTCTCGTTGGTTGAGATGGTTTTCCTGCGCTTTAAGCGTCTAGGGCGACTTTCTAGGCTGCTAATCTCCCGTTTTCTGAGTTGGTCCACATTGTTTACATTTTTTTCTTTCTTTTATTAATTCATTGATCTAATATCTTTATTCATTGAGAGAATCTCACTGGGTTCGAGTATTAATGATTACCATGGTTACTCGTCTAACTTCGTTTCGGCCTTGAATTTTCAAATCATAGCATTGTTGCTTGCACGTAATTTTTGTATTCCTAAGCAGTGATTCATTCAAATCTAATTTAGTGGTAAATTTAATTCAGCGTACGACTTGTCTCATCGGGATCACGGCGAGTGTGACCGGTCGGCAGGGTATGCTCACTCCTCCTAGGCACCTGACCCCACCTCTGGCGTATTATAATAGAGTCACGTGACAAAACTCGACCTATCACAGGATGATATTATGATAATTGCAAATATCAATTCACAGTTTATGTGCTTATAGTATTTACTTTTGTAATTGTATTTCATTATTTCTAAATGAAGACACTTTTGTTTTGTTGACTTTGTTCAGAATTTTTTTTTAAATTTATTTATTTACATTTTCTATAAAACATACTGATAAAATTGAGCGTTAACAATGGAATTTATAATTCGCACACATACCCATACTTTTTGTTAATAGATTTGATATAGTACATACTACAAGTATATCTTTGGACAGTAAATTTAGACTTACTACAAATAATATGTCAAATACTTCTTATGAATTCTACATTAAAAAGCAAAAGGAAGTACTTTAAGTAAAAATATACTCATCTAGTATGGCTCAAATATTTTTGCAGACATACCAATATTTCTCAAAAGTCCAACAGTTTAAAGTTGGTTATATTGGTTAACAGCTTTCAACAAACTATTTCATTTTTATAATATGACATAACGAAAGTGTGAATTCTCGCTTCTACTCACACGGTTTTTCCTATTTTTATTTATTTATTTAATTTTTAGGATTATACATAAACTCTTGCTAACTGTTGACATCACATTGCAGAATATTACGCGAACGACTTGACTTGGGGCCGGTAAGTGACCAATCTCTACCCAGAGTTGTCGTTCCTTGTTCTCACTTGTAAGTGAGTGTAGGGAACGATGACTCTGGGTAGAAATTGGTAAGTGTCAGGTAGCAGGGGACAGTTTCGCACTATAGGCCCTTTTTTTAAAAATGGAAATACCCCATATTTGAAGTGATATTATATGTGTAAAAATGTATACAATAATTCTAGGATGCATGTCAAATGTAGCTGAGTGCATAATAAAAATATTGATATACAACGTGTCACCATGATTCTCATTCTCTCACCAGAGGGCGCGTTACGCAAGCTTCACATACACCTCTGTCAAATCATTTTCTTTTCCCTTCATATCTGTATGTACTTGCATACACCAAAAATGTATACACAACTCTGATTGATTTTATTGAATATCTACTGATCAATTTATTGATTAAATAATTTTTTCCCTTCCTAACATATATACGCAATAAAGAATTATTATGTACTAGTACACACCAAACAAAGTATACGGAACTAATGAAATGATTGGCTTATTGATTTTTTTCTGAATTATGATTGATTTCATTGTTTATTATTGGTTTTGATTTTTCAAAATTGTTGAACATAAATGATATGTTTGTGTTGTTTTGAAAATATGCACATTGAAAACTCTCATTTTACTAATGATCCATTTCACTTATTGATAATGAATATAAAAAACAAATTCACACTAGCATAATGATGAATCATCACACTTCACACACTGCAATGTAGTGTACCACCATCACTCTCATTGATACGAACAGTGAGTTTGATATCTAGGTATAAAAATACTACCATAAATCATACAGATTTGAAACTACAACTTTGATAAATTAAGGATGTTCATATTTGTTTAAACTATTTGAAATAAACATGTAACACTAGTACTGTAATGGGATATCAGATTATTTACAACATATTAATTTAACACAGAGTTCTACAGCACGGGTCTTGACAGGAAGTCAAGGTTGAGGTTAATCTATGATATACGGGTTTGAAATGTCACACAGCTCTGCACAGAACGTTTGTTTTCAATAATTATCAGAATGGAAGATGATTTGATGACAGTCTAAAAACATCAAGTAAAGCACAAAATTAAAGCTGCACTTTGTGAACTTGTAAATGCATAAACCTTTTTTCTCCATTATAAAACAATATTATGAGCATTACATGCATCTGATATTTGCTTTCATGTAGCTGCTGCAGTGGTTAGATAGAGGTACAAACTATTTTTATGCCCCCGAGATCGAAGATCGGGGGGCATATTGTTTTTGTCCTGTTTGTCATTCTGTAATTCTGTCATTTTGTAATTCTGTCATTCTGTCTGAAACTTTAACCTTGCTAATAACTTTTGAGCAATAAGTGATAGAGCTTTGATATTTCACATGAGTATTCCTTGTGACAAGACCTTTCCGTTGGTATTAAACCTTTTGACCTTGACATTTAACTGACTTTTAATTTTTTTTTTACATTGGTCATAACTTCTAAATGGTAAATATTAGAGCTTTCATATTATACATGAGCATTTCTTTTGACAAGATCTTTTTACTGGTACCAAGATATTTGCCCTTGTGACTTTGGCCATCTTTGGAATTGGCCATTATCGGGGGCATTTGTGTTTCACAAACACATCTTGTTTTTTTTTTTGGTTAACTAATGCAGGCTTTGATATAAAATAAGAAGAGGGCCGGTGGACAGATTCAATGTAATAATTGTAATTAGTTCTGTTTTACTGTTGCTTTATCACAAAACCAGAAAAAAAATCACAATTTTGAAAATTCAGACAGACAATTGTGTATTCCTTATTTAGTTTAGGCACAATCATAAAATGAGTTACAAATTAAAATTTGCTGTTGTATCAAACACACCCTACATCATATCCGTTTTAATCTACATTGTTCATTCAAGGTAAAGTATAGATAAATGAACACTAAATCAAATCTAAAATCCTTAGGTTATTGGCTATTATCACTATGCTAGCTGTGTTTATTTTGATTTTTTTAACATGTCATTTATCATGCTTTGAAAATTAAACAAGTAACACTAAATGCGTGCTATCTGCACATTGAAAACATTAAGACCACATGCTCTGTTCTGAATGTGCGCTGCTCTTAAAATCAAATTCATTATAATGACAACACTTTTATAATATGTAAATTGATATCAAATTGAATTCTATTGAATACAAAAAATATCAATAAATCAATCATTTCATCAATATTCTTTTTGATGTACTAGTACATAAGTTAGGAATGGAAAAGCAAATAATTTTGTCAATAAACTAATCAATAGATTATCAATAAAATCAATCAGATTGGTAGTAGTTCATGTTTATTCTAATGTACATATATCATTTTATTTCTACAACTTTGAAAAACTAAAACCAATAATAAATCAATGAAATCAATCATAATTCTAAAAAAAAAAATCAATATTCCAATTGTTTCATTAGTTGTGCAATCTGTTTTGGTAAGAACTAGTACATACAGATATGAAGGGAAAAGAAAATGATTTATTCAATAAACTGATTAATAGATATTCAATAAAATCAATCAGATTTGATGGTAGTTCATGATTATTTTAAAGTGCACATTTACAAATCAACAGAAACATATCATTTATCTGCTATGACTTTGAAAAACTAAAACCAATAATAAATCAATGAATTCAATTAAAATTTTGAATAAACATTTTTTTTTGGTTGAGGCCAAAAATATTTTTAGAGGCCAAATTTGAGGCCAGGCCAACTTTTGAGGCCAGGCCAAAATTTGGCATGGAGCATAATTAGAGGCCAAAATTGGGACCAGGCCAATTTTGAGGCCAGGCCAGGCCAGGTTTTATAGTATGCCTTTAATAAATACATATTTACCATTTAGCTGTTTGTCTCTTATTTCACAAATTTTATCGTATTTTTACAGCCTTTCTTACTTTGATTCCATGTTTACATTCAAATCTTCACCATGTGGATGTCTTACATTCATACGCATATTACGAAGTAGTTTCAAATTTAGGATCAGAAAACGGCGATTTTAAACAATTTACAGTAAGCATCAATTTATTTGCATCAAAAACATTTCATAGTATGACTAAATATTTAGTCAAAAGCATAAATGTTGGATATTAGAAACTTTTACAAGATTTCTGTAAAAAGCCGTTAACAGAGGTGTAGTGCAAAGAGCGCACGGAACTCTGGGTAGAGAATGCATGATTCTTAGCATATACATGTAACGAAACTAAGACAAGTGGTCAGTTGCTGAAGAAATTCCGGTGAAAACATGTATAGCAAAGGTCTGTAGCTGAGAGGGAAGGTGGATGACCACATATGGAAGGTAGATTTTTAAGAAGGGCAGATAGGGTTCTTGATTGTGCACAGTGTCTAAATCCCCATGCTTGGTACTGTGATGGTGTGGGGGTGGTGCGGATTAGCCCAAATGAGAGAAAATCAAAGCAAAAAAGGGGCACCTGCTCAGAGCATGGTTTGTGCACCAGCACCAGTATTTATAGATTACATGTAATTTAGGGTCATAATTTATTAACTACACCAATATGAAATACAAGTATTGACATAAAAGGGAAATATGATTTTTCATTAGTCTGTCATAATCTGACTTTGATGTATACCCCCTACCCACATGTTTCAAAACCAAAGAAACTGTCCCCTGCCACCTCACGTGTTGCTATGAAATACAGAATCCTATATTACGGATAAATGATTTTGGTATTGCATGTACCTTAATTCAATTCAATTCTTTATTAGTACTAAAGCACAGATATGTATATAATGTACAGTTGTTGTCAACTATAATGCACAGGATTCCAATCCTTTTATAACAAAATACTATATTTTCTATTTATATTGATTATTTTAGAGTTACTGCCCTTTGCAAACGCCAGCTACTGTTGATCCAGTCCTGTTTTATTTTCTGTGTTTTCACTAAGGATTAGCATTCTCATGATCAGTCTTCATATACAGTAATAGTCTTAGGAGTGTTTGATAATCAACAGGAAACCAAATTTTTATTATGAGTGGAAACACCCGATACGTCTGTTTTCTCCAGTGTTTATCATTTATTATATTATTTATTTGGTATATACATACATACATAAATAAATACCAAGGATAACCCATGAAAGCTCGAAAGCTTATTTCCATTGGGGTCCTTTGATGCACGGATGTTTGTGCTAGGGGGTCATTAATGTGAGAGGAAACGGGATTACCCGGAGGAAAACCACGTGTCCGAGCGGGTGACCGCCATACCCTCTCACATACAACCACTGTCGATCACGGGGATCGAACTTGGGTCGCAGCGTTGAGAAGCGAGAGCGCTACCCGGACATCCTGTGTGATTCGAACCCCGGCTTTCCACATGCGGGGCGAACGCTCTAACTTCTAGACCACCGCGGCGGTAATAAAGATTGGAGTGTGTTATCATTGTTTACGAAGTATTCAAAATAAATGGATATCGATCTGAGTTTATTATATGTATCACATTTTAAGTATTCTTTAGGTAGAATGTGTTATTTAAAAGTTAAATTTGTGACTGTACAAAATTAATATGTTTTAAGATATTTCCACCCTCTGTAATTTTACAAAGTCAATGATTTGATAAGATTTATGCATGACAGGAACATAAATTTTGTTGGAGTCTTTTTTCAATAGTTATTGTAAAAATCTTGTTAACCATAAAATATTTCAAAAGTCTAAGTTATATATGAATAATCAATTATATGTTTCAAAATATTGAATCCAAGGGCAATAACTCTGTTTTCATTAAATTATTTATCAAGTCCATTATGCAATAGATTTCCTTTATTTTTCACAAACATTTTGTATATTTTTTTAAAGAAATCGTTTCATGAAATTGTTATGAATACTATTACATCGTTACAACCAGTTTTTGTGAAATTTTGATAATGCTGTTTAAGGAAAATTGCAATTTTCTGATGTTGATAACAGGTATATTGTGCTAATTGATAAAAAAAATTATTAATGCCGCAACATACTTATTTTATCATTTTTATTTGTTACTAAGAATTATATATTGAAGAATCAACAATCAAATATAAGATTGAACCTATAATTCTAAAGGGGTGGGATTACCTTAGATTACGAATTAAAGATTTAACTGGTTTGTTTGTGAACATAAAAAAGGGACTCGAGTCTTTGTTTACATAACAGAGAGTTAAGCCTAAAATTTTGCTCTTATCCAAATTTTGGTTGTCAGCTTTAAATGAGTTATATTTTTAATGTTTAACATCAAAAATGAAAAAAATAAAAATAAAAACTGTGTGTTCTCTATTTTTGTGATTTTGTTTTGCTCAGACTATTGCTCATATAAGGCAAGATACACCAAATGAAGTTTATTTTTGTTTGTTTTTTTTTTTTTTCTTCTTCAGCGTCCAAACAAATCTTCAGCGCCTATCATTGACATGTTTGGGTCAAAACAGATTTACTTAACAAAAAGCCCTCCCCCTTCCCCCGACGATGCGTTAAAAGAATTTAATGTCACCTCCTTATTTAGGGAAATATAAAAAATCTTGATGGTATGTTTGTGGTATGCATGGACAAAGGTAACCCTTTGTTTTATGAATGAACAAACCTAACCCTCTTGTATGCAATGATAGGCATAACCATTAGCGGTGTGTATCGTCTCTAAACGTCCGTATGTGTGTTCAGTCTAGAGTTTAGCTCACCTGAGCTGAAAGTGAGCTATTTTGATCACCTTTTGTCCGCCGTCCGCCTGTATGTAAACTTTTTACATTTTCGACTTCTCCAGAACCATGGGGCCAATTTCAACCAAACTTGACAAAAAGCATTCTTGGGTGAAGGGGATTCAAATTTGTTCAAATGAAGGGCAACACCCTTCTCCGAGGGGAGATAATCACGAAAATGGAAAAATAGGGAGGGGTCATTTAAAAATCTTCTCAAGAACCACTGGGCTAGGAAAGTTCAAGTTTACATGAAAGCTTTCTGACATAGAGTAGATCAAAGTTTGTGCAATTCATGGTCCCGGGGGGGGGGGGGGGGGCACAATAGGGGATCAGAGTGTCGTATGCTGATATTGTACATAGGAAAAATCTTTTAAAATATCTCTTATACTATTTAAGATGGGGCTTTCAGATTTTGTATTTTTCAGAAAGACCTTTTATGTGAAGCAATGGTGTGTGATCTTGTGACCTTGACCTGCAAGTTTGACCTACTTTTAATAACAAGAGACACACAGGCATTATCGGTTACCTGAGTATTACTTAAAAGTATCACTAGTGCCAGGGGCAATGAAATCCTATTCTGCATACCTAAGCTAAATTCTAATATTTAGCAACAGTATAAAACAAGATGTGTTCTTAAAACTTAAATGCCCATGAAAGTACCTATACTGATGAAAGGCTTTACACACCATAATATATGTAACATAAACATGAAAAGTAAAGATAACGAACAGTGATCAATCTCATAACTCCTACAAGCAATACAAAATAGATAGTTGGGCAAACACAGACCCCTGGACACACCAGAGGGGGGATGAGGTGTCTAGGAGTAGTAAGCATTTTCTGTCGACCGGTCACAACCGCCGTTAGCTCTATATCCTGATCAGGTAAACGGAGTCATCCGTAGTCAAAATCAGTGTGCCAAGAACGACCTAACAATCGGTATGAAACACGTCAGACAGCATTTGACCCAATGATAGGTTGTATTGACGAACTAGATCGTTATAACGACCATAGAATTTGCGAAATGCCGACTTCAATCGAAACCCCTATACCATCAACTTGTTTGTCAGTAGCTTGCCTCGATTTAAAAACTGACGATACGCAGAACAAGCTCTTGCGTATCGAATTAGTTGAGAGATATAAACACCATATGCAGGTGATAATGGAATATTGCTACATAAATGTGGGAAGTTGACGATGGAGAAGCTGAAATCATCCCGTTTGTCATACAGTTGAGTTGTCAGTTTGCCGTTAATGTCTACTTTCAATAAAATATCTAAGTATGAAGCAGAAGTGGACGGCTCTGTGGTGTCTTTTATTTCGAGTTCACAGGGCTATATCGAATCGACATATGAATGAAAGTTATCATTGTTGATAGACAAAACGTCGATATATCTAAATGTCGAATTGAAGGCCACAACAAGAGATTTTTTCTTCTCACGTAGAAGTTTTTGAACAAATTTTGCTTCATATGAATATAAAAACAGGTCAGCTAACAAAGGGGCACCATTCGTGCCCATGGGGATTCCAACAGGAAGACCTGATCACCAAAGACTATGAAGATATTGTTAATGAGGATCTCCAGCATATTTTTTATTTCAACTTCAGAGTACTTGTGTGTGGAATCAGAGTGGCGTTTAACAAAGTAATTTTTTGGATAACTGATCACTAGATAGAAATATTTGCGTTTTTCATTTTTGTTGAAGAAGCAACTGTCTATGATGTCAAAAAGTCTAGTCTTTAATTTATCGTGAGGAATGGTCGTGTAAAGAGTTGAAAAGTCATACGTTTTGATGTTGATTTGAGAAAAGTTTTGTGATTTCAAGTTTACTAAAAGTTCTTTAGGAATTTTTAGAATCCACATTTGATTTACACTACTTCTGGCATATGTAGTCGCCAGTACGTTTGAATTACTTCGGAAAAGCAGTGTTTAGTATCTTGTATTTGCTATTCGGAATGCGGGGTGGTTATGGTAACAATGACCATTTAGGTAGAGTTAATACAATCTTTAACATCGTCACTTATTGTAATGAATTTACTCAAGAAAACGAAATATAATTTTACGATTTCACTGTTTTTGACAATGGGTACATGTGATTAAAAAGCTTTTGTTCTCATCAGCAAGCCGAATTGATCGTTAGTTATAAATATTGACCTCATCCAGATCTTCTTCAGTCTCTGATACCAACCTTCATAATACAGATCTCGCTCAGGTCTTCATTCTCTGATACCAACCTTCATAATACAGATCTCGTTCAGGTCTTCATTCTCTGATACCAACCTTCATAATACATATCTCGTTCAGGTCTTCAGTCTCTGATACCAACCTTCATAATACAGATCTCGCTCAGGTCTTCATTCTCTGATACCAACCTTCATAATACAGATCTCGTTCAGGTCTTCAGTCTCTGATACTAACCTTCATAACTTATGTTTCCTTCTTTGTCGATGTCTATTCGAGATAAAAGATCCTCCATTTCTTCATCGGATATCTTCTCACCAAATGATGTGAACAGGTGTTTAAATTCTGATTGGCTGATAACACCGTTCCCGTCTTTGTCGTATCTTCGAAAAGCCTCTTTGATTTCCTCTTCAAACTGCTTTGGGTCCTCATAGATTTCTTTTATCAAATTCACAAACTCAGAAAATTCTAAGGAACCATTACCTACATTGAAATTAAATGCGAATTAAAACTAAAATTTTCTTTTACTCTTAGATTTGGTTGTCCCGTACGCCACGTGACGAAGGAGCAAAAGGTACACGGCTATATTAATTTAAAAATACATTTAATATTTGAAACTACATGAGACATGCACAGGGGCTAAGCCCGTATAAATATTTATGGTTACAATGAGTTTCGGGTCAAAACGGGCTTAGTCCTGTGACATGAGGTAACGCGCTTCGTGAAATATGTCGACGTGAAACGTTGCATGTATTTTACAAAAATGAAATTGGCTTTTTGTGCCATAATTTTCAAAACAGGGGAAGAGGAATTGTTTCTTAGAATATTGGACCTGTGTGTGGTACTCCTCACTGAAAGTTTGCAACACTAGACACTGAGCTTGGAAATGACACAAGCTAAGGATAAATCTCTGTTATATGTACATGTGTGTGAAGAACAAGGATTATAAGAAAGTTTGATAAATGTGTGGGGAAAAAAATGCCTTTACCATTATGATCGACGTCATCAATAATATCTTGCATTTCGGATGTTGTCGGGTTTTGTCCACAATCTTTTAAAACTCTTCGTAGTTCCCCGGCATCTACTGTACCGTCACCATCATGATCACATGCATCGAAGGCGCCACGGATTTCTAGTATCAACAAAATCAATTTACAGTCTTACTAAACAACTATTCTCATCATTGATTCCCAGTAGGCATTTCCGATCCTAAGATACAATCAATCAATCCTAAGGTACAAAATGATTGGCTTTTTTCCCACAGAAGGATTTGAATTTGAAGAACACAATCACATGTTTGTAATTACGATAATTCAGTTTTTGATTTAATCAAACGAGAATAGCTCATACAAAAAGCAAACAACGCTTTATGCACATAGAAGCGAATATGAAAATCTCTTTCTCTCCGAGTAAACAGGTCATTATTTTTCCTGTATCGATATTATTGGTAAACACTTTCTGTGTAAGTGTGTCCTGCTTAATGCAAGTAGAAGATACTTCGCTCAGCACCAAATCTCTTGGTACTCGATAAAAGTTTACCAACATATACATGTACTTATATTTTCATCTCGAGAGTGGTTCGTATGGTCAAATACACTACGTACAATTATGGTATAGATCCATTTTTTTTAAATCAAGAATAATTCAAAATTTAGAAGACTATCAAACGAATTCAAAACCAGAACTAAAGTAATTCCTGCAAAGCAAATTTGCCACAAGTTAAATCGATATTAAACAGAAGGAGGGAACCCTTCAATTCCATGATCAGGATATTGCTTTCATTTATTTTCTTTTTTAAGGGTGTGTGTGTGTGTGTGTTATTGTTAACATGAACGAAACACTGGCGTTTTGAACATAGTAAATGTTGCTTTTTCCTGTGGTCTGTATAAATTCTCTCACTACTGCGCTCCAATTACAGTTTGTATATCTGAATAAACTTACCTTCTATCTGCCGGGGTGACAGTTCTTCCTGTTTTGAGCTCTGAAATACAAATCAGAAAATTAAGAATACACATTTGGTATCAATTTCAGTATGTTTGCTCGAATCGTTACCTGATGCATAATTGAATCATGTTCGGATTGTAAGTACTCCAATGTTAACGAAGGGATATATACATCTAGGGGGATTTGGACGTGGGTGGGATCTAGAATAGGAATAGGTACTTACTACAACGACATACGTATTCAAAACGTTTGGTGTTTCAAAGCTAACAAATGCTATACCACTAGTTTATACGTACATAACGTCAACATCAGCAACCCCCCCCCCCCCCCCAACAATGAAACTCCGAACTACGCATATCGTTCTACTCAAACATAACGTCAACATCAGCAACAAAGCAACAACACCACCACCCCCCCCCCCCCCCAACAAAGAAACTCCGAACTACGCATATCGTTCTACTCGTACATAACGTCAACATCAGCAACAACAACAACAACCCCCACCCCCCCCCCCCCCCCCAACAAAGAAACTCTGAGCTACATATATCCTTCTACTCGTACATAACGTGAACAACAACCCCAACAAAGAAACTCTGAGCTACATATATTCTTCTACTCGTACATAACGTCAACAACAACAACCCCAACAAAGAAACTCTGAGCTACATATATCCTTCTACTCGTACATAACGTCAACAACAACAACCCCAACAAAGAAACTCTGAGCTACATATATCCTTCTACTCGTACATAACGTCAACAACAACAACCCCAACAAAGAAACTCTGAGCTACATATATCCTTCTACTCGTACATAACGTCAACAACAACAACCCCAACAAAGAAACTCTGAGCTACATATATCCTTCTACTCGTACATAACGTCAACAACAACAACCCCAACAAAGAAACTCTGAGCTACATATATCCTTCTACTCGTACATAACGTCAACATCAGCAACAATTTAACACCCCCCCCCCCCCGCCCCCAATTCAAACCTTCCTTAAAATGACTGACAAAATTAACACTAATCTGAAATCTGAATGTAATGATGAATTTAATAATTGTTATGTTAACGAGACCGGTATCTAAATGTAATGGTGAATTAACTAATTGTTATGTTAACGAGACCGGTATCTAAATGTAATGATGAATTAACTAATTGTTATGTTAACGAGACCGGTATCTAAATGTAATGATGAATTAACTAATTGTTATGTTAACGAGACCGGTATCTAAATGTAATGATGGATTAACTAATTGTTATGTTAACGATACCGGTATCTAAATGTAATGACGAATTAACTAATTGTTATGTTAACGAGACCAGTATATTCTGATTGAGATACGGCAGTCTCACAAGGTCAATACATTATAAGCTGTGTATGTCTATGTTTTCTCACAAGTCGTAGTTATATACTGCTTTATAGTAGACCATCCTCATATCTTATTGGTCACTATGGTTTTCTGCCCCTGTATTGACGTTTCATTCAAACTGCCTATACCATTACCCACATAACTGTAACTTTGAACAAGCTGTGTATTTAACAAAACATGAAAGTAATGCTCCTCTTACCATTTTAAAGTGCTTCCATTCACTCGCAGCTTCTCTCCGTAAATGAATTCTGTAGATCGATTGGGATATGGGGTCAGTTCAATATTTGTCTGTTTACTTGCACTATGGCTTCACTTTTTTGAAACAAAATGGTCACGGAGGAACAATGACAGAGGCGGATCCAGAAATTTTTCATTAGAAGTACATACATGTACCAAGATGAGACCTTTACGTCCCATGAAGGAGACGTCTAAATGGCAGAAAATGACATTTTTTGTTTAAAATTTTCTACCAGGGGTTGAATGGGTGAGAGCTGCGACCCTTTATAACGTCCCTCAAGATCCGCCTCTGAGAATGATCTGTATTCATGCCTGTGGGTTTTTTTTAAGTGCATGTTTAGATATACACTGCTTTTTGTGAATTGCTTTCCCGTTTGATATTCAGCAGTGAAGAAATGGGGATGTTTTCTATCTGTCATGGTGAACCTCACATTTCCAATTTTTCTCTCTGTTGGTTTAGTTTTCATATATATTGGAATACCTGGTATACTCTTTGATGTTTTCTGGTCGATAGCTTTAGTTGTAATTTGGACGAAGTTAATCATTGAAATTTCGTACTTGCACATGTAACAATTTCACGAACAACATTAGACACCAAATTTATCAAAAAGTTGATTTTGTCAATTTAGAAAAGATATAAAATAATTTAATGCATACAAAATTTTTATATATTCTTTGAAAATATATCATAAGTGTAGAATACGGGATATCGGAACTAGAAAATTTTGGAACTCTTCAGAAAAAGAAGTTACGAAAATCATGCATTACTTGGGCAACTCTGGCTAAGACTACTCATTTCTGAAGCAAAAATATCTGCTAGGTTTGAAGATTATTTTTGAGAATGTTGCAAGTGAATGCCATTGTACCAAACAACATGAATTCTGATGTTTGGTAGCGGAGATAAAACCAAAATCAAAGTACTGAAAAGCGCTAACCTGACTTCATGAATTCTGTCTGTAATGTTATGAGCAGGAACAACAGTAAAAAAAAAAAAAACTTCATGCGTTATTCTTTATTTTCGCACAGCTAAATAATACATTTTATGTAAGGAAATAACAAATATGGATTGGAAACAATGTCCTGAAACTTTTCAACATGGTGAAATATAAACTTTATATGATGACAAAAGCAATGGTCACTATAATGATTTTGGTCCCACCCGGAACTAAAACCCTATCATTGGATCATGAAATTTACAATCTTGGTAAAGGACACCTGCTCTTTTTTAAATATCTATAATCAGAATTTAGTACCAATAGCATTACCACCGCTGTGGTGGTCTAGAGGCAGAGTGTTTGCCCTGTATGCGGACGGTCGGGGTTCGAATCCTGGCCGTGACAGACCTAGGTCGTTTTATAACAGGTAGTGACAGTTCCATCGCGAAACTCTCGGCATCAGGTGTGAATGTCATGGGTCCTCGGAGATGGCCTTAAAAACAGATGTCCCGTGTCGCAGTAGGTGTGGCACGCTAAAGAACCCTCACTGTTCAATGGCCGTATGCGCCGAATAAAGGCCTAAATTTTGCAGCCCTTCACCGGTCTTGGTGACGTCTCCATATCAATTAAAAATTATTGAGAGGGACGTTAAACAAGATACAATCAATCAATAGCATTAAAGGCTACGTTGTTCAAATATTTTACACATAAACACTTTATACCCAGTTTGGCCCCCACCCACCTTCCCAAATCTAGGGTTTCTGATCCTCTCCGCTCCTGCCTCCACCCTGGATCATGAAATGCTCTACATGACTTTGCAATTTTTTTCTTACAGATGTGATGTTGTAGAGAAGAATATTTTTGGAAATTTGAAAATGTGAAAACAGTTGTAATGGTAGTTTTCGGTAAAGTGTTCAATTGTTATTACACAACTAACTTACTGTTGTGTTCCAGTTTAATAGTGTATGAAATATTTGTAGAATACAACTAAAATGAAACAAATCTATAGTTTGATACATACATGTATGTCAAATAATAATAGAAAGGAACAAAGAAACAACTGGGGGGAAAATACACATAACCACATACACTAACTAACAAATGCTACAGATATTCATGTCAAAACACATCAATAATGCAGGCCTATGAAACACTTTACATCCATTTTCATCACCTCACCAGAAATTACTTGTACTACAGAATCAAGTGCATAATTATCTGCATAAAGCAATCAAACCATGAAAGTGAAATTATTTTTTATAATCCATAATGAAGTTGATTTCAATTCAAAATCAGGTTGGAGAGAATGTGAATCCAAATAAGTCAGATAAATACATGTATAACTGAAAACAAAATTTAGGAAGTTATTTGAAAAAGATATTCATCATACATATGCAATATTAATAACTTTGAAACTGAATGCTGCGTTATCAACAAGGGTGGACAGAGCTCATTTTTAATATGAAAGTTAGTGCAAGAGGATATACCAAATCGAATATGATAAATTAGACTAACATATAGCCATGGATTGTTGTGATTGTTTGTTATACGTAAATCTGAAGAGAGAGAAAACTCCAAGAGTTTGTACACAAGTACATTAAACGCTGTACTCATCAACATGTGTGTATTACACTTTTTGTGTAAAAGCTCATATTCATATTGCAAAACAAACTCACCTGTTTGTCTGAATGAGACATAATGCACATTCCTATTGTTTGAATTCTATAAAACAGATTTTTATATGAAAATAACCTTATCAATAAAGCATAAGATTCGCAGCTTGTATAGGAGTTCTAATATGAAGGGAAAAAACGTAACAGAAGTGACTCGCAATAGATATATAATATTTACAACATGTAAATGTATAAGCTCAATGAGAATCCCAAGCTAGGCACTTAAAAGTTACAAAAGTAATTTTCAAACGGTAATGTTGAAACCACTGTTAGATATAAAGAATCTCGCCAAAAAACTAAATGCATTTTTATATGAAAAGATCGTTCAACGAAAACAAAATGTGGGGACAGGGAACAACGACAGTAAAACCATGCCCCCTTTCCCTCCTTTATCCTTTGTACGTTCAGAAATACATAGCATATATGTACCTGTCATTGTCAATTGTTTGTTTGAAGTACAAACAAATTGAAAACACGATTACTTTTCATTGTATGTAGCGTGCTGTGGACCGCAAACCATTTTACATTCATGCTTGACACAATGGCAATGTTTATCTAACACTTGTTCTAACCATATGCATTTCAGTAAACAGCACTCGTAAAATTCCAGGCAGTGTTTTGAAGACTTGAAACCGGGGCATTTGTCTTCCGTAAACACAGACCTATAATTTAGTACCTTTTGTCTTTTCCCTCCCCCATGATCATTATTTTCAGTCTCATTTTTGAAACTAAATAACGAAATCAAATTTGATTGTGTTGACAATGATTCTTGGTCGTTTAAGCATAAGTTACACCGTCGCATCCTCTAAATTCCTGCGTGTCCTACTTACATATATGATCGAGGGAGGTGTAATCAATTACGCTATATCGTCCCTCAGAGACACCGATCCCTGTCCTTCGCTGTCAAAACAAAATCGTGCAAAAGTTCTTTCTCGTTCACGATCGACGCGAATCAATTAATTTTTTTACTCTGTTGCACACATTTTTGCTGTGTCGGACAATTTTTTTACTGAGTCGGAACAACAGTCAAAACACAAATGGAAAACCCTCATGACTCGTGTATAGCTTAATGACGTGGCTTCTAATTATAGATTGCACCATGCAAAAGCATTGATTTTCTTGACCTTTAAGCGCTATACGAAGGTAACAATGTAAAGGCACCCTAGCCAAAACGGTTTCATGTACAGATTCTTATTCATTTTTAGATTTTGAATTACTTGCATGTAATAATCACTTTAATTATTACAGACAGATTCAAACGGGAATTTTAACTGAAGAATGACCTGCTTCTGTGTCCCACTTTCCCCCAGAATGAGGACAAAAAATGTCACCTTTTTAAACATATTTTGTCCTCTGTCCAATTTTTCGAACTGTATTTCCGAAAGAAAAAATATGCCCCTGCGGATATGAATGTTATCCCTGTACTAGATCGGTTGCAAAATTACGACTACTTTAAACACGACTTGTTTACTGCAGCGATGCATAAATTTGCCTATAGGTGGCGATAAACCGGAAACGTGATGACGAAAGCAAAATCCAACTGGCGACAATAAAGCGCAGCTACGCTTAGCGATTTAAAAAAGTGTAATTACTGAAAAGTTGCCAAAGTTAACGCAGAAAACGTGATTTCGTAAGGCATACTAAATATTAAAACCGCGACGGAATCAGACACAAAATAGTGGTTCCGATATTCCGTATTGTTTAACATCTTTTCAAAGCACGAGAAATTTGTGTGTGTTTTTATACACCGTCTTTAGACGAGACGTTTTGTGATACAGCGATGTCTGTCTGTCAATTTGGGGTTTTCTGTTTCTAATTTCATTTCTCTGTCACATATCAAGCTGAAACTTGCTATGTAGCTTCTTTGTGGATCACTCTAGATCAGGTTGCAATTTTGATCCATTTCAACCTCTCTTGCAGGAGTTTTTCCCCTTTATTTGAAAATATTTGTTATATGGAGGGTACATAAATTATATGGTTAACTCAAAGCAACGAGAGGTCTTCCGTCGGAGCTGTGTGACATAAAAACCTTGAACTTGACCATATGTCCTTGGGTCAGGTCCTAATGCAACCTCAGTTAACATGAAAATCTGTTGTAAGTATGAAATCTTAATGTTTCTTCATTACTTGATATGGCCAGGACAGGGTTTGTATTTTCTAAAAAGTGAACTTGACACGGTGACCATGTGTCAAGGCCAGGACATATAAGAAAGTAATCAACTGTGACAGGAAGATAAGTACTGTAACGATATAAGTAGTTTGGCTACGCTGGCGATTCTGACTTCTCGTATGTAATTATGAAATAGTTTGAGAATTTAATATATATCATTGAAATGAAGCTATAAAGATGTACTATAAATTTTTATCGTTAGGTGTTTAATAAATTTACACTACTCAAGTACATGCGTGTATGATCTCATTCCACGAATCAGTCTTTTGAGGCGCGCGTGTATGTGGGATTAAATTCTTTCAGCATTTAACTTTTCAGTCCCAATAATGAAGAAAAAATTGCTATTTAAATTTATGAAATTTATGACTCAGGACATACAATAAAGGTTTATAGCTGTTACCAATATTTTATCATACAACAAAATTATGATAGCATAATATTCAGACTGAAGAGAATAATTCATCGAGTTTGAATTATTTATACATACAAATCAAATAAATTGCTCTCAAATCTTGAATATTTTATTAAACTTTAATATCTATCTGCGTAATTACATGTAGGTATATTATGTACACAGTGCGCACAGAAGTCGCGTATGAATTTCACGCCAGGGGCACGTGCCGAAGTTACATAATTTGGACCAGGAGTTCTGAATCAATGTTTAATCAAAGTCATTGTTTTTAAACAATAAATCAACAAATCATTTGAAATGAGACTGGTCGGCCATGGGTTTCTGAATATTCTATACGCATGTTTAGATTTGGTTTAATCATGATTATAAACTATTGATTTCAAAACATGTTCAGAAATAATTCGCTATGTTTGTAAAATGTATCCATTTTCTTTTTCACAACGAAGAATTTGAGTAAAGCTTGTGTGTTCAGTTAAAGTAGTGTGAAATCACAGATTGCTAGTCCAGCAGCGATGAATCTCCGATATTAAACACACATTCAATTAGACATGATTGAGAAACGAACTGTATATTAAATTGCAGATTTTAAAATTGATGCCTGACTCAATGTTCTAGAGTTTTGAATTTAAAACAAATCAAACGTAAGACCAGGGACGTATAAACAAGTATATACATCCCCGGAAAGACTGAATTATTCGAAAAATCCAATATGATCAAAAACATAACATTCTGTGTTATATTTAGGACGACAATGTTTACTTTGTGTACATGCCCTGGTTCACACGCGATGGTTCCTCGAGGCGGTTACGTAATTGTAAACAAAAACAAACCCCGCGGTGTATGTAAGATGCGTGTAGTTAATGACTGAGTTATTCTATGCTTGAAGGTTTGTTTCTTCAATTAAATATATCGTTGTTTTAATAACAAACGTAGAAGAGATAACCTTTTCCTCTTTTTTTTTCTTTGGAACAATTGTTTATATTAAAGCTACTAAATAATAAAAAAGAAAGTTGTCGATAGATGATTTTTAAAGGAACCATAGATCACGTTAAAACCTTATTTTAAAAGAATATTAGCATTTCATGAAGTCAGATTTATCAATTAAAGCAAGTTTATTTAAGTTATACACATATTTCCCCCCTTCACCTACCTAATGATACGGTTACCTGTTTGCGGGTGAAGCTTTTTTCTCATATATAACACAATACTCGAGCAAAATATTATGTTTATGAGATCAATAAGATGTTGAAGAACAACTTTTCCAGCAAAAGCCATCTCGAAATATTTACCATTTTTGAGTTATAAAGCGAAAATTTTGAAGATCCCCAGATCCCTAATTTAAGGGGCCAGCCCCTTTTTAGGGATACCAAAAGAAAGCTCTTAACATTTTGCACAACTTTTGTTCTACACGTCTTAAGAAAATATTTTTAGTTTAAAAGATACAAAGGAAAATATGTGTAATTTTTTGCTCCTTTAGGTGTCCTAATTTTTTAACCCTGTCAACCACCATTTCGAACGCTGTAATCAAAAAACAAAAAACGAAGTGCACAACTACAATGCTCCTACTTTTCATTTTCAATGCATTTTCTGCTCAAGCTTATACAGTCTCGGAGCCTTTGTCTGGAAACCAAAGCCCCTAAAATTTCATTCAAAGGGGAATAAATCGTGAACAGAAGGGAATTTCTGAAATGTAGTACATTATTATAAAATTGTTCTGTAAAGTTTATAAACCCTGAAAATTTGAGCAAAATCCATGCAGAAATGAGCGAGATATGGAGCTTCAAAGTTAGCGTCTAGGAAAAAAGGGGGGGGGAAGAATAATCTTAACCAGCACAATCAGTAGGTCTTCCGTTGTTACGGAAGACCTTAATAAGGGGCATGCTTTGTCCTTTTAACTCCTCTCACAATTTGGAAGCTAGGGTCTTTGTAAATAACTTGAAAATGTGCATAGTGCAAGAATTTTGATTCTCAACCAGTTTTAATTTTCTTTGATGTATAAAATATTTACAGGTTGTTGAACTCGGTCAAATTGGGGTATTTTTTTTTACACACAGAACTCTTGGTTTGCTATCTACCCCTTGTCACAGTTTAAGCTAAGATCCTAAAGTTATTCATATAATGTAAAGAAAAGCCTGATGATGGCTGTATTTGAAGCAAAGTTCTACAAATTATATTATAACACCCTAGGTAAGCATTTCCACGGGCGTATTATGTACTGTTTGTGGTACTCTTGTTATACCCGCACTTTCTAAAGAAAGTTCGGGTATATTGTTGTTACCCTGGTCCGTCCGTCCGTCTGTCACACTTTCTTCCTCCTCAAACTGCTCTTTTATTTCAAGTGGTAACCAATTGATCATTTGGAATATGATAGATGGTGTACTGTAGATATATGATAAGGTTTTAGAATGTTCAATTTTACACTGGGGGCAAAATGGGGGTCAAAAAATTACGTTTTTTCAACAAAAACCTGGTTCCCAGAACTCCTCCTACATTTCATGCAGTAGCCCAATCATCTTTTGGAAGATGATTGGTTGGGTCCTGTAGATGTGCAATAAGGTTTCGGAATTTTCATTTTCACCCTGGGGGCCAAATGGGGGTCGAAAATGATGCTTTTTAACACAACCCTGGTTCCCAGAACTCCTCTTACAATTTACACAGTAGCCTAATAATCTTTTGGAAAATGATTGCTGGTGTCCTGTAGATCTGCAATAAGGTTTTGGAATTTTCATTTTCACCCTAGGGATCAAATAGGGGTCGAAAAATGACGATTTTGTACAAAGAAACCCTAGTTCCCAGAACTCCTCTTACATTTTAAACAGTAGCCTAATAATCTTTTGGAAGATGATTGCTGGTGTCCTGTAGATGTGCAATAAGATTTTGGAATCTTCATTTTCACCCATGGAGTCAAATGAGGGTCGAAAAATGACGTGTTTTTGTTGTTGTTTTTCTTTACACAAAAGAACACTGGTTCTCAGAATTCCTCTTACATTTTAAGCAGTATCCTAATAATATTTAGGGAAATGATTGCTGGTGTCCTGTAGATGCACAATAGGGTTTCGGAAATTTAGTTTTGCCCTGGGGGCCAAGTGGGGGTCGAAAAATGACGATTTTGTACACACACAAAAAAAACCCTTGTTCCCAGAACTCCTCTTACATTTTAAGCAGTATCCTAATAATCTTTTGGATGATGATTGCTGGTATCCTGTAGATGTGCAATAAGGTTTTGGAATTTGAAATTTTCACCCCTGGGGTCAAATGAGGGTTGAAAAATGACATTTTTGCACAAAAGAATACTCAGGTCCCCAGAACTCTTTTTACGTTTTAAGCAGTATCCTAATAATCTTTAGGAAATTGGTTGCTGGTGTCCTGTAGATGCGAAATAAGGTTTTGGAATTTTTATTTTTGCCCTGGGGGCCAAATGGGGGTCGAAAATGATGCTTTTTGTACAAAAAACCTTGGTTCCCAGAACTCCTCTTACAATTTATGCATGGGCCAAATCATTTTTTTGGAAGGTATCAATGACCTTGAACTTGTCACAATGACCTTGAGTCAAGGTTATGACACACTCCCAGGTCATAAAAAATCTTTGTACAAAGTACGAACTTCCAATGACTCTCCACTACAAAATTATAACTCAATTAATTTTTTAATACTTTTTTTGCTTGTGACCTTGAACTTGCAGGAATGAATTTGGGTCAAAGTCACCAAACACCTTCAGGTCATAAACAATCTTTATACCAAGTATGAACCACCAATGATCCTTCATAATCAAGTTATAGCCCTTGCAATTTAAAAAAAAACTTTTTCTGTTCTTCTTGTTATAATTTAATTTAAATGTTCCTCTTACTGAAATGAATTTGAATATAAATGCTTCATTTTCACTCAAAAAGCAGTAAAAGTTAAGAATAGCAATAGATCACAATTTTATAACACTTCATCATTCTGGCATAAAGTATTGAAAAAGTGTATACCTCTTGTTCTTGAAATATAATTTTTATACCCCCCGCAACAAGTTGTGGGGGGGTATACTGGAATCGGGTTGTCCGTCTGTCTGTCCGTCCGTCCGTCCGTCTGTAGACGCAATGGTTTCCGGGCTCTAAAGCATTATCCTTTCCACCTACCGTCACCATATCATATATATGGACTACCCATGGGATGAAGATGTTCCCTATCGATTTTGGGGTCAAAAGGTCAAAGGTCAAGCACACTGGACATCGAAGTAGCAATATGGTTTTCGGGCTCTAAAGCGTTATCCTTACCACCTGCAGTCACCATATCATACATATGGACTACCCATGGGATGAAGATGTTCCCTATCGATTTTGGGGTCAAAAGGTCAAAGGTCAAGCGCACTGGACATTGAAGTAGCAATATGGTTTCCGGGCTCTAAAGTGTTATCCTTTCCACCTACAGTCACCATATCAAACATATGGACTACCCATGGGATGAAGATGTTCCCTATCGATTTTGGGGTCAAAAGGTCAAAGGTCAAGCGCACTGGACATTGAAGTAGCAATATGGTTTCCGGGCTCTGAGGCATTATCCTTTCCACCTACAGTCACCATATCATATATATGGACTACCCATGGGATGAAGATGTTCCCTATCGATTTTGGGGTCAAAAGGTCAAAGGTCACGCGCACTGGACATTGAAGTAGCAATATGGTTTCCGGGCTCTAAAGCGTTATCCTTTCCACCTACAGTCACCATATCATACATATGGACTACCCATGGGATGAAGATGTTCCCTATCGATTTTGGGGTCAAAAGGTCAAAGGTCAAGCGCACTGGACATCGAAGTAGCAATATGGTTCGGTTTGTCATGCCATTTGTTTTTTACACTCAGAAAAGAGGTAGTTTATACCTATTAACAACACCCTTTGGGAGATTGGGGTAAGCGGGGGGTATTATTAGTGAGCATTGCTCTTGTTTCAATTATTATAAAAGGTGTCAAATGGTTTGAGAGATTTTTCTTGAACTTTGGACCCAATAATTTTATCAAACATATTAAATAAATCCACCACTATTGATCCCCACCCCTAGATATATCAACAAAAATCATCCATGCATACAACTTTTCTGTGACTCAATGATTTCACTGGTTATTCATGCTAATGACTACTACTCATTATAGGATTTAAATACCTTGTCACTAAACATTAGATCTCAATTGCTCCTGAGTTTCAGACTTTGAAGAAGAAATCCTTTCTACAAATAGGTCTAAGTTATCGTTTTAATTTTAAATTAACTTAAGTACTTATGGTCTATATATATTAGGGATGTATATTGAAATGAGACAATTTAATTTACAAGAATTTTCAATATTTCAATTCGGTATCTATTTTTCACTTTAAAAAAAATTAAAACAAACAAATTAACAAACAGAAACTTCTACTGTCATATTTAGTTTAACTTTTTGGGGAGGGGCAGAGAGATAACATCAATAAGCAAACAAATTGAAGAAGAGAAATAATTAATTATCCTTACAACTTGAATAACAATTCACAAATTTGGTATCAGGAACTTTTAAAAAATTTTTTTTAAAAATTATTCAGGAAAATAAAGTTTTGAAAAACACCAAATTATAAAGACAAGTTTAAAAGTAAGAATACTTCCAATGCTGTTTTGATCCATACTGAAGTATTGAAGGTACTGTTGCAATGGTACTTTCAATATGTATTGATCAACAATATATATATATATATATATATATATATATATATATATATATATATATATATAATTATTATTATTATAACTTGAAGCCAGTGCCAACAGTAATATGATGTAAAGGTGGAGATAATTTCATATTTCCATTAGTCAATGGTTTATGTATTCTGACATGAGCAGTGAGACATGATATGGTTTAGGATTGGCTACATTCTCATCTGAGCATTTTATGCTTTATTTAATCATGTATAATCAGGTAAATTATAAAATAACGATTGTGGCTTCTTTGCCAGTAACAACAATATGACGAAGAGTATATTTAAAGGCAAACACTTGTGTGCGGGTATTACTGTCTTATGACAGTACCTAGTTTTAAATTGTATCGGTTGTACATATTTGTCTGGGGTTGAGGTGGGTAGGTGAATCTTCACACTATTAGTGTGAAGATTTTTTAATTTTTAGTCTAAATACCATCACCCGATAAATTCAAAAACTTTTCATCATGTATCTTTATTCTTTTGTGGTCGTGCACATTATTAGCAGATATAATTTTCAAACATTTCCTCCTTTTACTCAACACCCCCCCCCTTTTTTTTTTTTACACTTCTTCTGCCTTAATAGCATTTGAACATACGAAAAGACCTGTAAAAATTTATAGTGTAGGACCTGATAATCCTTACTTGATACATACCCTCTCAATCCTTGAGGTTTACTTGTATCTAAATAGCCTTGTTTTATACATACCATTGCTTTTATTAACTGTAATAGTTCAAATTCACTTGTGTCCGTGAAACTTGCATCCCGATGTCTTCTTTTCTTACGTATACGTACATGTAATTAGCCACAGTTTCGTATTTATTCAGTTGATGACCAATCTCTACCCAAAGTTATCGTTCCTTACACATGTCTCAAAATTAGCAATGTTATTCCACGTGTAAATCTACTTTTTCACGGTTAATAAAAATAAAACTAAGAACTAGTTTATGAAATATAAGGAAGATGTAGGGCTATAGCTAGCAACTAATGATAGTTATCCCCCACTGATTACAACACTTACCTATATACACTGCTCACCTATATAGTGAAATCGAACACTATCCACGTTTCAACACAATTCAATGCAACTTAATTGTGTCGCAGTAAGACCTGGCATCTGCTTAGTTTTTATTTACGTATATTTTTGCAACTGAAGTCGAAACCTGATTTTATTTGAGCATGTTTACCATTTTACAAGAATCTTGAAAACCCCTCGAGACGTTGACAGGTATATGTGAGTGCAAGGAACGATTACTTTGGGTAGAGATTGGTTGGTGACTAGCTGCAGCTTCAATTCATTGTAATCCTGATTGGATATTCTTTTGTGCACCTGTCGAATCCCATATTTCTTTAATGTATACTTTACGTCGTACAAAAGCCAAGGAGGAGCTGGATTTATCACTTGAAATTAAAGGTCGGCAATGTGAGGCTTTGCACGCTTTTTAAAATGGCAAAGATATCATACATGTATGCGTCTTACCACTTCCTCGACATCATCCACTTTCACAGTATCCCTCACCATACATTTAAAATCGTAAAATTTATCCAAAATCTTGGAACATGGCGAACATTTTCTCTGACAGAACAAAGTCTCCAACGGTTTCTTTTAGTTTTGCCCAAATATTTCTTATAGAAGCAACTTTAGTCTCTACTATTTTCAATAAGTCTCTCTCTCTCTCTCTCTCTCTCTCTCTCTCTCTCTCTCTCTCTCTCTCTCTCTCTCTCTCTCAAATGTGTAACTATCCAGTGTCGACATGTTATGATCATGTGACTTAATTGTAACTAAGTCACCATAAAGTAATCCGTGAATGCTACCTACTACATCCGAGGTTTATTTCCCGGAAAAGGCCGAGTGATGTTCCGATTGCATACAACTTTTCTGTTGTTGAACTCCAATCATGTGGTCCCGTGGGGATCCGGGTTAGAATAGGTCCTCAGTACCCCCCTGCTTGTCGTAAGAGGCGACTAAATAGGGCGGTCCTTCGGATGAGACCGCCAATGTCACAGCAGGTGTGGCAGGATAAAGATCCCTCCCTGCTCAAAGGCCATAAGCGCCGATCATAGGCCTAAATTTTGCAGCCCTTTACCAGCAGTGGTGACGTCTCTATATGAGTGAAATAATCTCGAGCGGGACGTTAAACAACAATCAATCAATCAACCAATCATGTGACATATGTGATTCATGCGTTGTTTACAACTGCAGCGCGTTCATGAGGAAATGACTATCATTATGATTTATAAAAATACATTGGAAATGTATATATATATACTGAATTATACATGTGTAATATATATTTAGTACGAGTCATGAAGGTACGTTACTACAATAAGTGTCGATTAGAACGAATCCATCTTTGTTAAGACTGACTTGAACCCAAACTGTGGATATAGAATATTCAATCGATATGGCTTTTATAATATCTAAGATGGTTATCGGCAGGGGTCGATAATTCTTTGAAAGAGTTTCCTCTAAAAGCTGTTTTTCTGTAGTAAGCACAGATCGGCAAGCGCTATGTGATGTGAACGATTCGAAATGAAATAATTCACTTTTTTCTCTTTATTGTACATTATGATATCTAGTGGTAATTTACATTCCGTTTTCACCTTTGAATAAATATGAATAGAACATCGAAGCTACTCTGGCTGTATTGCACACGTTCCTTGTCAATCGACTGCAAAACGTTCATTGAGGATTACTGCAAATTCTGTAAAAGAGACGGATGTATAGTGTACATACATAAGCAGATACACTATCATTCACTTACAAAAGGTTTATATTTGAATCTCCTAAATATAGTATTTATAACAGTGAATGTTGAGGTTAAACTTTTCGAAAGAATTTCAAATCTAAGAAATATTTTGCATAATGCTTTTCAATACAAAGTTTCATCAGCAGCAACCAAAACAAAAACCCCAATCCAAATAGGAAAATTCAATTTAACAAAACCCGATATCGTCCACTATTCAAGAAATAGATTCCATTTATATTTACATTCTACTTCATTTCGGTCCAAAATCCCAGCCGTTTAATTCGACTCACTATATCTATCAAGGTTCATACACACAGTATTCACAACTGTGTCGCATTCATGAGGAAATGGCTATCATCACAATTTGTATAGATATCGAAGGCAAAGACATTGGAAATGTAACGTTATAAACATACCCTCGAGATTGATTTTTCCATTATTATCCAGATCTGCGGCACTAAAAAATTCCTCTACATCTTCATCACTGATGCTATTACCACCTCGCTGTAAAATTGCCTTGGCCTCTTCCTTAGAAATGAAACCACTCCCATCCTTATCAAAAACTTTAAAGGCGGCCTTTACTGCGGTCATTTCTTCATCCTCTGACCGAAGTCTGGGTGGTACATATTCCAAAAATGCCTCAAACGTTATTTCACCAGTCTCTACAATAACAAACATAATAAAAATGTTGTATAGTCCGAATTTCAAAAAAAAAATTCACCTTGTAAAAACGCTGTTAAATCATCCAACTTGCGTATTTATGACGCTGTACAATATGCCATACATTATTTTACCTGTTTTAACCAGAATTATTTGATCCTAAATCGGTGTTCACAAACAACTGTCACTCGTCCATTTCAAGTGACAGTCACGTGTCCAGTTCAGACTTTCAGATCATTGGTGGTTTTATCTGTGTAATTTGTTGCCAAATTTAAAGTAGCGTGTCATAAGTTTAAGAGAAATAAAATCTTTCTTAGTAATTCGTTGTTTTATGCTTTTTCAGCCTTATAGTTAGAAAGATGCGTCTGAGTTATTTACTTCCTGCTGGAATTCCCCTGACGCGCATGGGACTATTTATAGACGCCTAACAGAAAATGGATAATTTATGCATACCCTCTATATTTACTTTTTAAATAATCTTGTTACTGTTTTCTTTTACATGCAAATGTTCCCAAGTATGTCATCAAGGAAAAGTTGATAACTTTAAAAACCAATTTACCTGCTCTGAAGTAATTATGTACAAAAATAATACATGAACATCGGGTCATGAATCGTTAATATTCAGAAATATTGGTAAATATTAACTCGAGTGACCAAAGAATCCTAAATATGTAATGCGAACAACAATAGTTTTTCTTTTATTCCATTTTACAGCTGACCTGTTTAAGGAATTCTAATGAGGAGGGTGTAATTATGGTCTCTCTCTCTCTCTCTCTCTCTCTCTCTCTCTCTCTCTCTCTCTCTCTCTCCTCACCATGGGGGTCCAATTCCGCCAGCAGCTCGTCTAGCTCTTCATGTGTGGGGTTCTGGTTCATTCCCTGTAAAACCCGCTCCAGTTCACTGGCCTCAATCACTCCATTGCCATTCGCATCAAACAGGTTAAAAACTAATTTCATTTCTATAATTAAAAAAACACAGTTTATAGAAAATTCACTGTTTTAAAGACATATATCTAGGCTAGGTTTTGTTCTAAATACCTAGACAACAATCACGAAAAACCGAAACTATGTCAATATCACATCATTTCTTGTCGTATCGTGTGATAGTGTCAATATCACACCATTTCTTGTCTTATCGTGTGATAGTGTCAACACATCATTTCTTGTCGTATCGTGTGATAGTGTCAATATCACACCATTTCTTGTCTTATCGTGTGCTAGTGTCAATATCACACTATTTCTTGTCTTATCGTGTGATAGTGTCAACACATCATTTCTTGTCGTATCGTGTGATAGTGTCAATATCACACCATTTCTTGTCTTATCGTGTGATAGTGTCAACACATCATTTCTTGTCTTATCGTGTGATAGTGTCAACACATCATTTCTTGTCTTATAGTGTGATAGTGCCAACACATCATTTCTTGTCTTATCGTGTGCTAGTGTCAATATCACATCATTTCTTGTCTTATAGTGTGATAGTGTCAATACACCACTTCTTGTCTTATCGTGTGCTAGTGTCAATATCACACTATTTCTTGTCTTATCGTGTGATAGTGTCAATATCACACTATTTCTTGTCTTATCGTGTGATAGTGTCAACACATCATTTCTTGTCTTATCGTGTGATAGTGTCAACACATCAGTTCTTGTCTTATCGTGCGATAGTGTCAATACATCATTTCTTGTCTTATCGTGTGATAGTGGCAACACATCATTTCTTGTCTTATCGTGTGATAGTGTCAATATCACACCATTTCTTGTCTTATCCTGTGATAGTGTCAACACATCATTTCTTGTCTTATCGTGTGATAGTGTCAACACATCATTTCTTGTCTTATCGTGTGCTAGTGTCAATATCACACTATTTCTTGTCTTATCGTGTGATAGTGTCAATATCACACCATTTCTTGTCTTATCGTGTGATAGTGTCAACACACCATTTCTTGTCTTATCGTGTGATAGTGTTAATATCACACTATTTCTTGTCTTATCGTGTGCTAGTGTCAATATCACACTATTTCTTGTCTTATCGTGTGATAGTGTCAATATCACACTATTTCTTGTCTTATCGTATGATAGTGTCAACACATCATTTCTTGTCTTATAGTGTGATAGTGTCAATATCACACCATTTCTTGTCTTATCGTGTGATAGTGTAAATACACCATTTCTTGTCTTATCGTATGATAGTGTCAACACATCATTTCTTGTCTTATCGTGTGATAGTGTCGTTGTTTTGTTACAAGAGACTTCAGTTTTGAGTGAGTTGTAAAAAATTTACCACATAAACAAAATTGAAAGAATATAAATTTAGTAAGAAAAGGGTATAAATTTGGGCATCGTGGAGAAGGGGAATCGTAAATTCATGACGTCATATCTTTGGATCACCAAATTTTTTCTATGCTTAACAGATATCTGTAAACTCTGCTTCAAAATTTTCACAGTCAATTTAGGAACATCAAATTAGACCCATAACGCATACATACTTGTACATATATACTATGCGGGGAGGGGGTGATCTGCTGCAACATAAATTGAGCCGTTCCTTGCAAAAAGGCCCTTATCTGATCTTATTCTACAATATTTTTCAAAAAACGTCATATTAAAATGGAAAAACGTAACGTCATTTTTGCATACTTGTAAAGAAAAAGGTCATGGTTACCAATCACAAGTTTATGGAGCGCCAAATTAACATAAACTCAAATAATTGAAGATATCTTTAATTATTTGAAGATATCATCAATTCAATTGTTGCTCTCTTTAATTGAATTAATGCGCGCATTAAATCAATTATTGCTCTCATCAAATGAATTAATGCGAGCTTCAATTCAATTATTGCTCGCATCAATTGAATTAATGCGCGCATCAATTGAATTAATGAGAGCAATAATTGATTTAATGTGCGCATCAATTCAATTATTGCTCTCTTCAATTCAATTGATGCGCACATTAATTCAATTTATGAGAGCAATAATAGATTTGATGCGCGCATTAATTCAATTATTGCTCTCTTCAATTCATTTGATGAGAGCATCAATTTAGTAGAAATATTGCTCGCAATAATTAATTTAGAGCTCGGTTTAAATAATTTGATGATCTCTTTAATTCAATTGAAGATATCTTTAAATCATTTACAATGCTTTTGTATAAGGAATTAATGCGCGCATCAATTCTTTTAAAGAGAGCAACAATTCAATTAAAGAGATCATTAATTCAATTGTGGATATGTTGAATTGAAGATATCTTTAATTATATAGTTGCTCTCTCTAAAAGAATTATTGCTCTCTTCAAATGAATTAAAGATATCATTAATTCAATTGAAGAGAGCAATAATTGAATTAATGCGCGCATCAAATCAATTATTGCTCTCATCAAATGAATTAATGCGCGCATCAATTCAATTATTGCTCTCATCAATTGATTTAATGCGCGCATTATATCAATTATTGCTCTCTTCAATTGAATTGTAGCGCGCATCAATTCAATTGTTGATATCATTAATTCATTTGAAGAGATCATTAATTCAATTGAAGCGCGCATCAATTCAGTTGAAGAATTAATGCTATCATCAATTCACTTAATGCGCGCAATAATTCAGAATTGAAGATATCATTAATTATTTGAAGAGATCTTTAATTCAATTGTTGCGCGCATCAAATGAATTGATGATATCTTCAAATAATTGAATATATCTTCATTTATTTGAGTTTATGTTAATTTGGCGCTCCATACAAGTTGGTTGTCATCTTTGATTGACAGTGTAATTTTTTAATGACAATCAACACTGCTCTGATATTTTGAGGGATATTCTCTATAGGTCACACTTTAGCACTAATATACTTAAGGGCCCCTGTAAATATTCAAATAATAAACAAAGTTATACTTACCTCGAAGTTGTTCTTCTGTTAACTGTTCAGCCTAAAATATCACAAAAATGTTTTAAATTTCCGACGTTAAGGATATATTTTTCCAATAAACTCCCCCCCCCCTTTCAAATTCCATATTAAAAACACATTTTTATTGTGTATGTAAAAATAAGGTATAAAATTTTCTATGCGCTTTTTCGCCATTTTAGCATACGTTATAATAGTATGTCCATGGGAAAACGTCCGAGCTTGTCCAACAAAATGGATAGTGTGCGATGTTTCTAATCTTTTAAAACCCATAACTCTCATTCTGCTACTAATGTACCGGTTCAAATTGATCTGTCTCTAAGATTTAATAACAATTAATGTTAGGTTCGTTAATATGCTTTCAGATTTTCAAACAAGGTGATGCAACATAGTCTACTGTACACGGAATAAACCACAGTTATGTTCAGTTTAAAAGTTCTTGGGGGTATGATTTATGTCAGATGGGATTTCTGCGATATAGTAGAAAATGAAATCAGGAATCGATAGACAAATAACACATGACGTGTTTCTCTCTTCCTAAGTTTTGACCCCTTGGGGATCCGGGTTAGAATAAGTCCTCAGTACCCCGTAAGAGGCCTATGTTTTGATGAAGATATGATAATGAAACTCACCAGTACCGTACATTGAAATGCTCAATAATTCTACAGACATACAGAAATTTGATGGTAAGCTGGGTAACCCACCTCTCTTCCACGTGAGATATATTTATGGTAACAGCAAAACAGTATGACTCATGAAGGAAGAAATTCCAAATGATTGATTGATTGAATATTGTTTAACGTCCCTCGAGAATATTTTACTCATATGGAGACGTCACCACTGCCGGTGAAGGGCTGCAAAATTTAGGCCTATGCTCGGCGCTTATGGCCATTGAGCAGGGAGGAATCTTTATCGTGCCATACCTGCTGTGACACGGGACCACGACTTTTGCGGTCTCATCTGAAGGACCGCCCCCATTTTAGTCGCCTCTTACAACAAGCAAGACCTATTCTAACCCGGATCCCCACGGGATGATTGATTGAATATTGTTTAACGTCCCTCATTTAGTCGCCTCTTACGACAAGCAAAGGGTACTTGGGACGTATTCTAACCCGGATCCCCACGGGATAAAATTCCAAATGAAATATAGAGCCAGCTTGAGAGGGAAGTGCAAACATGATGTGATTTAGCAATGATAAGTTTTTATTAACTCATTATACTTCTAAACTTATCCCATCGTTTTCACAACGTCAGAATGCGTTATCTAATATCAAGATGTTTGTTTTCTCTTAAGAATCCGAATACACCCACGAAATGACTCGTACCTGATGTCGTTCCATTAAATGAGGGAAATAATGTTTAAATATCAATTTAGAGCTCGCTAGGTGCAGTGTTTTACATGAAGCAACTTTATTGATATTTAAAGAAAATATATGTATTTCGATTATTCTCTTCTCTTGTGTGTTTGTTTGACGTCCAGTCGAGGATTTTTCAGTCATATTGAGATGTCACCAGTTGTAGGCGAAGTACCACAAATTTAGTCCTAGGCTTAGCACTTACGGCCGTGGCAGTGATAGTTCTTTAACGTGCCAAGGCCTTCGAGACACGGGGCCCTCCGTTTGTGACGGAAAATATCTAAAAGTACTGTGATTCTTACTTCTAAATGCCGATCACTTGGCGAAGGAGCAATCACTGTCTATGTTTATGTCTTAGGTTTGAAGCGGCCATGGCACGAGCAGGGCTCACAACCTCCCCGGTTACAAAGCGAACACTTTACCACTGAGCTACCGCGACCGTGTTAAACAGCGGTCCTTTTCTCTTGCGCATTATTCATTGATTAAAATCTACAGCGTTAGCAGAACCAGCTGACTGGTGTTTGTGTTTTGTGTTGTAATTCAAGAACGACATACATAATGTAATACACGAACTACCGACTAGAAGACTTAGGGGGAACTGTCCATTTTGTGAAATTAAACTTTATGGATATGTATTCATCAAATCCCTACGCTGCACACTAACATTTTAAATTTGCTTTCCAATACAATTCATGTCCTTATCTTCAATTGTCCATTCTGTTACAGAAAGTTTTCCATTTTGTTTGAAATATTGTCCTTCATATTCAAGAATAAACAATTTTATTATCAACGTAACGGACTTATAAATGTAGGTAACATTGTTTGGTCTTCGCATTCAAAACACAACTAATTCATAGAAATATACCACAAAATTCAATGGTTTCGCCCCGGTCATATTAGATTTGCAACCAAAATATACCCAGAAAATCTAAATTGGTTAAAAGATTAACTAACTCTCTGCTAGCGTAATAATTTGTGCATGCTTAGAACGCTTGAAAAAGATATATCGTGGCGTTGCATGTGAACGAAGTCCAGTGTATTGTAGATTTTAAATGTCACCCCAGTTTTGTTTGGACGACAAATTGTTATGCTTCATCGATGTCTTTGAAGGCATTATTTACTTTTACTGATCTTTAATTTCAATAGAACGCAAGTGTAAAAAAATTAGGACTGAATTACTGCTTATACAGATAACTTTTAATTTCGTATTTCTTATTTTAAAGTAAATTCGAAAGTAGAAAATGAAAATGTGTTTTTAAAACGGACGATTATTTTTAATTTGAAAATACATGTATCTGTGATGAAACTCGAGAACACTTCCTTCCTCACTGATTCTATAAACCTAGAGTGATTTTACAAAAATCCTGAAAGATCATAGAGTGATAATTGATCTGAAAATGAACTTTCTTATTTAGAAATTTTAAGTGAATGTAGTTACTATAAACCAAAAACTGCCTTACCATGACTGTTGGTGGGATCTCGGTCTGAAAACACGGTCACAGAACTTCCTGTCCTGGTTACTAAGAGAAACAATTGTCGTCTGCAAACGACGCCTCTCTCACCTATGTTCAGGCTGTGGTATGTATCACCAGATCTCCAAGAACTTTCAGTTATACCTGGTTCATTAAAAGATAACGATCAGCGCTGTGTTTCTTCTTTGAATGTATTTTGAACACGTTTTGATTTTTCTATTGCAAAATTCCTCGATAACGGATATTTCATGATTGGGCTAAAGTATTTATGCAGTCTTTTTTTTTTTTCAATAAACGCAAAGTCAACACAAACGAGGGTCAGTTTTTGGGTAATATTATCATAACAGCTAACGGCCATGGAATCTATTGCAACATATCACCATTTTCATTATCAGTGTTAAACAATAGTTGAGGTTAGTATATTCAGGTCATAGTTATATATTTCATTAAATACAGAATAAAATTCTATTTGATATGACCAATAATAGCAAATTAAGACTCTTCTTGAACTTGTGTGTGTGTGTTCATACTTAACGATATTGTAGTATATTTCTTTCATATCTAGCGATTGATATAAATATTTACCATCTTCTGCTTGCCCACATTGTTACGTAGTTGAATATAGTCTTGATGCAAGGTCACATTACAGAAGTGTATTTATATAATTTGTCAGAAAATAAGAATCATTAAAAAATACGAAGTCCTCTTTAATTTTCCGAGGCATTTTCCAGTCAAATGAAAACTTCTTTGTTACTAACAACACTGGTTTACTAGCATTTTGCATTCGGTCCCCTGTAATTATGTAAGCCTAAACCGCTAACATTTGAAGAAAGCAGTATTGCGGATTCAATGAATTGGGGCCCTAGATCATAGTACATTGAATCCTCTCTAGTTTTGTCTTTGTAAAGACCAGCAAGACTGGTCGGGTTCGTGTTGTAAAGCAATATGAATGAAATAAAAACAAAGTACCACAGAAACAGTTAAAACGCATATTAGTGATTTTGAGTATATCTTTCAAGAGATTTTCATTATACCTCTCTGGCTTTGAGAAAGTTCAAACCTGTATCGACTGATATATTATGTACACTCCTTATATTGACTTAGTATGTGAAGTATGTGAATTTAACACAGTCTGGAAAGCAAACCCTTAATGTGTATAGTAACCGGATCAATACCTATATAACCGGATCAATATTTGTATATACATCTTTAATAACTATGCTGTGGTATAAACGTATGCACGAAACTATAAAGGTTACTAATAAAGCGTGTCAGCAAAATCTTTTTTGTTTCGGATTATTGGGTAAATGATGGCATCGATTTCAGTTTATGATTTTATATAGTAGTCTGTTGAATTTACCTGCTATTAAAGATCAAAAGAAGAGAGGAACCTCTTTCAGTTGCATCATGTATGTTTGTGCTTCACCTGGGATATGTGCGACCTTAAAAATTGACCGTCACGTACAAAAATGTGCATCCTGTAACGACTCTAGCCATGGTGTTGGACTCGTATCATCCAAATTTTATATACTATCTTAACTTTACGCATTTTTTAATTGGGAATTGCCCTCCGATAAATGTTTCACCCTCTATATAAGTAATCATAGATCTTTATGTTCTGGTTAATTGTCACTTGCAATATTTTGCAGATTTCTATATAGAACAAGTAATACGAAGTTTAATGCACACCAAACAGCAGATATATATATATATATATATATATATATATATATACATATATATATATACTACAATATCGTGAAGTATGAACACACACACAAGTTCAAGAAGAGTCTTAATTTGCTATTATTGGCCATATCAAATAGAATTTTATTCTGTATTTAATGAAATATATAACTATGACCTGAATATACTAACCTCAACTATTGTTTAACACTGATATTGAAAATGGTGATATGTTGCAATAGATTCCATGGCCGTTAGCTGTTATGATAATATTATCCAAAAACTGACCCTCGTTTGTGTTGACTTTGCGTTTATTTATATATATATATATTATACTACAGCAGTTGTTGAGAAACGTGTCGATACTATTAATCGTATTATATAGATCATCAGTCTCAATGTACTTGTTTGTTTCTGGCGATCAATATAGTGTTCGAAAATGTGTTCTTGTCTGTATTGTAATCCAAAGACAGAACTAATGGAGAATTTCAGAGTAAGATTATGATACATGAATGCTGATGCCAGGTTTATGGCATTGAATTTACTTTAGAAAAAAATGCATGGAGTTTATTGATTTAAAGCTACGTATGCCTTATTCTTTGGATATTACCGTAGGAATTTTAAAAAAGCGTGTATTTTATATCAAGCTATATACATATAAGTTATACACTTTATGCAAATCACGCAATTTAAGTCAGTCGGATCAAAAAGTAATCAAGCCAATTTCCTAGTTAAGCATGTATTCTCCGAGTCGGAAAGTGAATGACTCATGATCACGTGACATTGCTTGTGGAATCAGTTTTTATACACACGTTGTTGGCCTACAGGCTGTTGGCGGGACACATTCAGCGATAAAAGACTGTCAGACGGAAAACGGGGTAAAAAGATCATTTTGAGAGATGAAAGGGGAGTTAAATTTGATGTTTAATATGAAATCATCATTCAGTACGACTACATACTATCATAAACGAAATCCTTATCTCGCATGTTGTTTCTAATAATATTTTTAATCGCGCACTTCTTCTCCTTAATTAACAACTTACACCATTAACGTCATTCCTTCATAAATATATGCATTAGAAAATCACCGTTTTCTCCTTACATTGAGTAGACCAGTACTCCTTCAATACCCGTATATAATTTGTCCAAATTGTCTGTTGGGGATCCCGGTTAGAAAATGTCCTCAATACCGTCGTATCGTAAGAGGCGATTAAATGGGGTGGTCCTTCAGATGAGACCGCAAAAACCGAGGTCCCGTGTCACAGCAGGTGATACATCCCTGCTCAGAGGGCGTAAGCACCGAGCATAAGCCTAAATTTTCCAGCCCTTCACTGGCAATGGTGACGTCTCCATATGAGTGAAAAACTCGAGAGAGAGGGACGTTAAACAATGTATAATCAATCAATCAAATCATGTTATGTTTCGTAGTTATCATATTGACAAAATATGTACATTGTTTGCTTTTTAACATATAACAAAACGTTTAATACGGCACATAAACCTTTAACTGTCTTAAAATAAATCGAAATCAAGTATTTTTTTCTCATTTTGTAGTCAAAACTTGTTCGCAGTTCTCTACTGTAATTTTTGGCACAAAGATGCACAAGTCAAATCTATTTGTATAGTCAAGAATGAACTGCATGACTGCGCAGTTGTGTACATGAAGCTATAGATTTTTCAGAGATAAACTGTATTATTATACTTTCATGTAAAATACTCGAATCTGATTGGTCGAGAAGCATTTGAAAAAACATATTATTACCCTCTGAGAACAGAAAGCACGCGCCCCAGGGTGATAATATCTAGCAACGGGTAACAGTACTTGACAACGGGTGATATTATAAATCAAAGTACTTAAAGTACTCATGGGAGTTGAACATTGTGGAAATTCAGTTAGAAAAGATAGTACTGGAAGAGTAGGGGGATAAATGACTGAATATTATCATGATTTTAGATACAAATCAACTGTTGTTGTTTTTCAAAGCGTTACAACAGCAAACATGGATAATGGAAGGCCCATGGGCCACAACGCTCCTCGAGTAACTGAAGTCGTGTTGTTGTTTTCTAGAATTTCACCCCTTTATATTCTCATGAAAAATGTGACCACATATTATGGCCCAAACATTCAAATCAATATGGTTATCAATGCCTTGCAGTTATGAAGAAGTTTTCCCCCTGTATATATACATTCAAGTTTAATCCTAGTTATAGCTAATTCTAAGGATTCATTACTTGAAAAGGTAGTCCAATATGCTAAACTGTCACCTGAGTATACTACAGTCCTGTAGAGGATCAATGGAATGGGAAGTAATTGTATAATAACTAAAAATAAATGAAATGCAAAAAAATTAAAAATTGTCGGGCATCGGAAATGCACAAGCCGAGTTGCGCAAGGAATGGGCATAGAGGGAACCGGCAGAAAAGTTTTCAAGAATTATCAAGCAGGGAGCAAAATTTTGCGTACATAAATTTCAGCCGACTTAAATCCTTTGTGACCTTGACCTTTAACCCTTGACCAAAATCAATAGGCTTCTTTGTCTCATCAAGGGCGATAATCCATCTAAGTTTAATTGAGATCCTATCATTTGTTAAAAAATTATAGTGCAGAAAACAAAATTTTCTCCAAATTTCAGTCTATTTATAGCCAGTGACCTTGACCTTTGACCTAGTGACCCCAGAATCGATAGGCTTCCTCATCTTACTGAGGGTGACAATCCATCTAAGTTTGAATGAGATCCTATAATTTGCTCAAGAGCTATGGTGCGGAAATGAAATGTTGATGCGTGCCCGCCTGCCCGCCCAAAGGCACTTCATCAGATCATAAGCCGAGTTTGACTTCATCGCAACTCTGCTAAAAATGAAACACTAGTCAAATAATGTTATTTATTGCCAAGGTATTTGGGATATTATACTGTGGCTCAAACACGGGGTGAATGAACCTGACAGTATGGAAAGCATATAGCGGAATCAGACTTGTGATGCTGGAAATCTATAGTGATTAATAAACTATATATGTACAAGATCCATAACTATTTTTTTTCCCAGTTTGTGAGGGAGAATCCTCGTGTCTCTTTCATCTGTAGACAAATAAACGATGTGTTTTGACCAGAGCAATTTCCAATCCTTTTTGCAGCATAAATTCAACATTGTGGCAACTGGGTTAAACGTAATACATGGCAGCACCTTATCCCATGCTCTTAAAATTTCTGTTTGACACACACTCATGACATCCACTCAAACATTACAGAGTGCAGCAAAATCCCATTGTAATAGGGGATTCAAAATGGATAACTGGTACAAAATATGGAACATACTATTCAAAAAGGATAATGAATTTGACATATTGATGTCTTGGAAAAGGAAATTCTGACATCGGGGCTTTCAAACATTGTCATTTGATAAAAGTGTTCTACATTTTTAAAAATAGAGATTAATATGTCTTTACATACATAGGTGAGAAAGTTTCCATTATTCCTAGCCGAGACATACCATGTATTCGCAAAAAATTCATAAACAAATATCACACTACTCACGTAGAAAATGTGGACCTTACCGTCATCAAGCGCAGCGAAACACGCCATTTCGAGATTATAGTCGACGAAAGCTCGGTAACAGTAATGGATAAGGTACACTCATTTTGTATCTATTTTGTGACTTTCTTTATTAAAAGGAACAGTTCTCTAATGTGTAACGTGCAATTACTACGTAATTCAATAACTTGAAGCATGAAGCAGTTTCACTTTGCCACCGGATATAAGAAATTTTATTTCGTATTCCGATCCCAATCGAAAGTTGTTGACTGGGAATGACGTGTTTTAATTCAATCTACATGTAACATCAAGCATTTTTTATATCACATTAAATACACCAAATATATACACATACACAATGTTGTAGAGTTATTTCTTGTAAATTTTCTGAGGTTTCGCACCATATTCGATATTTCGAGCCACGGTGTCAATAGGGCTTGTGTGCAGTTGTCGTTCGTTTCCCTATCAATGTTTATAGGTGACGCTGCGCTACAAACGACAATTTTCAACCTTATCTTTTATTTTTCTATGTCTATCAGTATCAATTTGATCGAAATCTTGTATTCGAATTGATTTGAATACAATATCATTGCATTTATTTACATGTCAATTATCAAAATTAGATTAATTCAGAAAAGTTACATGGATTATTTAATGGCGGATGTTTATAAAAGTTTATGTTGATTTACCTAGGAGTAAATCAGCTGACACAGAACCCCCGCTGACGACCACTATACAAATCAATACAAATTACTGCGCAGAAAAGTGCGTGATGACCCAGGGAGATTGAACATAGTTCAACTCCCAAAAATTATCACATGCGTCAAATTTATGCGCGTACAGTTCGCCGTAGATTGTTACACGACGTCATTTGAGCGTTTGTAATAAACGGGAATACCTGCATCGATTTACGAAATATCGCAGTGACAGTTATTGATCAAATGTCAACAGACGTAAGTTTTTCTGCTTTCCTGTTTACATAACAATCAGTACAATAAAACAAATATTGCATGTAGTTGAGGGTAACATTGAAATTTTCACCCCTCGATAAACCATTGTCAACGCCTCGGTTGACAATAGTTTTCTCGGAGTGAAAATTTTCAATGTTGCCCTCAACTACATGCAATATTTATATAATAATATCTATCAACGAGATAATATGAAATTTGAATAATATGTGTGTAACACTGTGACTAGTTTCTTTACGACATGTGTAGTGGTGTTTCTAAATCAACAATTCCCTTGTGTTGCAGTAGTGATTCTAAACCCACAGTTCCATTAATGAAAAGTGATGATAACGAATATTGATCAATCTCATAATTCCTAAAAAGAATACAAAATTAAGAATAAGGCAGACATGGATCCCTGGACACACCAAAGCTGGGATCAAGTGCCTAGGAGGAGTAAGCATCACCTGTTGACCGGTTACACCCCCGTGAGCCCTATTTCTTGATCACGTAAACGGAGTAATCCGTTGTCAAAATTAATATGAAAAGGACGGCCTAACAATCCGTATGAAACACGTTAGACAGCACATGGCCTAATGACAGGTTGTATTTGTAAATAAGATCATTATAACGACCATAGAATTTGCGAAATGCTTACTTTAAACAAGACTCTTGAAACCCCTGTGACATCAGCTTATTTTTTCAGTAGTGTGCCTCGATTTAAAAACTGGTCCTACGCATTATGTGTATTGAATCAGTTAAGAGACATACCCCCAGTAAACAATATATGGATATGCCGGTAATAATGCAATATTGCTACATAAATTAAAGATGGAGAATAAGCTGAAGTCATCCCGTTTGTCAGAAAGTTGAGTTGTAAGTTTGCCGTTAAACATCTATGTTCAATAAAATACCCAAGTATGAAACAGTCGTGGAACTGTGGTATCGACATACGAAAATGTATTTTATAAATAGATAAAACGTAGTCGATACGTCGAGTCCAAGAGCAAGAGACACCCCACCCCGCAGAAGCCCCCCGAACAAACACTGCCTCGTAAGAGTATGAGAACAGGTTAGCTAATAAAGAGGATAATTCGTGCCCATGGGAATTCCAACAGACTGTTGGAAAATCTGATCACCAATTAATATCAATTTCAGAGTACTTGTGCAAAGAATAAGAGTGGTGTTTAATAAAGTATTTTGGATTACTGATCACAAGATACGAACACCTCCATGTTTCATTTTTATTGAAGAAGTAGCTATCTATGATGTCAAAAGCCTAGTCTTTAACCCATTTTGAAGAATGGTTGTGTAAAGTGGTGAAAAGTCGTACGTGTTCATGTTGTTAATTTGAGAAAGGTCTGTGATTCCAAATGTACTAAAAGTTCTTCAGATTTTTTTTTAGAATCCACATTTGATTTACGCCAGTTCTCGCATATGTTGTGGCACAATATCCTTCACAGCAGTTAATATTTTCATGAGGAGCAAAGATAGAGGCTTGGTAGAACACTTACTGGATCCAGCAATGTGTCTCTGTAAGGGTTTTTTGTGAAGTTTAGAAATCCAGTATAGATACGGTAACTCATATCCATTCGACCCATTGAACTGGATATTGAATATGTGTATTGTATTGTATTGTTTATTGGCTTTAAGCCTTACGGCGCATCAGCATAATACATATTCAATTACAAAATATAAACAAAAAGATGCATACAGTATGAAAAGTGGAGTGAATATTAGAGGATGGACATACATGAAGAGAGTTATAAGACAAGTTTACATAAAAAAGAAACCAACAAAAACCAGCATATACATTAGACGATAGTTTGGCTAGATCGTAAGAGTAAAGCACCTTTTAAAAATTTACCCAGATTACAGATTTGTTTTCTATTATGAATTGACATCAATTGTACCAGTTTAAACATAGAAGCATGCGACCAATAATATTTTTTTATATATGCAGATCTGAGGTTTTTGTACAAAGGACATATTAAAATAAAATGATATTCGTCCTCAACTTCGTTCAAATTACAAAATTCACACAATCGATCTTGTCTTGCTGTGCCATTATATCTACCTTGTTCAATTCTAAGCTGGTGAGCAGACAATCTAAATTTTGCTAAAAGATTGATAAGATTTTCCGGAATAGATTTTGTCAAGTAAAATTGAATGGTAACATTATCAATAAGGTGTCTATACAGAATACATTTGGGTGAATTATCAAAAAATTCATCTCGTGACTGCATGAAGTTGTCAGTTAAACGCTGTTTGAGACATTCTAGAAATAAAATTTCATTATTAACATAGTGGTTAAACCATACATCACCAAATCCTTTCGATAATAATAAATGCTTAACTTGGCAGCGCCAATTACAGTTCTTGTGATTGCAAATCAACATGTCATCATATATAGATTGAAGGATACAATTGTCGGTTTTGATCACTTTCAACCAATATTTAATAATTTTTATCATACGTAAATTATACATTGGCACACGACCAAGTTCCCCGTAAACCATATAATTTGGAGTGCACTTCTTTACATGTAAAATTCGCTTACAAAAGTCCACATGTACCTTTTCAACATCGTTACCTGGGTTAAAACCCCAAATTTCACTACCATAATTCAAAACACTTGAAACATAAGTATCAAATACATGAAGTTTTGTTACAATATTCAGTGACAGATTATCACAAATTCGAAGAATATGGTACATACATTTTCTACCCTGCTCGGCGATAATACACTGAGATTTTAAAAAATTACCATTAAAATTTAAAGTAAGACCAAGATAATTAAAGCTGTCAACAACTTCTAGTTCGCTACCATTGTAAAACCATTTACTGGCGGCATTTATTTTCCCTCCGTTACGAAAGACAAGAACTTTTGTTTTTTGAATGTTAACTTTTAGGTCCCATTCGTTACAATAAACTGATAAAGTATTTAACATGTTTTGTAATCCTGTGGCTGATTCAGAAAAAAGTACAGTATCATCAGCGTACATTAGCAAAAACAGTGATATATCTTTAAAGTCAATTCCATCACAAAAAGGGGGACAACCGCTCACCTTGCATTAATCCGTTTGTACATGAGAAGAAGTTCGATAATTCGGATTGAAATCTAACACAGAATTTTAAGTTACTATATAGTGATTTGATGATTGTAAGTAATTTACCAGTGATGCCACAGCGTGATAATTTAAAAAATAACTTGTTTCGGTTGACATTATCGAAAGCCTTTTGATAATCAACAAAACAGCAAAATAACTTATTTTTGCGTGATAACGTTCTACTAATGACACTTTGTAATGCAAATATAGCGTCTGTAGTGCCAAAACCTGGTTTGAAACCAAACTGAGCATCTGACACAGAATTATTCCCGTAAGACCATTTTAACAACCTATCATTTAAAACAGAAGTAAATATTTTTGCCAAACAACTCACCAGAGTTATGCCTCTATAGCTATTAGTGTCGTTAGCATTTCCTTTCTTAAAAGATGGGAAAATAATTCCCTCAGACCAACATGTTGGAAATGTGCCACGATTAAAGATAATATTGAATAGACGTGACAACAATGGAGTAAAAATAACTCGAAATTTACAAAAGTATTCATTTAACAAGTTATCAATGCCCGGTGATTTAGCAGCTTTCGTTTTCTTTAATACATTACAAACTTCATCACATGATATTGGAACATCTAGCTCCTCGAAAATGCAACTTTGAGCTCGGTCCACATATGTATTATTGTTATCTCCATCATTGTTACAGACAGACTTGAAATGCTCAAAAAAATTATTCAAAGACAACTCTGTAGGTGGAGACCGTGAATTCTTCTTAAACGCTTTGTAAAATTGCCTAGGATTATTCCTACGTAACAGACTAAGTCGGTTCCCCTCTGATCTTAAATACTTACGTCTGACCTGTCGTTCATAACGTTTGTATTCACCTTTAACTTCAACCAGATTACATCTGTTTTCCGGACTACGCTCAGAATTAAAGATGTACATAAAATGACGATAAGTGTTGTACAAGTGCTTACATTTTTCGTCAAACCAAGGTTTATCCTTGCTGGTAGAACTTTTCTTATTTGGTGATTTTTTTTTACAACATGTTACATTTCTAGAACAAGGTTGAAAAACATCATTTAATATAGAATTAAACTGCTCAATACCACGATCCAGTGTTAGGGTAGATGATTGTATTAAAATATTATACAGATCACTGACTTTGTCATTGAGGTCACGTTCCATTTGTTCCACGTGCTCGTCGTCCCATCTGAACTTCCGTGTCGTATTTGGACCACTCGTGATTACATCACTATTATTGGAAAAGCTAGCATTCATACATTTCAAAGTAAATTCTACTGGTGCGTGATCTGACCATTCGTTAAACTCACAGACGTTAAGCTTAGTGACATTGTTAAAGTACGCATCTTCTACTAAAATGTAATCTATAACACTTGTACCCAAGTGATTGTAAAAAGTTAACTGACCATTTTCATCACCTGGTGTTCTACCATTACAAAGTCTTAAACCAGTAGATTTACATAATTCTAAAAGCTTTCTGCCAAACCTATTAACCATCATATCTTCTGATACTCGATGTGGCATGACCGAATCGGTGTTATAATCAAAAACATTTGACAGCATATCATGAATAGGTATAGCAAGAGAGTCTTCTACAATATAATCAGGTAAATTACCAACTCTACTGTTTAAGTCACCGGCAACAACAACAGTGCCGTTCTGTGTAAAAATTGACATATCATTTAAGATGCAATCAAATAAATCGCAATTATACTTTGTGTAATAAACGTTATGATCATGAGGTATATACGCAAAACAGATATAAATATCAGGATGATCTCTTTGTTCTACTCTTAACCATATGAGTGTGTCTTCAACACATTTAACAATTGATACAAACTTACGAAGTGTTTTTCTGTATAACAGCACAAGGCCACCGCCTTTACCCTTCAGTCTAGGAAAACATATGTGTAAAACTGAAGCTTGATATTGAAGAATTTCATTTCTTGAAAGGTAACGTGGGAATATATTGAGTAGGGTTACGAGATGTGAAAATTAAGTTAATTAAAAATAATAATTACAATAATAAATGATGTTACAAGGTTTGTCAGCAAATATATATTCCTCATGTAACCTATCTACTTTTTCTCTCACTTCTGGTATACTAAACACAGAATTATAGATGGTACACACTTTAGTTTTGATGTGTCTAATACGTGATGCTAGTATTAATATTTCTTTTATACTTTTAATCTATTCTGACAAAGAATCAAGCTCCTCTTCCTCATATGCAGTCCATCGTCTGACATAATCTTCACAATAGAGATTAAATGTCACCAAGAGTGTTTATACATGTTGATGACATCTATTCCTTTGTCAGTAAATAAGGAACTGGCGGCATTATAATCCGTACCCCGCGACAATTTAAAGAACCTGTGATGCAGGCATACACACAGGCTAAATGTCCGTTCTGTGATCCTCCTTTCTATGGATCCATAGCCAGTGTGTGTATGTTTATGCGTATGTATGTGTGTGTATGTATGTATGTGTACGTGTGTGTGTATATAAGTGTGTCTGTATCTACATGTTTGTGTGTATGAAAGGAAAATGTCAAGCTTTATTTCAGATTATGTACAAGATCATATGTCAATCCAGACACCTAGCAAATAAAATATTCTTAAACGTGTCTAAATCCCCAGTGTACTTCGCCTCTGCTGTATAATATTTATATTCTTCCAATAAGCAATAAACGTCACCACTGTGTGTATGGAATGAATCTTCAACACGACAATATATTTATATTTCTCAATGAAGAATTTTACTGTTTTCTGGTAATCTTCAGGACTGCCCTCTGTACATACCTAATCTTCACCACTATTTGGTAGATATGACTAATCTTCACCTCTGTCTAGTAGACATAGCTAATCTTCACCTCTGTCTGTTAGACATAGCTAATCTTCACCTCTGTCTGGTAGATATACCTAATATTCACCTCTGTCTGGTAGACATAGCTAATCTTCACCTCTGTCTGGTAGATATAGCTAATCTTCACCTCTGTCTGGTAGACATAGCTAATATTCACCTCTGTCTGGTAGACAGCTAATCTTCACCTCTGTCTGGTAGATATAGCTAATCTTCACCTATGTCTGGTATATATAGCTAATATGCACCTCTGTCTGGTAGATATAGCTAATCTTCACCTCTGTCTGGTAGACATAGCTAATCTTCACCTCTGTCTGGTAGATATAACTAATCTTCACCTCTGTCTGGTAGATATAACTAATCTTCACCTCTGTCTGGTAGATATAACTTATCTTCACCTCTGTCTGGTAGACATAACTAATCTTCACCTCTGTCTGGTAGATATAGCTAATCTTCACCTCTGTCTGGTAGACATAACTAATCTTCACCTCTGTCTGGTAGATATAGCTAATCTTCACCTCTGTCTGGTAGATATAGCTACTCTTCTCCATGATCTGGTAAATATAACTAATCTTCACCACTGACAGGTGGATGAAAAGGTGAAGATAACGAACTGTGATCAATTTCATAACTACTATAATGAATACAAAATAAAGAGTTGGACAAATACGGGTCCCTGGATATACCAACGAAGTAATCCATAGTCAAAATCAGTGTGCCAAGAACGACCTAACATGTCAGGCAGCATTTTACCCAATGACAGGTTGATATAACTTAACTTCACCATTGCCTGATAATCTCATGAGGAATGACTAAAAAATTACCGGTCGACAGGGAATCCTTACTCCTCCTAGACGACTGATTCCACCTCTGGTGTGTCCAAGGGTCCGTGTTTACCCAACTCTCTATTTTGTATTGCTTATAGGAGTTATGAGATTGATTACTGTTCGTTATCTTCACCTTTCACATTAATCCGCATTACATATCCGGCAATTTGTCTCGTCACAAATATTGGAGTTGGTGGGTTTTTTATTTGTTTATTCAATTCGTCAAATGACAAAAATTCACCAAAATTAGAATTTATTCATAAGGAAATAAGGTAAAGTTAAATATATCTGATAACACATTTAGCTATAGTTAATGAGCAAATCAATGAAAGCAAAACTTGTGAATTGATTTCCTTTAGTTGTTCATATCAGAAACATAAATCTTAAATTGAAAGTTTCCATAAACGAGCAAGAAGTGTACATCCAAAGAAATTGATGTCCCTTCAGCATGCACAATTACACATAGGCGGACCTTAAAGTAGTAAAACAGAGCACTATTCTTCATTAAGTCATCAATGAACACAGTCTGTGAAGTATCACATAATTATCGGTGTTATAAAATTCGGAACATTCTAAGGAAGATTTCACAATGTAGTTGAAAACTTCAATTTCCGTTTTGGTGTGATCGGACACTTGTGAATGATAGCCGTCTAATCACGAAATGGGATCCAAAGCGCTAATACAATCTAGTCTTGCATCATTCTTACAAATTCTGAAAAGTAATACAACAAGGATTAAAATATGCCAGCCATATATATATATATATATATATATATATATATATAGGTAAAATATGACAACACGTTATATATATAATTCATATTATGTATGCTATTATATGTTTTACTATCAAATTTCTTTTTGACCCCGCTTTTGTAAACGCAAGGGACAGGGAAGAATTTGACACTCCTATTGTCTTTTACACTTCTGGTTTGGCAATATCTACATGAATATATGCAGTTCCTCACAGACATGAGCTTAATACTATATATTTCACAGAGAGAAAATATATAGATTTTCTAGTTTAATGAAAAGGTGAAGATAACGAACCGTGATCGATCCCACAACTCCCATAATGAATACAAAATAGAAAGTTGGGCAAACACGGACCCCTGGATATACCAGAGATGGGATCAAGTGCCTAGGAGGAGTAAGCATACCTTATCGACCGGTTACACCCACAGTAAACCCTATATCTTGATCACGTAAACGGAGTAATCAGATTCAGTGTGCCAAGAACGGTCTAACAATCGGTACGACACACGTCAGACAGCATTTGACCCAATGATAGGTTGTATTGGCAAACTATATCGTTAAAGCTACCATAGAATTTGCGAAATGCTGACTTTAAACGGTCAAGCTCTTGCGTATCTAATCAGTTGAGAAATGTAAGCACCATATACAGGTAATAATGGAATATTGCTACATAGATATGGGAAATCAACGATGGAGACGATGAAATCCTCCCGTTTGTCATAAAGTTGAATTGTTAGTTTACCGTTACCATCTATTTTCAATAAAATATCTAAGTACGAAACAGATGTGGAGGACTCTGTGGTGTCTTGTATTGTGATATTGTATAATAATTTTATATGTAAATGTATTTATAGAGAATTAATGATCGATGGCGGTGGTTCAGTGGTTTTAGCGTGCTATTCATGACCGGGAGATTCTGGGTTCGAATTAACTCTCACTAGTTATCTCTTAATTATCAGAGGTTCAGGGGAAAATCATGTATGATATCAGCATTTTTTCACAGATTTCACATAATTTTACAAGGTCGCTGTAGGGAAAAACAATAACAATCTTTGTTGCTATTAAAAATAAAACAAATAATTATGTCACGAATAAGGAAAGTTAATCTATTAATCAAAATGCACGGTTTCTTACACACCCGTCCGTTTTCGGCTAGTGCAAACCATAATCAGGTCTAGAATTAAAGGGGCATGGACACAATTTGAGCTGAAAATTTTCAACTTCCATTTTTCCATTTTTATTGTTTACAATGCTTAACTAAAGTATTTCTTATGGTCAACCAAAATTTGAATATCAGTTGTTGAGTTATAATTGAGATACAGCACTCGGAATTCTTTGTTACGTAAACAGGGCCCGGTTCATGCCATGTTTTTGTTTACATTAGACTGTTTAATAGAAAATATCGTGTTTAAAACAAAATGAGATGTGCCAAACACTAAAAAATATTTAATTGTGTTAATGATTCACTTATAGATTGGGGAAAAAAATCTGCTGTTTAATTTAAACGAAACTTTTACTAGTTTATTTAACTTATGTAAACAAAAATATGGCATGAGTCTTGTTTACATAACAAGGACTTATGACCTCTGTATCTCCCATGTACCTTGACTACTGTTATTCAAATTTTTGCTGATCATTAGTAATACCTTAGTTATAAGCATTCTAAACATTAAAATTCAAAATAGATTTTTTTTTTAATTTTCAGCTCAAATCGTGTCCATGTCCCTTTAAAGAGAATAACTGGTGTTGAAATAAAAAAAATTATTTGAATGGATATCTAAGAATTAAAATTCCCTTTTTTTATACATGAGGGTATGAACTGTGACACTTCACGCCGTCACGAAAAGTATGCTGGCGTGAAGACGGACTATCTGATATATATATATATATATATATATATATATATATATATATATATATATATATATTACAGTTTCTAAAGATATCAAAGACAAAAACATTGGAAATGTAGAAAGTAACAGTAAATACTATCATTTGTTAAATATTTTGCCTATGACCTCAGAACATACCCTCATAATCTATCTTCCCATCTCTGTCTAAATCGGCCGAATTAATCATGTCTTCCGCCTCTTCCTGGGACAGTTTGTCGCCCAGTCTCATCAAGGCTTCCTTCAGTTCGTCGGCGTCAATTTTGCCACTGCCGTCTTTGTCAAACAACTTAAAAGCATCCATCATCGAGTTTTGAAATTCCTCCGGAGATTTGTAATGATCTATCATGTATTTTTCAAACTCCTCGTATTCTATTTTCCCATTACCTGAAACGAGAAAAGTAAACACTGAACACAAAATTGGATTTGCATTGTATTGGGAATTTATGAAACATTGATATCTAACGCATTATTCCCAGCAAAGCACAATGAGATACTTGTACCAACATGTGTTTCAGTGGCGGATCCAGAGGGGGGGGGGGGGGTTCGTGGGTTGGAACCCCCCTCTCCCATTCGTCAGAAAAGTTTGCTAAAAAAGGGTAGAAATAACGCATTTTGAGGGTGGAAACCCCCCTCTTAAAAACCAAAATTAATGATATAATGCCCCCTTTCCAAAAATTTCTGGATCCGCCCATGTCTTTGGAATCATCGCAGTATATTAATGAAAATAAATTTCATTATATAACACGTGATACGAAAATGACATATAATAAAGAGAGGGAGATTTTATTTTCTAGATTAAAAATGGCCATAATTAGTCAAGGTCTTTGTCAGTATATAATATACACTATGATGGGAAACAGTGCTCTGTTATGCCATTTTAATGAGTTTCAAAATCACCCAAAACAGCTTTAGTTGTTTGGTCGGGATTCATTTTTTTTTAATGAAGAGTGTTATTTGAGGTTGTAAAACTAAAAGTCTTAAACATTACAACGTGAAAAGCAAGGTTTGTTAAGCAAGTCGTTTCAATATGGCTCATTCAAAACAAATGGGAAGCCGGGGACTGTCTCGGGATTCGATAATATCAATATTTTTCTCTATTCAAATTTGAATACTTTCTAAATCTACACAAAAGTGCACAATTTTGTCTATATACAGGCTGTTGAAGTACGAGATTATTCCATACGGTGAATTTAACTTTACCATTGGTATCGAGTTTTGTCATCAGCGCATTAACTTCCGCTTTGGTCGGATCCTGTTTGAATGCTCTCATTACCGTCAGCAGTTCCCGGGCATTGATGTACCCACTGTGATCCTTGTCAAACATGTCGAACGTATGCCTAAATTCTACAATGAAATTTCAAGTGATAACTCTCTCTCTCAGCAAATTAGGCATGCCACAGCCTCTGTTGTCCAATATGCACATTTTTTTGTTTTGATCTTTGTGTAAAATTAGCACTGACATTCAATACATTGTTGTTGGTTATTAAATCTGGAATATTGTGAAAGGGAATATTGATCATTTTCTCATATTTACCACACAATATGCTAGGGAGACCCGCTGTGAATATATAATATAAGCTGTTAGAATTTGTTTGTGTTACATTGAATCCGTTTTAATTGATATTTACCAACGTTGATCACGCAGTTTTCAGAGATCCTTTGCGCAAATGTAACCCGGACCAAGCCACAAACTTGTACAAAATAACGTCAGGAAAAGCATACGCATGAGATTTTAAAAAATGTATATACAAAATCTAAACAGAGAGGAATGAAATAGAATTTCGGATGAAAATATTGATCTCTTGTCCCGTGTCTGATAAATCTATGAAACATTACTATATATATAAAAAATACAAATGGAGAATCGGTTTTTCTGTTTTAATTATTCAAAACTTTTTAAGACCTATAAGAAATTCCCGGAAATAATCGTTAATGTCTTTCTGAGAGTTGAATTTCAGTAGAACTCATTCAAGAAAAGAGTTAGTGTAATTGTATTTGTGATCATAAACATGCAGATACCTTTTTTCTTCGCCTCTGATATTTCACTCTGTAATTATAAAACACCGATACATAGTTTGGTGACAAAACGTCATTATGTCTTTCGTATTTTTAAACAATGAAAACAGAAACGTAAGAATATAATATAAACGACAACTTATTATAAAATTACTAGGGTGATATCAAATCACTTACCATATTGTTTGTTTCCGGAAAGACAAGAAGCACTCAAGAGTTTTATCATCCAATGATCAATTTCACGCAAAACATCATAATGCCAATGATGTCATACGTTGAGCTTACAACCCAAATACCAATCTCAATGCCTGTCGCAGCTAGCTAGTTTTACAGAAAATTAATATTAATGATTACATGAAATCGTATGGAACAGTAAATTTACCAGACCTTTAATGTTAGACTGTAAAAGGTTATTTGTAAATTTGACCTGATTTAGTAAAACTGAAAGGCCTTCTGTCAACAGTTTTAGTATCTGTCGTAGAGATCGATACTGTCTAAACAGGGGTACTGTGATTTCATTTACGTATACCATCTAAATGTATGGGCGGCGGAAAGGGCAAAAATACCATATCAGAGAATATAAACACTTAAAAATATTATTTCAATGACCACGAAAACTCGATAAATGGCATTAAATGCTTAATCAACGGACCATTTTGCAAAACATATAAATGACCTACTCCTATCATAGCAATGCATGCCAACCAAGACGCACGGGGTAAAACACACTATGGATTTTAATGAGAGGCCCATCGGTCAAAGCAGTAACCGGAGTAGTTGTATTTTGTATTTTGCCACACAAGTCATTTGTTCTGATCCCGGGCGTCATTGTGAGGACAAACTTGAATACATGTATACACTAACAGAATTTTTCTCTATATTAATTGTACGTATTGTATCACCATCGTTCTTGAGAAGATTTTGAAAGAATTTTCCTATATATTCATATTTTAAAAATGTTAACCCCTATCGTGGCTGCACCTAAATCCCAGAGGCCATAGTGTAAACAAACTTGAATCTTAATTCGACGAATCGAACCCTTTTAAATGGTTCTTCTCGTTAGCATTTTAAAAAAAGAACTATTCGGTCTGTCCATATTTTGAACATGTCTCTAGCTGCAGAACTGTAGCTCTCTGAGAAAGTATTGGGACAGATCTGATCTGATGCAGTTAACATGAATCCACCTTGACTTCTGCGCTCATGGTATCAACAAACTTCCATATACACGAGAATGCTTGTAAATTAATATTGTTCCCTTGTGGTTCATGAAAATGTTTTTAAAGATTTTTTATACATCTTGTTATATATTTACAATTCCAGTGTGTTTGCCTTGGATATGTTTACGAGTTGTACGAATTGAACGCACGGCACCTGTAAACAATGTGCGTGCTCATGAGTACATAAATATAGATCGGTAAAGTTGGCTACTAGTAACCAGCTACTAGTAACTGGCTACTTAAAAAGAGAAAAGTTGGCTACTAGTAGCCAGCTACTTGAACCAGGGAAAGTTAGCTACTAGTAGCCAGTTACTAGTAGCCAGCTACTAAAAGTAAGAAAAGTTAGCTACTTGTAGCCAGCTACTACAAAATATAAAAGTTATAATTACTGATAGCTCGCTACCAGATAAAGGTTAATGAGTTTGAAAATTATTATCTATCAGATTTATTTCTAAAGAGGACGAGGAGTCCTATGATATTTCATGCTCAATTATCCCCAGTTACATAAAGTTGCAATGCAAAATACGAATAAACTTTTTCAACTGAGTGTTTACTTTAAAAGTGATACGGATTGAATTCAGACCTTCAATCATTTGATATACCATCCATTTTGAGATATCTGCTACTTTTACAATTTGATTCGAGTTACCCTGAAATTTCAACATAAGTGTGAATACCGTAAGAAACTTTATGTTTGTATTTATTTAGATATCTGACGAATTTACGTCTATACATATGGCAAGAAGTGATAGATGGTGTTTTGGTACACCAAGAATTTTCAGATATCGCTCTTTAGGAAATCAGTTACATTTTGATTATCGGTACAATGAAATTTCAAGATCCGTGTGAATACCATAAAGAACTCCGTGTTTATATCATATATTTAACTAACTTACAACGATACGTATGACGAGTAGTGATATTGGGTATCGTGATATGTCATCAATTTTCAGATATCACGCTTAAAGAAGTCAGCTACATATACCTTTCGATGGCAGGTAAACTGAAATTTCAAGTTTTCGCAAATATCTTAAGGAACTCTGAGTTTGTATTAGATATCTGACTAATTTACAATTATCAAAGTGAAGAAGAGTGATATTAGATATCTTGACATGCCATAAATTTCCAGATATTACGCTTAAGGAAGTCAGCTACTTATACCTTTTGATTGCAGGTAACCTGAAATTTCAAGTTTTTAGAAAATATTTTAAGGAACCTCGTCTTTGTTTTAAATATCTGGTTAATTTACCAATGCATATATGACAAAATCTGATATTAGGTATCTTGATATGCCATAAATTTTTAGATATCACGCTTAAGGAAGTCAGCTACTTATACCTTTTGATTGCAGGTAACATGAAATTTCAAATTTTCTACCAATATTTTAAGGAACTCCTTGTTCATATTAGATATCTGACTAGTTTACAATTATCTAAGTGAAGAAGGGTGATATTAGGTATCTTTACATGCCATAAGTTTCCAGATATCACCCTTAAGGAAGTCAGCTACTTATACCTTTTGATTCCTGGTGACCTGAAATTTCAAGTTTTTCATAAATATCTTAAAAAACTCCTTGTTTGTATTAGATATCTGATTAATTTACAACAATCCATGTGAAGTGGAATAGTATTAAGTATCTTGATATGCCTTCAATTTTCCGATATCACCCTTAAGGAAGTCAGCTACTTATACCTTTTGATTCCTGGTGACCTGAAATTTCAAGTTTTTCATAAATATCTTAAATATCTCCTTGTTTGTATTAGATATCTGATTAATTTACAACTATCCATGTGAAGTGGAATGGTATAAGGTATCTTGATATGCCATCAATTTTCCGATATCACCCTTAAGGAAGTCAGCTACTTATACCTTTTGATTGCAGGTAACCTGAAATTTCACATTTTTCATAAATATCTTAAAGAACTCCTTGTTTGTATTAGATATGTGATTAATTTACAACTATCCATCTGAAGTGGAATGGTATTAGGTATCTTGATATGCCATCAATTTTCAGATATCACCCTTAAGGAAGTCAGCTACTTATACCTTTTGATTGCAGGTAACCTGAAAATTAAAGTTTTTTGAAAATATTTTAAGGAACTCCGTCTTTGTTTTAAATATCTGATTAATTTACCAATGCACATATGACAAAATCTGATATTAGGTATCTTGATATGCCATCAATTTTCAGATATCACGCTTAAGGAAGTCAGCTACTTATACCTTTTGATTCCTGGTAACTTGAAATTTCAAGTTTTTTATAAATATCTTAAAGAACTCCTTGTTTGTATTAGATATCTGACTAATTTACAACTATCCATGTGAAGTGGAGTGGTATTAGGTATCTTGATATGCCATAATTTTTCAGATATCACGCTTAAGGAAGTCAGCTACTTATACCTTTTGATTGCAGATAACATGAAATTTCAAGTTTTCTACCAATATCATAAGGCACTCTAAGTTTGTATTAGATATCTGACTAATTTACAATTATCCATGTGAAGAAGAGTGATATTAGGTATCTTGACATGCCATAATTTTCCAGATATCATGCTTAAGGAAGTCAGCTACTTATACCATTTGATTCCAGGTAACCTGAAATTTCAAGTTTTTCATAAATATCTTAAAGAACTCTGTGTTTGTATTAGATATCTGACTAGTTTACAACTATTCATGTGAAGTGGAGTGGTCCTAGGTATCTTGATAGGCCATTAATTTTGAGATATCACCCTTAAGGAAGTCAGCTACTTATACCTTTTGATTGTAGGTAACCTGAAAATTAAAGTTTTTTGAAAATATTTTAAGGAACTCCGTCTTTGTTTTAAATATCTGATTAATTTACCAATGCACATATGACAAAATCTGATATTAGGTATCTTGATATGCCATCAATTTTTAGATATCACGCTTAAGGAAGTCAGCTACTTATACCTTTTGATTCCTGGTAACTTGAAATTTCAAGTTTTTCATAAATATCTCAAGGAACTCTGTGTTTGTACTAGATATCTGACTAATATACAATTATCCATGTGACGAAGACTGATAATAGGTGTCTTGATATACCATCAATTTTAAGATATCGTGTTTAAGGAAGTTAGCTACTTTTATCTTTTGATTACAGGTAAACTGAAATTTCAAGTTTTATCAAATATTTTAAGGAACTCCGTGTTTGTTTTAGATATCTGATTAATTTATTAATCCAAATATTACAAGATGTGCTATTAGGCATCTTGATATGCCATCAATTTTCAGATATCGCCCTTAATAAAGTCAGCTACTTATACCTTTTCATTCCTAGTAATCTAAAATTTCACGTTTTCCGTACATATCTTAAGGAACTCTGCGTTTGTACTAAATATTTCATTCATTTACAATCTCAGATATGACAAGGAGTGATATTAAGTATCTTAATATGCCATCAATTTTCAGATATCACTAGTAAGGAAGTCAGCTACTTAAAGCATTTGATTCCTGACAACCTGAAATTTCAAGTTTTGCATAAAAATCTTAAGGATCTCTTTGTTTGTATTAAATATCTGACTAATTTACAACTATCCTTGTGAAGTGGAGTGATATTAGGTATCTTGATATGCCATCAAATTTTAGATATCACGCTTAAGGAAGTCAGCTACTTATACCTTTTGATTGCAAGTAACCTGAAAATTAAAGTTTTTAGTTTTTAAGAAGCTCCGTGTTTGTTTTAGATATCTGATTAATTTACCAATGCACACATGACAAGATGTGTTATTAGGTATCTTGATTTGCCATAAATCTCCATATATCACGCTTAAGGAAGTCAGCTACTTATACTTTTTGATTCTAATTAACCTGAAATTTGAAGTTTTCCGTAAATATCTTGAGGAACTCTGCGTTTGTATTAGATATCTGACTAACTTACAACCCTCCACGTGAAGAGGAGTGATATTATGTATCTTGATACCTATTATCATACCTCTTCACGTGGATAGTAGTTTACTAGTCAGATATCTAACAGAAACACAGAGTTCCTTAAGCTATATGCAAAACACTTTAAATTTCAGGATGTCTGGAATCAAAAGGTATAAGTAGCTGACTTCGTTGAACGTGATATCTGAAAATTGATTGCATATCAAGACACTTCATATAAAGCCCAGTAATATCGGCAAAGATAAATTAGTCAGATATCTAACATATGTATTTGAAAATTGATGGCATATTAAGAGACCTAATATCACTCCTCTTCGGGTGGATAGTAAATAATTAGTCTAATATCTAATACAAACACACAGTTCTTTAAAAGATATCTACAAAACTTTTGAAATTTCAGGTAATCAGGAATCAAAAGGTCTAAGTAGCTAACTTCCTTAAGCGTGATATCTGAAAATTGATGGCATAATAAGATACTTAATATCACTCATTGTCATATGTGAGATGGTAAATTAAGATATTGTCATACAAACGCAGAGTTCCTCAAGATATGTAAGGAAAACTTGAAAATTCAGGCTACCTAGAATCAAATGGTATAAGTAGCTGACTTCCTTAAACGTGATATCTGAAAATTAATGGCAAATCAAAATACCTAATATCACATCTTGTCATGTGTGAATTGGTAAATTAATCAGATATCTAAAACAAACACGGAGATCCTTAAAATATTTTCTAAAACTTTAATTTTCAGGTTACCTGCAATTATGAAAAACTTGAAATTTCAGGATACCAGGAATTAAAATGTATAAGTAGCTGACTTCCTTAAACGTGATATCTGAAAATTAATGGCAAATCAAAATACCTAATATCACATCTTGTCATGTGTGAATTGGTAAATTAATCAGATATCTAAAACAAACACGGATATCCTTAAAATATTTTCTAAAATCTTTAATTTTCAGGTTACCTGCAATCAAAAGGTATAAGTAGCTGACTTCCTTAAACGTGATATCTCAAAATTAATGGCATATCAAGATACCTAGTATCACTCCATTTCACATGGATAGTTGTAAACTAGTCAGATATCTAATATAAACACAGAGTTCTTTAAGATATTTATGAAAAACTTGAAATTTCAGGATACCAGGAATTAAAATGTATAAGTAGCTGACTTCCTTAAGCGTGATATCTGGAAATTTATGGCATGGCAAGATACCTAATATCACTCTTCTTCACTTTGATAATTGTAAATTAGTCAGATATCTAATACAAACTCAGAGTTCCTTAAAATATTGGTCGAAAACTTGAAATTTCAGGTTACCTGCAATCAAAAGGTATAAGTAGCTGACTTTGTTAAGTAAGATATCCGAAAATTGTTGTGTCATATCAAGATACCTAATATCACACCTCTTCACGTGGGTAGTTGTAAATTAGTCAGATATCTAATACAAATACAGAGTTCTTTAAGATATATAAAAAAAAACCTTGAAATTTCAGGTTACCAGGAATCAAAAGGTATAAGTAGCTGACTTCCTTAAGCGTGATATCTAAAAATTGATGGCATATCAAGATACCTAATACCATTCCACTTCACAAGGATAGTTGTAAATTAGTCAGATATCTAATACAAAAAAGGAGTTCTTTAAGATATTTATGAAAAACTTGAAATTTCAGGTTATCTGCAATCAAAAGTTATAAGTAGCTGACTTTGTTAAGTAAGATATCCGAAAATTGTTGTGTCATATCAAGATACCTAATATCACACCTCTTCACGTGGGTAGTTGTAAATTAGTCAGATATCTAATACAAATACAGAGTTCTTTAAGATATATAAAAAAAACCTTGAAATTTCAGGTTACCAGGAATCAAAAGGTATAAGTAGCTGACTTCCTTAAGCGTGGTATCTAAAAATTGATGGCATATCAAGATACCTAATACCATTCCACTTCACAAGGATAGTTGTAAATTAGTCAGATATCTAATACAAAAAAGGAGTTCTTTAAGATATTTATGAAAAACTTGAAATTTCAGGTTATCTGCAATCAAAAGTTATAAGTAGCTGACTTTGTTAAGTATGATATCCGAAAATTGTTGGCATATCACGATACCTAATATCACACCTCTTCACGTGGGTAGTTGTAAATTAGTCAGATATCTAATACAAATACAGAGTTCTTTAAGATATTTATGAAAAACTTGAAATTTCAGGTTACCAAGAATTAAAAGGTATAAGTAGCTGACTTCCTTAAGCGTGATATCTAAAAATTTATGGCATATCAAAATACCTGATATCAGATGTTGTCATATGTGCATTTGTAAATTAATCAGATATTCAAAACAAAGACGGAGTTCCTTAAAATATTTTCCAAAAACGTTAATTTTCAGGTTACCTGCAATCAAAAGGTATAAGTAGCTGACTTCCTTAAGCGTGATATCTGGACAATTATGGAGTGTCAAGATACCTAATATCACTCTTCTTCACTTTGATAATTGTAAATTAGTCAGATATCTAATACAAACTTAGAGTGCCTTAAGATATTTGCGAAAAACTTGAAATTTCAGTTTACCTGCCATCAAAAGGTATATGCACCTGACTTCCTTAAGTGTGATATCTGAAAATTGATGACATATCACGATACCCAATATCACTACTCGCCATACGTATCGTTGTAAATAAGTTAAATATATGATATAAACACGGAGTTCCTTAAGGTATTCATACTGATCTTGAAATTTCACATTACCGATAATCAAAATGTATAAGTAACTGATTTCCTAAAGAGCGACATCTGAAAATTCGTGGCGTACCAAAACACCATCTATCACTTCTTGCCATATGTATAGTCGTAAATTCGTCAGATATCTATACAAACATAAAGTTTCTTACGGTATTCACACTTATGTTCAAATTTCAGGGTAACTCGAATCAAATTGTAAAAGTAGCAGATATCTCAAAATGGATGGTATATCAAATGATTGAAGGTCTGAATTCAATCCGTATCACTTTTAAAGTAAACACTCAGTTGAAAAAGTGTATTCGTATTTTGCATTGCAACGTTATGTAATTGGGGATAATTTAGCATGAAATATCATAGGACTCCTCGTCCTCTTTAGAAATAAATCTGATAGATAATAATTTTCAAACTCATTAACCTTTATCTGGTAGCGAGCTATCAGTAATTATAACTTTTATATTTTGTAGTAGCTGGCTACGAGTAGCTAACTTTTCTTACTTTTAGTAGCTGGCTACTAGTAACTGGCTACTAGTAGCTAACTTTTCCTGGTTCAAGTAGCTGGCTACTAGTAGCCAACTTTTCTCTTTTTAAGTAGCCAGTTACTAGTAGCTGGTTACTAGTAGCCAACTTTACCGATCTCATAAATATAACTACTTTATAGATATACACATCTAGGAAATCCGACAAAAAGAAAGCAGAATATGAATATAAATTTTATTTTTGAAAATACATGAGGGTATGAACTGGAGTGCCTCACGCCGCGTTGTTTTCAGAAAGCGCTTACGCTGATGCCCCCCCCCCCCCTCTTTTGAGCCCACCGGAACTCACCGAACTGTCACGTGAATGACAGTGACTAGTGAACAGATACCGTCGCCAACACTCCTGAAGGCCACAGCTAGATTTCTACCACAGCAATTATTATCGTATAGCATTAGGCAGGATATTCAATCAGCTACCATATTTTTGACCACCCTATCAAGATTATGGGGGTAATCTTGTAATTGGTTGCAGGACTTTGAACTTCAGATGTTTCTTAACAATAGTGAGTTGAATGTTTCAAATCGACAGCGTGGATGAAATTAGAGCACCTATATCATTAAAGTACAGTAAGAAGCATAATGGCCCGAGGACTGCACCTTGTAGGACCCCATAATGGACTGCAATCATACCACTATCATGTCAACAATGTGATTACTGTCTGTGAGCCGGGAACTGACCCGGTATAGAATTCTAAATGGACCCCATTGTGTCACATATCTTTTAAAAATAGACTCGTGTGGTACAGTGTCCGAAAGCCTCAACATATCCACCTATTCTCTTTTGTTAAGTGAATTAACTGCGCTTCACAAGACCAGTTCTCTCTGAATCAATGGTATGCAATAATCCGATTTTGTTCTGTATGGAACGCCAAATTAACATATATTCAAATAATAGGTGCCTCAACTTAATTAAAAGCGTGTAACAAATACTTATAGATATCTTTGATTCAGTTAGATATATCTACATATTCATGTATGTGCGTTCGCATTTATAGAATTAATTATGTCGATAGTTAGAATTGATGATCTCTACGCGCAATAATCGAATAGTTGATATCATTCATTTTCTGCGTAAATGCTCCGTTTTAAGGTACATACGTACCAATGATTAGACCTTTTGTTTCAAAACGAACGTGGTTAAGGTATCTGTAATGGCGATATATAATAACTTATGCAACCTAAATTATTTCATTTTTTCAGATGAAAGGAACTGGTCGAAATCTTAAGTTCATTATTGATTAATTCAAATCTTCGATCAAAATTGTTTCTATCATGTGTGCAGTGGGCGTGTCTCCTTCACACGTGGTCACAAAGAAAGAAAAAATGGCATCCGTAAGTTTTGATATCGAGTTTTAAAAATATCGTAGGAATAAGGCCCAATCAGATTAAATGCATTGTGTTAGATTATATGTGAAATACTAAAGGGTAGCTAGATGTTCACAGATCCAAGAATTGTTGATTAATAGCGGCAGGCGAAGGCCGTCGGAATGACTTGGGCCGAGCTGAAGAGGATCAGCCAGAACCGTGTACGTTGGACGACTGTTGCAACATCAAAAGGCATAAGTCAAGTAATAATAATATAGTTACGTATTCAACACTCGGCTCGTTTCAGGGAAAAAAGAGTAAAAAACACGGGTCGTATTTTGAAACGTTTTATTTACTTTGTATGCATATTTGATAGAGTTTTTATTTTTATTGTATTTTGCATTTTCACTTTTGGAATATCGTAGTATTGATATCTTTATTGAAAATGTGCACACGTAACTTTGATTGAATGAATATGTGCAATAACTGCATTGAATTATTAATGACCACATTGAATAAAAGATAGCATTGATTCTGTTGAGGAACAAAGGCATTCATTTAGATTTAGTAACAAATCGATTATTGATATCAACAATTTGGTATATCCATAATTCAAATGTAGAACTTATACGGTACCAATTTTGATGCACCAGATACGCATTTGGACAAAAAAATGCTCTCTCTAATTGAATTTTTGCGCACATCACTAGAATAAATGGTATTATTGATTCCTCGGATTAATATAGATCTATTTCTAATACATGTACCCAGAAAGAAATATCTATAAATAAATTAATGACATTTTCACATTTATTTAATGTGTGCATTGATTCTTTCCATAAAATTATTGAATTAGTATGCGGAATGATATAATTGAAATAATTTGTGACATCATCATTTATTTAAGTGTATGTTACTTTGGAGTTCCATAGTTTTGGGTGATTATGGTATTATGGAAATGATTCATATATCTTGATTAATAACTGATTTTAAAGATCTAACCTGTATATGACCGACCTCTTGTGACTTATCTCCCCTTATGGGATTAGAAGTGATGTTGGCCAATCTTCTGTCTGATGGTACATTATTGGCGTAGCTCACTACACTAAAGCTTATACTCTTTATGACACTACGTCACAAGATGGCAATTTAAATGTTTTGTGAAATTGTTTGTATCGATCGATTCGTTTGTCAATCATCGTAGCTCCGTGGTTAAAGCATTGCAATGTGCTGGTGAACCGCAGATCTCAAGTTCAAATCCACCAGTCTTTTGTTCATATGTGTTGAAATCATGTTTTTGAAAATCATATTTTTATCTAAATTTGCATATTTTCTACCTTTATGTCATATATTATTATCATATGTCATTATATCTTTTATGATTAAATCAATTCATACTGATTTGAGAAACTATTTCAGGGTGTATTGAGCCACCTTAATCCGACACCTGTGCAATCCGTTTCATAGGACATTCCGACCCTTATTTTCATTCTCAATTTCACATTTCATTGGAATTTTTTTCACTGTTTATTCCGACAAAACTTTGTTTCTCAGTGTCTGTCGGATTAGACAGGTTTCGCTGTACATCAATATTACCCGTGGATCGGTTAATAAGACGAGAGCAATCTAGGTAGTGTGTAATCTTTTTTATTTAGTAAAGTCTTTGAAAATACCAAGCTTTCTTCAACAGAAGGCATGCCCCTTTGATAGCAACACTGGGTTCTAGATCGGTGTCAGTTTACAGCGCTGATTCAGTAGTTCTGCTTTGTCTCTGCAGTCAATGGTATTTCGTCCTGTAACCAAGCAGGTACTTCAGTATTTTTATTAATACTGGTACGTTGTCTTTTCTTCAAAACTTGATGTATAGCCAAATGCGTTTACCCGTTTATGTATAGTCCCCAGCAAACACGTGACGTCAAATCGACGTCGGATTTTGGTTGAATTTAGGTCGCGACGTCAGATGACTAAATTCCATCGTCGGATGGACGTCAAATTGCTACGTCTAATCAATGTCGGCTATTGACGTCGTTTTGACGTTGATAATTGGTTGTGTTCAGTCTGAAGTGGGAAAACGACGATATCCCGACGTCAGTTCTTCAACGTTGTGGAAATTATGAAACTGCGTGTGATATAGTAATTAATTGATTTTCTCTGGTCGTCTAAAATAGGCAAAAGCCTGTATTCAAATTAGAGTTGTAATATTTTATTTTAAACCATAACTTTTCGGATATTTCATTTCACGTAGATTACGACTGCGATTAGAATTTTGGTTCAATCTTTATACTCAACAGAGAACGCCAGACAATAGTCGGCCTATTTCAATTGCTTATTTTCAGCCGGTCGTTTACTGTGAAAGAAAAGTTAAAAGTAATCGCATTTGCCCAAACCCATGTAAATTGTGCAGCATGCATGCAGAAAACTATGCTACAGAGAGAAAAATTACGACATCTACCGTATACTGGTAATCATATCTTATGTCAGTTTTAAAACATACAAAAATAATAATAAAAGTTTATTTTTAACTCAACAATATGTTGAACAAATGAATTCATTTCATTTGCTTGTGGGTGTGCATGCTCTGCTCTGGGAATTCTAATTAAGGATCCCCCTTTCATGCAATGTGTTTACCGAGAGTTAACGAGGAATGGCACAGCAGGATGCTATGGCCAAGACTCATACAGCCGATCCTAGTTATGCAATTTTTTCGGGATTTGATATGCTGTGTAGGTCAAAGTTTTGGAAAACCCAAGCCATTCTTGTAACACAAAGTCTGAGAGCTGGTGAACAGTTGTGTAATGTGAGTATAGTTTTGTAGTTAATATTAATATCTTATAATGCCAGCATCGACATGTAAATGATTCATTCTGTATATTTAGCAATTGTAAGACCTGTGTATAATTTGATTTGTAAACAAAAGAAATTCAAATTCTAAGAACATTAATTTTGAAATACTATAACATCAAGTGTACATCATTTACTAATACACAAAGTATGCAACATTAGCATGATATGCATGATTATATTGATTGTTTAAGATAACTCTGAATTTTTGAGTAGAACGAAATCATCCTTAGTAAGTTTAAACAATATACAAGTTTGGTATATCAAATAAAAAATAACAATAAACTAAAACGTATATGTACATCACTCTTGTCCTCGTTTGTAAAATATATATATATCGCTTAATTTATTCACTCTATAGCTTATTGAATTGTAGCTTATGAAGTGAACACCTTACCGATGCACATACACTGTTAATAGTAATATTTATGCATTTTAATTCTGACACTATGGATATTTTATTCACATGTATGTGCACATCGATTTTATATGTACAGCTGTACCTGTGTAACTTCAAAGCCCCTGTAACGATCTACTTTCCCATTCACTCACTATTTATGTGGGAAAGAGTGTTTCATGGACTGTATATTTTAATTACATTTTCAGGATAATGACAAATGATGTAATGTCCCTTATGAATATAAAGGGCAAAGAGGGAAGATGGCATTTGGCACGACATCAGTGTTTCAGGCAGTGATAGGTATGTTTATCTATGTCAGGTTCGTTAAATTTAATGTCATTAAAAATTTTATGTTCCTGCAACGAAAGTAGGGGGTATGAATTTGTTTTTCACTTGTCTTTCTGTCTGAAACTTTAACCTTGATAATAAATTTTGAATTTTTAAATTTCTAACTTGTTACCACTAGATGTAAAAGATGATTTTTAATAAATGCTTCTTTATTTTTGTAGCAAGTGCAGTTCATCAATTCAATGCGAAGGAACACGAAGTCCGAGAGGCTGTTGCGAAGTACCATAAATATGCATCAGACCGGAGAGGTGGAGGTGGCCGGGTCGAAAAATAATTAATGGAATCAAATGATAACTTTGATTTATATTTCAGGGCGTCAAGTTTCCTTTAAGTTCCTATATTTGGAGGTTATTCCTATAAATTCCTATATTTCCACAAAAATTCCTATATTTCTGTGAAATTCCTATAAATTCCTATATTTTAGGGTAAGCAAGAAATGTTGGATTCTGAAGCAAAACCAGTACTGTATATTACAAACAATTTGTGTCATCTATTTGTAACTATACAACATTTACTTCAAAAAGGTGCTATATTTCTGAGGTTTGTCCTATATTTTTTGGACCAAAATTCACTTGACGCCCTGATATTTGATAGTGTTACTGACTGAATATTATTTCATGAACAATGAATAAAGAAGGAAAATGACAAGAATAAGAGTTCCCTTGTTCAAATTATTACATTTCAACTTATTGATGTTGCAAAAATGGTGTCAGTTTGATGTCGATTGATTGATTGTATATTGTTAATGTCTTGCTCAAGAATTTTTTACTCCTATGGAGACGTCATCATTGCCGGTGAAGGGTTGCAAAATTTAGGCCTATGCTCGGCTCTTATATGGCCTTTAAGCAAGGATGGATCTTTATCATGCCACAACTAGTTTGACACAGCTAGGGCCTCGGTTTTTGCGGTCTCATCCAAAGGACCGTCCCGTTTAGTCACCTCTTACGACAAGCAAGGGGTATTGAGGACCTATTATAACCCGGATCCCCATGGGATCATGAACGTCTGTGTGACGGTGAAATCTGACGTTGTGTAGACGTTGAAATCTGACGTTGTGTAGACGTTGAAATCTGACGTTGTGTAGACGTTGAAATCTGACATTGTGTAGACGTCAGAAAAAGACGTCTAAAAAACTTTCATTTTCAACAACAATCCAACGTAAATCCAACGTCAGAAATCGACGTCAATACAACGTCAATCCAACTAACTTTGCCTGCTGGGGTCGTCCTTTGCTTCCGCCATCCAATATATACCTGTATTTTCATTAGCTTATCATACTATGAGCTGCCATGAAGCATGCTCGACCAAAAACACACAAAATGTTTTACTACTCCAATTTCTTCGTGACTTTTAGCAAATTTCAAGTCGTTATCCATCTCGATTCCGGTTTTAACTATTCATTTTCGTCCATCATTGATCACCTCAAATCTTGGATACATCGAAGTTTAATCCCGAAGTTCACAACTCCATGCACTCGGTGTTGTCATACCTTCATTTTATTACCAAAAAACAACATCTATACAATGGAGTTCAATTTACACGCAACAACAAGAAGTAATACTCGAATACATTCAGTTAAGAGTTCCGGAATACATATGTAAATATAGACAGTTTGTTTAAACGATAAATATAGATTGAATTATATGTCATTTGCTTGGTTGTAAATTATTTAATTTCATATCATAGAATTGACTGGGATAGTGTATACCGATAACATAGTCTGAATTTTCAAACTACTGAGGATTTGTGATCTTTCTATAGTCGAACACAGAGACATGTTGTACGTTCCTCTGAAGTAGATTTATCTAATTCTTAGCTGCCGCTGCTTTCTTCCTTCTCTCTGTTAATGTGCTCTATTTCATCAAAATCTTAGCAAGTTCTGAAAAAGGAAACAAAAGTCATAGATATCTCACTGGAAACTGTCTGTTACCAGGAAGTAACGCAATGTGACTAGCACCTAGATAGATTCCCGGCTCTGTTCGTGTAAGAATAAACTTATAAATTATTTTTTCTATATAATTTCTTATCGCTAAATTCTACTGTCTTATAATCGCCAATCTCTGTGTCTTTTGTACACACACAATACTGTACATACTGTACAAAACTGCCCTTCTGTCAGTTGATGGATTCGTGCCTGTGCCAATTATAGTAGTTTACCTTTCCGTCGGCGTTTTTTGATCCACACCACTATCAAGGATACTTACCGCTATAGTCTACCTTCCCGTCTTGGTCTAGATCCGCCGCCTTAATCATTTCGTCCACCTCCTGATCAGTCAACGGATTTCCCAAACTCGTCATGGCCTGCTTCAGTTCCGCGGCATCAATTTTCCCACTACCGTCCTTGTCAAAAATCTTAAATGCGTCTTTCATTTCGCTCTCTGCTTTCTCAGGCTTTTTTAATTTACTTTTCATATATGTCTCAAACTCCCCATATTCTATTATTGAATTACCTGTAATAAGTAATTAACCCAGTAATGAGTAATCAACCCTATAGTCAACTAGCGAGATTTAAGCTAGCTCCATCCTCATGTTCACGTGAATGATCACTATCATCTAAATTGCTGCATCATTTCTGTTGTAGGTGTATAAAAATTTCTATTTAAAATCACTCTAGCATCTCGCTTTTGAAGTTTACATAGTTAAACAGAGTGATATAAATAAATACAAACTTGTTCAAATGAACGTCAACAGATTTTTTTTCAAAAACCCTGCTAATTCATAAATATGTTTAAATCAAGTGTTGATATTAGGGAAAACATCGTATAATAGACAGACAGTAGAGGAAATATCAGCATAAGAGTCATTGTCCTTGGCAACATATTTTCATTATAAATAATTGATCACGAATGGAAAATATTAACTTTGTCAGCATCAACAGTTTACCAGATTTTTAGCTCTTCTGAGCCAAAGGCTCAAAGAGCTAATGCTATGGCCATTTGTGCGGTGTGCGGTGTGCGTAAACTTTTTAGAAAAAGGGCTATAACTCAAGAACCCCTTGGCCAATTTTTTTCAAATTTGTTACAGGGTATCATTGGCCCAAGGGCTTTCATACATACTAAATAGAGGGATGTGACCCTTTAACAAGGGGAGATAATCAGGAAAATACAAACAAAAGTAGTGGTTGCTAAAAAATCTTCTTCTCAAGAACCACTGGGCAGATTATCACCAAACTTACACATAAGGATGAGGATATGTTGTAGATTTAAAATTGTTCAAGGCATTACCCTGGGGCAAAGGGCGTGGTCTCAAGGTCACTTCAAAGTTGACCTAAATTTAAATTTTTTTTAAATTCCTTAAATCTTAGATATTTTAGTCATTATAAGGACTAGGATCATCAAATTTTGACAGTTGATGCATCTTAGGACCTTGTGTCAAGTTGTCTCAAAAGTAGGTCACGGTGACCTACTTTTTGAATTTTGCAGGTATTTATTTTAAAATTAATTTTGATGCATATCTTGGACACTTTGAAGCCTATGATCATCAAAACTTGTCAGTTGGTGGATCATAGGACCTTGAAATGCGTCAACTGAAAAATAGGTCACCGTGACCTACTTTCTGAATTTTATGGCTTATCATTTATAGATATATTTTAAGTTGTTATTTCAAATACCGAGAGGTTTAGAATCATCAAATCTTGTAAGTTGATGCATCTTGAGGCCTTGAAACATATTTATAAAAAAGTAGGTCACAGTGACCTACTTTTTGAATTTTGCAGATATTCAAATTTCACATTTTCAATTTTAGATGCATATTTTGGGCACTGTAAAACCTAGGATCATCAAACTTTGTCAGTTGATGCGTCTTCAGTCTTCGGTTTGTGTCGACCAAAAAGGAGGTCACCGTGACCTACTTTTGGTATTTGACAGCTAAATTACTATATTTCAGACACTATTTGACCTACAATCATCAAACTTTGTCAGTTGATGCATCTTGAGTCTTCGGAGTGTATCGACCAAAAAGTAGGTCACTGTGACCTACTTTTGGCATTTGACAGTTATATTTATATATTTCAGTCACTAATTGACCTACAATCATCAAACTTTGACAGTTGATGCATCTTGAGTGTACGGAGTGTGTCGACCAAAAAGTAGGTCACCTTGACCTACTTTTGGAATTTGACGGCTATATTTATATATTTCAGATACTATTTGACCTACAGTCATCAAACTTTGTCAGTTGATGGGTCTTGCATGTTCGAAGGGTTTCGACAATAAAGTAGGTCAACTTGACCTGCTTTTGGAATTGGACACCTATATTTATATATTTCAGATACTATTTGACCTACAGTCATCAAACTTTGTCAGTTGATGGGTCTTGCATGTTTAAAGGGTGTTGACCAAAAAGTAGGTCACCTTGACCTACTTTTGGAATTGGACGGCTATATTTATATAATTCAGATACTATTTGACCTACAGTCATCAAACTTTGTCAGTTGTTGGGTCTTGCATGTTTGAAGGGTGTTGACGAAAAAGTAGGTCATCTTGACCTACTTTTGGAATTTGACGGCTATATTTATATATTTCAGATACTATTTGACCTACAGTCATCAAACTTTGTCAGTTGATGGGTCTTGCATGTTCGGAGTTCGCTGACCAAAAAGTAGGTCACCATGACCTACGATTGGAATTTGACAGCTATATTTCAATATTCAGATACTAATTGGCTTAAAATCATCAAACTTTGTCAGTTGATATTTCTTGGGTTCTCAAAATATGTAAACCAAAAAGTAGGTCACATTGACCTACTTTTTTGAATTCTTAGGATTTAACTAAAGATTTAGAATACTAAGAGGCTAAGAATAGAAATGGTGGGGTTGTACAATTTATCAGAAGAGCGATTCTAGGCCCTTGGGCCTCTTGTTTATTTTATCCTGTGAATAAAATTCCTCCTAAAGATACATTTTATCATGCGCAAATTTTTTTTCAAAAACCTATAACATGACATGAGGACCGATCTACCTTAAATATCATTCGATCGTCACGACAGTGGTAGAGCTCTCGTTTTGTGATCTTGTGTTCGAGCCAAGGCCTCAACAAATAATCTGGGTTTTTTGACAAGCGGTAAATTATCACCCGAGTCCCCGTGTTTAGGTAGTCGCTGATAAAGAACGCTAACTGCCCACTGACCTACAACGCCGAGCAAAGGTATGAATTTAAGTACTTCATCTCATGCTAGTGATGCATCCATACGAGTAAATTATTATCATAAAACTGTAATCGATTCCTTTACATTAATGCTACATCATTGTAAATAGACTATTTACAATGCCGTGTCGAACATGTGTAATTTTAGTCAGTAAAATATGTACCCTCTGAAAATCTTATTTCTCAGCATTTATAGAAATCACTTGTGATGAAATAAAAGTTAGAAAGCATGAAGAAAATAGATAATATTGACCCATTTATAATCTGATCATATGATCAGACAAACCGAATTAATGGTATGATATTTACATTTATGATTAGATCATATGATCAGATAAACCGAATTAATGGTACGAATGATATTTACATTGACCGATGTATTGAAAATTTAATGAACATTTGCT
>NC_079168.1:64398767-64481267 GCF_947568905.1 Ostrea edulis | reverse complement strand
TCAAATATACCAAGTTATAATATCCTGAAGCTTACGGTTCGGTTTGTATCCTGCCCACAAGGTTTTCCTAATAAGTGACACTACGACCTTGACCTTTGACCTCTGACCTTGAAAAACAATAGGCATCTTCCTCTCATCATGTTGATCAAATGTACCAAGTTGTAAAGTCCTAGGGCTTATGGTTCAGTCTGTATCCTGCCCACAAGGTTTTCCTAATAAGTGACACTACGACCTTGACCTCTGACCTTGAAAAACAATAGGCATCTTCCTCTCATCATGTTGATCAAATGTACCAAGTTGTAAAGTCCTAGGGCTTATGGTTCAGTCTGTATCCTGCCCACAAGGTCCGGACAGACAGACGGACGACGCCATACCATAATACGTCCCGTCTTCGACGGGCGTATAAAAATGCGTCACGTCATAGTTGAATCGAGGGAAAATGTCATAATATTTACTTGTTATCTACTACTGCTGTCAAGTGTCAAGCGGCGTATGTGTAACCCTCTATGACAAAATAAATAATAATGTTTCTCAAATGATCATTTATAAATTATTTTCTTTGATATTATAAAAGTCTACAATTTTTTATGTATACATAATTATGTAGTATGCTCTACAATTAATGTCCATTAAAATTATGTTGTGACCATTTAATCTCTGCGAATCTTGCTAGGGAAAGTAGGATTTATTTTGATGCTGTTATAATCGATCGTTGTTTGTGAATAGTATCCTCAAAGACAAGGTTCGACATTAACGAAGCAAGGAATTTTTATGACATTCACAAGCATTTTTAAAAATAAACCTGACAATGCTCTCCAATTACATGCACTTCATATTTCAATGCTATGACATCTACTTGCGCTGATAGAGCGATTTATCACATGAACTTTGAAATGTGGAAAACGCGACTGATATGATCATGTAAGAATAAAAAAGGGGTCTTCTCTAGTACATCTTAATATAGTCTTAATTTTGTCTGAGGAACATTTGCAGAAAGTCGACATAAAACAGATTTATTACCTATTAGTGTCATTTTACTAACTTTACGTTAACCCCCCCCCCCCTCTCTCTCTCTCTCTCTCTAGATCCACCACTGACCGAGCTTTATATTGTCACGAAGGTTACAGTTGTATGTTCAACTGTGTAAATAAACATCAAGCAAAGGAACAAGGAGAGGGAAATTATTTCAAAGATGTAGGCCTACTATATAAGACAGGTTCGGGCTAATGTAACACGGAATTTATGACGAAGCAGGACCGTGGAAAACCCGCCGGGATATTGAAAATATTGTATTGTATTGAATTTAAAAAAAACAACCAAAAACCGCAACATCTTAATTTCTAATAAATGTGATACTACAATACTTGACAAATAAATATGAATATCAATTTTGGACTGGAATTGTATCTTATTCATGAAAATGCTCAATGCACTCTTCAAAAGTTGTACAATTATAAAACAAAGTGACAAATCGCATAAATGAAATAATTCTTTTTAATCTGTTACCATGGAAATAAAGCCCGGTGGGTAGCAATTCTATATGCTTTCTTAAATATTTATGGTCCAAATATTATGCTTAAAGTAAAACTTTTCTGACGTAGACCTTGTAAAGCTGCTTAATATGCATTTTTTGTTGCCATGGCAACCAATTTAAATTTTATTCAAGATGTAAAAAGTGCTATTTTTTGTGTTTTAAAATTAATTTTTTCTACAAATTAGTATAATCTTATAGATAATACTCTTTTTAAAATTCCACCAGCTTTTTACCCAACAAGTTTGCTTCGTGCAGTTTTTATGCCACTATTATTCCCTTTTGTACAAAGATCCCGAAAATGTAAAACATCACAAAAATAAGCTCATCTGGTCAAAAAACGACACGGGTGATTTTTTTTTTTAAAGTCAATTTCTAAAAGATAAATTCCTACTGGACATACTGATATGCAACATGACTTTGTTAGCTACATGTCAAAATGTCGCAAACCTTACCTTAAATACAAAGGAAGATAACAAGTGGTGACTGGATTTATGCTGCATTGTGTTGGAGGAGACGTTGAACACTTTGTATCGTAAGAACGGTGGAATGCAACTCAGCTCCATTTCAATATCGAGTAAAAAGTTCAACACTTCTTCATCTAAAACGCACTCGTTGACTGAGCCCCATATATATGAGGCGCCGTTTTAATATTTTTGAAGTATTTTCTGATATCAAAAAATCATTTTTTGATATCAAAAAGTATATTTTTTGATATCAGAAAATCATTTTTTGATATCAGAAATTCGAATTCTTGATATCAAATAATAAAAGGCATTTTCTGATATCAAAAATTAGATTATTTGATATCAAAAAATGATTTTCTGATATCAAAAATTCGAATATTTGATATCAAAAAATGATTTTCTGATATCAAAAAATACATCATATTTTCTGATATCAAAAAATATAATTTTTGATATCAGAAATTCACATTCTTGATATAAAAAATATAAGACATTTTCTGATATCAAAAATTCGATTTTCTGATATCAAAAAATGATTTTCTGATATCAGGAATTCAAACTGATTTCTTGATATCACAAAATACATTTTCTGATATCAGAAAATAAAAGAAAATGGCGAAAAATCTTTACATAAATAATGAATACTCCCTTGACCCATAGAAAATCGCTGAACTAGGCCTACAGTCTACAGTGTCCGATTTGCTTTCTAAAATTCGTTGTTATTTCAGATTCTTTGAAGATTTTTTTTTAACGATAGAAGGAATTTTATAGGGTTCTTGATAATTCTGGACATATTCAAGTTCGGGTTACTTTCTGCATCCGGAGTTTTGGCGGTAGTCTATCTATTTTGCTCTCCTCGTTTGTCATTGAATTAACAATCAGGGAAAGAGTTCATATATATATATATATATATATATATATATATATATATATATAAAGTCAAAAAATAAAATCCAATACTCAAACTTTTATCTATAGCGCTTTCGCCCTGCGGGCTCGTCAGTAGTATATATATTTAATGCAAATGTAATGAATATCAACCCTTTTTACCGGTAATCTTATTTATGATGACTTATTTTCTTGAAATCCTTCTATAACATCAGTATATGTGATTTGAAAAATGGCGGATAATGGGACTGCTGAGCATGACATGTTAAGGAACATTCAACAAGTCATCATGACTGGTAGCCGTTGTTTTGTACAGTGCGTCTCCATGATCATCATTCTCCACGGGTCTCGTTTGCACATCTTCAGGATCGACCCCGTTCACTTCATAGCGAATTGCGGATAAAGCAGTGCTGACCATTGTGGATATGGAAGAATTTTCCATAATGAATTAGATCTAGATTCACCATTTATTCCCCACGTGCATACAAGGTTCGCAACTTCAGGCGGGAAGCTGAAGGTTGCATCACGGGGAGCATTCATTAAGTCGATCGTAGTTTTATATGAGTCTTATTTTCTGATATCAAAAAATCGATTTTCTGATATCAGAAAATACAAATCATTTTTTGATATAAAAAAATCATTTTCTGATATCAAGAAATCTAATTCTTGATATCAAAAAATGATTTTATGATATCAAAAAATCAAATTCTTGATATCAGAAAATCAAGTTATTTATTGATATCAAGAATTCGAATTTTTGATATAAAAAATGTGATTTTTTGATATCAAAAAATACAAATTCTTTTTTGATATCAAAAATTTAATTTTTGATATCAAAAATTCGATTTCTTGATATCAGAAAATGATTTTTTGATATCAAAAATTCGATTTTTTGATATCAGAAAATCAACCTTATTTTCTGATATCAAGAATTCGATTTTTTGATATCAGAAAATCATTTTTTGATATCAGGAATTCGAATTCTTGATATCAGAAAATCATTTTTTGATATCAAAAAATCTATTTTTTGATATCAAGAATTATTTTTTGATATCAAGAATTATTTTTTGATATCAGGAATTGGAATTATTGATATCAATAATTCTTTTTTTTATATCAGAAAATACCTCAAAAATATTAAAACGGTACCTCATACATATAACGCAGTTCAATTTCATTAATATTTACCAGATCAGTAGTCGCCACTTACTCCGTCATGTTATCGATCTCGTAAAGCAGACGATTCATACCGGAAACTCGTGTAATCTGTCTACGTCTACCAATAAGTGGTCTACGTTATCAAGTTGACTATTCTGCCACGTCATCGTCTATGTATGTTTCTTTAAATTAATTTGTATTTTATTCATATCTTTAATTGTGCTTATTTTTAATAGCAATGAAAAACAAAAATCAAACGAATGCATATCGTTATATATAATGCTTGTGTGGCAAATCCCGATCTATAAATAGCTCTAAAATTAGAACGGGGAAGACACATTCCAGAGAGAAGTAGCCCAGCGTGTTTAGTGCAGATGAACTCCGAACGAAATTTTGACACAGAAATCAAACGAATTTTTCAACCAATCAGCATCGTTGTTTAAGTCATCACTTTAAAAGTTATTAAATGATTTACGTTACACGGTGGTTGCAGGATAAGTTGGGACTCTCTTGAATTATAGGAGCTTCCTTGCCTTGGTTTAAAAAACGGAAAGAGTGGCATGACAAGCCTCGTTCCTACATCATGATTTTTATTCTCGCTCAAACATCACTTATAATTTCAGGGACCTCCTTCCTCCCCGCTGAGCAGTCTTGAGCGCCATGCATAGGTCAACAGATGGTGACGTCAAATACTGAGTAAAAATATCTCGAATGAGACGTAAAGCAACAAACAAATAAGTTAGTTGTCCAGGGCATAGACAATTTAGAAGTTTTAAGAAATGAACATGAATTTTTACATCCAGTTCTCGTGGTTTAAATGTACGATCCTCTCGCTGAGTCATCTAGTATACCTTTAAAGGTATTTCATTGTATGATACTCAAATGACCTCTTGCATATATATAGATTTTAAACGTACTGAGTATTATTTTGTTATTACAGTAGCGTTAGCACTTTGGCTTGATGGTCTTATGCTATCCATTGATGCCAGGTCCAGGATTGTTTGGAGAGTTGTAATTTTGTTGTAGAGAAATTACCTACAGTATATAATATTATTTGTGTGTTGCCCATTTCACTTATTTTATGCAACTAATAAACTTGAGATAGGTGAGTCTACTGTCTCGTCTTTTGTATGATTGCTAAGGAGCAGAAAATTTCCCTGAATTTAATCTGATTAAATCCAGATACGTAGATTGCTACACTAGGATCTGACGTAACCCCATATAGGGTCACGTCCGCATGACCTTTCGTTTTCTCCCATGAACCTTTGCGTCATTATTTACGTTAGAGAGACAGTCGTGCCAATAACCCAGATAGGGGCGCAACTTCATGAGGCAGGAGGTTTGGGGGCCGCATTAAGGACCCCAGTGGGTCCAGGGCGAAACCTTGGCGGGGGCCGGGCTTAAAATATGTCTCATATGTAGTCATTTTCACAAGTTTTTGGGGGGTCATTTTTAATGAGGTGAAATTAATCAAATGACAATTTTTTTTAGTTCTTTTTTCTTCTTCAATAAATCCTAATAAGTCCTCCCAATAAAAGTAACAATAACTCCGAGAGTGAACCCCCCCCCCCCCCCCCCGATTGCTTCTTTTATCGTTTACTTTTTTTAAAGCTGTGTGGTCCGAATTACAATATTTTTTTCCATCTCGTAAAAACGCTATTAAATCATCGCACGTATGTAGTTATGAGGCTGTACGACATATCATAAATTATTTCACCTGTTTTAACCCAAATTATATGATTTTAAATCGATGTTTACAAATAACCGCGTCACTGCCATTTCAAGTGACAGTCACGTGACCAGTTCAAACTTTCAGATCATCGGTGGCCTTATCTGTGTAAAGCTGTGTATTTTGTTATAACAGTACTGTACCATAAGTTTAATAGAAATAAAATATCAAATATCTCTTAGTAATTCGTTGTTTTATGCTCTTTCAGCCTTAAAACTAGACAGTTGCGTATGAGTTAATACATCATGTTGGGATTCCCCTGACGCGCGTGGGTCTATTTATAGACGTCTATTATGGGATGATTTAAATATGTACCCACTATATTTACTTTCTAAATAATATTCACACTGTTTTCTTTTACATGCAGATGTTTTCAAGCATGTAATTAAGGGAAAGTTAATAACTTTATAAAGTAATTAATCTGCTGTAAAGTAATCATGTACAAAAATAATACATGAACATCGGGTCATACAGCTTTAAATTTTTAAAAATCCGCCACTGGCTCGAGGTCTTTGCGCAGTAAATGCACAGGTCATATGATCTCGTTCTATTGTGACATCACAGTAGGTTACGTCATAGTTTACATTATCACGGGAGGAAATCGTTCGTTTGGTATTCATGTAAGTATTTTGACATTGTACGTTAATTTGAGACGCAGAAAAACACCCACACGTGTTACATGTATTGTAATACCACCTGTGAATTTCCCGCACAAAGACCTCGATACTCAAACTCTGACGCTTTGCGCCAGCATTCTTCGCGATCGAGGCAGTTAGCGCTTCATGAAAAGTATGTTAACGTGAAGCGTCGCTGTACATGCCCTCAGGAATTTTCTAAAATTTGTTTTTTTATAGTTACATTTTACTTTTATTTCTGACTGAATTCTTTTATAGTCGTAATATATTTATCAAGATTCATACGCACATCGTTCACATTTATAAAGAGATGACTATCATTTTAATTGGTAAAGATATCGAAGGCAAAACATTGTCCAGAAATGTAAATACGTAATTTATAGCTTAAGTCTCTGTAACACAAGAAATGTAGATAATTTATAACCTAAATTTCAGTAACACTAGACATGTACAGATACTTTATAGCCTAAGTCTGTAACACTAGACATGTAGATACTTTATAGCCTAAGTCTGTAACACTAGACATGTACAGATACTTTATAGCCTAAGTCTGTAACATTAGACATGTAGATACTGTATAGCCTAAGTCTGTAACATTAGACATGTAGATACTGTATAGCCTAAGTCTGTAACACTAGACATGTACAGATACTTTATAGCCTAAGTCTGTAGCATTAGACATGTAGATACTGTATAGCCTAAGTCTGTAACATTAGACATGTAGATACTGTATAGCCTAAGTCTGTAACACTAGACATGTAGATACTGTATAGCCTAAGTCTGTAACACTAGACATGTACAGATACTGTATAGCCTAAGTCTGTAACACTAGACATGTACAGATACTTTATAGCCTAAGTCTGTAACATTAGACATGTAGATACTGTATAGCCTAAGTCTGTAACACTAGACATGTAGATACTGTATAGCCTAAGTCTGTAACATTAGACATGTAGATACTGTATAGCCTAAGTCTGTAACACTAGACATGTACAGATACTTTATAGCCTAAGTCTGTAACACTAGACATGTAGATACTGTATAGCCTAAGTCTGTAATACTATACATGTACAGATACTTTATAGCCTAAGTCTGTAACACTAGACATGTAGATACTGTATAGCCTAAGTCTGTAACACTAGACATGTACATACTTTATAACCTAAGTCTGTAACACTAGACATGTACAGATACTTTATAGCCTAAGTCTGTAACACTAGGCTTGTATAGATATTTTATAGCCTAAGTCTGTAACATAAGACATATAGATACTGTATAGCCTAAGTCTGTAACACTAGACATGTAGATACTTTATAGCCCAAGTCTGTAACGGGAGACATGTAGATACTTTATAGCCTAAGTCTGTAACACTAGACATGCACAGATACTTTATAGCCTAAGTCTGTAACATAAGACATATAGATACTTTATCGCCTAAGTCTGTAACACTAGACATGTACAGATACTTTATCGCCTAAGTCTGTAACACTAGACATGTAGATACTTTATAGCCTAAGTCTGTAACACTATACATGTAGATACTTTATAGCCTAAGTCTGTAACACTAGACATGCACAGATACTTTATAGCCTAAGTCTGTAACATAAGACATATAGATACTTTATAGCCTAAGTCTGTAACACTAGACATGCACAGATACTTTATCGCCTAAGTCTGTAACACTAGACATGCACAGATACTTTATAGCCTAAGTCTGTAACACTAGACATGTACAGATACTTTATAGCCTAAGTCTGTAACACTAGACATGTACAGATACTTTATAGCCTAACTCTGTAATACTAGACATGTAGATACTTTATAGCCTAAGTCTGTAACATTAGACATGTAGATACTTTATAGCCTAACTCTGTAATACTAGACATGTAGATACTTTATAGCCTAAGTCTGTAACACTAGGCTTGTGAGGATACTTTATAGCCTAAATCTGTAACGGGAGACATGTAGATACTTTATAGCCTAAGTCTGTAACACTATACATGTGCAGATACTTTATAGCCTAAGTCTGTAACATTAGACATGTAGATACTGTATAGCCTAAGTCTGTAACACTAGACATGTGCAGATACTTTATAGCCTAAGTCTGTAACACTATATAGCCTAAGTCTGTAACACTAGACATGTAGATACTGTATAGCCTAAGTCTGTAACACTATACATGTGCAGATACTTTATAGCCTAAGTCTGTAACACTAGACATGTAGATACTGTATAGCCTAAGTCTGTAACACTATACATGTGCAGATACTTTATAGCCTAAGTCTGTAACAGTAGACATGTAGATACTGTATAGCCTAAGTATGTAACACTAGACATGTAGATACTGTATAGCCTAAGTCTGTAACACTAGACATGTACAGATACTGTATAGCCTAAGTCTGTAACACTAGACATGTAGATACTTTATAGCCTAAGTCTGTAACACTAGACATGCACAGATACTTTATAGCCTAAGTCTGTAACACTAGACATGCACAGATACTTTATAGCCTAAGTCTGTAACACTAGACATGTAGATACTTTATAGCCTAAGTCTGTAACACTAGACATGTACAGATACTTTATAGCCTAAGTCTGTAACATTAGACATGTAGATACTGTATAGCCTAAGTCTGTAACATTAGACATGTAGATACTTTATAGCCTAAGTCTGTAACACTAGACATGTACAGATACTTTATAGCCTAAGTCTGTAACACTAGACATGTAGATACTTTATAGCCTAAGTCTGTAACACTAGACATGTACAGATACTTTATAGCCTAAGTCTGTAACACTATACATGTAGATACTTTATAGCCTAAGTCTGTAACACTAGACATGTACAGATACTTTATAGCCTAAGTCTGTAACACTAGACATGTAGATACTTTATAGCCTAAGTCTGTAACACTAGACATGTACAGATACTTTATAGCCTAAGTCTGTAACACTATACATGTAGATACTTTATAGCCTAAGTCTGTAACACTAGACATGCACAGATACTTTATAGCCTAAGTCTGTAACACTAGACATGTACAGATACTTTATAGCCTAAGTCTGTAACACTAGACATGTAGATACTTTATAGCCTAAGTTTCAGTAGTACTAGAAATGTACAGATCTGTAGCCCGAGTCTATTTAATTTTAAACAATGTAACATTAGAAGATAAAAAAAGATCGATGAGCAGTGATAGTATTATTTTTTTGAGGACAACCCATTCCAATTGCTGGTCACTATCACTTTAGTGGGAAAAAATTCATTAACAACTGTCAAATAAAATAAATTTCAATGCATTTTTCAATTATTGTTTTAAGTATTTGAATTTCTGGTATGTCAATCTCCAGTGATATTGATAGTAATTATATGTATTTTACGGGAAGATAAAACTAATTGACGTTAATGTTGAGAGCTGCATTAAAAAATTAGACAAATTCAAAAATAGTGTTTTGAATCATTTCATGGAAAAATGTACGCGTCTGTTTTATTTATGTTCAAAGGGGGTTAACCAGTATTTGTACTTAGAACATGTATCTTCAATCGGTAAAACCTATATTATCGCAGATAAACGAATAAATGAATGAATAAAAAACAAAACAGAAACCACCAAATCTGAAGAGAAGTAGTTGGTGTCAAAGGCAATTAAAACATTCTTTTAAAAAGAGGTCGATTACAGTTTAGTGAAAAAGTAACGAGTTTTAAATATTTCTAATGAATTGATAAATCATACGAGCACTTTTCGCACATTTAAGCCGAAAATGTTCAAGTGAGCCTTTCTTATTAAAACTGGTCTGTCGTCTATAAAATTTTCACATTTTTTGACTTCTTAAGAACCACTGGACCCATTGCAATCAATATTGTCACAAAACATTCATGGAATGAAAGGATTCCAAGCTTCTTCAAATCAAGGGTCATGCCCTATTCCAAGGGGAGATAAACCAAGAAACGGGGTGGTTTTTTGTTGTTGTTTTTTTTAAATTTTCTCAAGGACTAGGAAGGCAGAAAAGATGAAATTCGAATGACTAAAGATTTAATTTTGCGCCACAAAAGGGGTTCAAAGTTTAATATTGTTTATATGTGAAGAATATTTTTCAAAGTCTTCTTCCCTAGAATCAAACGGATTGATATTGTCTGATATGAGCATGCGATCATATCTATATAGTGTAGTTTCAGATTTGTACACACCACAACCCCCGGGGCCAGGGCACAATAGGGGCTCAAATTTTAACATATAGGTTGTTTATGGGAAATATCTTCAAAAAGTTATCAATCACAATTAATGAATCAGATTGTCAATCTGATATGAAAGTATCTTCATATTGTATAGTTTCAGATTTGTCGGGGAACGACGAATTTTTACATACAGAAAAGTCACAGATTTCTGGATACAATAAATAACTCTCATGTTAAACAAAAAATGACAAAACAAACAATTCCATATTTCATAATTCACTATATTATAGACTTACACTGAAAAAATATGACCAATACATGTGGTAAAATTCCTCATTTTGGGGGGAAAAGAAAGATTTTTACACACAAAAAAGTCACAGATTTCTGGACACAATGAATAACTTTTATGTTAAATAAAAATATGACAAAACAAATAATTCCATATTTTAGAATCCATTATATAAGATTACACTGAAAATAAATCATGGCCAATCCATGTACATATGTTAAAATTCCTCATTTTGGGGGGAAACGAAAGATTTTTACACACAAAAAAGTCACAGATTTCTGGACACAATGAATAACTTTTATGTTAAATAAAAATATGACAAAACAAATAATTCCATATTTTAGAATCCATTATATAAGATTACACTGAAAATAAATCATGGCCAATCCATGTACATACGTTAAAATTCCTCATTTTGGGGGGAAACGACGGATTTTTACTCACAAAAAATCACAGATTTCTGGAAACATTTGGTTACCTTAAATAAGGAAAATAATGATGCTATGATTTACACAACATTGGTTGGAAATAGCAAAATTATCCGATGATGCAAGAGTAACGTCTTCTTTAATGCGTGTGATATGAAATTGAAACTGAATGGAACAGGAAACCCTTTGCCTAAATTGTAAATTTCATGACCCCAAGGAAGGGCTTATGGTTCCAGGGTGGGGCTAAAATGGTCATAGTGATTTAAATGTCTTTATCATTTGAAGGACTTCTTTAATTTTGTTGATACTAGATAAAAGTTAAATGCATATATAGGAAAACAGAAAGGAATGTACCATTTAAAAAAAAAAAAATTAACACCAGAGTCAGGTCCTAAATAGTCATACGGTGTTATATACATGTAACATACTAGTGTCTCATATTTTGCACCACTGGATATACTCTCTTTATTTCTAACCAATGAAAATATTGTCCTTACTTGAATAGAACGCTATTGTGTCAATTTACCCACAATGCAATTATTGCACACACATTACAATTATCAAATATAAATCACAAGATTATCAAACATACATCACTAGATTATCTAATATTGCAACGTTTTACACGCTATACATGGGGATCATTGTATTTGAGAAACATTGTTTATTTGGGATCATTTTTCAATGTTGAAATATATGACCCATCTCCTGTCTGAGATGTGGACTGTAAAGTAAACCTTTTGTATATTTGGGGCTTTCTTTTAATGTTGAAATATGACCCCCTACTACTATGGAACGCCAGTCTTTAATTCACTTGAAGATAGGTTCTGTAACGTGTTACTGGGTTCTTTACAAGAGTCAAATATCTATAATTTTCCTCTTACCCTACTTGAGCTATTGATTCATCATTAACACAAATTTTTCTATTTCTCTGTCCGAGCGTTGATTGGTACCGAGTTACTTATCTCGGGTTTCTAATCATATACAGAGGGTCATTTGCTGGCTGGGCTACTTGCACCGTGTTCCTGAACCAAGTTCCTATTGCTTAGTGAAAGCACAGGGAGCCTCACCGTTATTCAGGATAATTGCACCCAGTAGTACCCCACTGCAATTCCTTAATCTCTTTCCACTAATGCTTACTCTTTTTCTCCCTAGCCTATTTCTTATTTCTATTTTTGGTCTACCTATTCCTTCTTACTTCTGGAGCTGTTCACATCAGACTGACTGATTTCTCTCCTGCAGGTTCTTATATACTACTGGACCATGTCTATCCAAAAGGGGCAATCAGGTCCTTGGAGTTATAAGTTATAAATCACTTTTGCGTTTGGAAGACATGGACCTAATACACTATGACTATTAATCATCACAGTTCAAAGTTAATTTGGAGTTCCATATACTACAGGTGCCTGACTGAGATATGGATTGCAAAGAAACACTGTGTTTATTTGGGGTCATTTTTCAATGTTGAAATATGACCTCTCCAGAAATGATATCGCCATTTTTTAACAAGGGTCAAAATCTCACGCTTTGAAGGGTAGTTAATTAACGGTCTGGGTCAACTTTCAACGTTGAATATTGATCAAACATCCGTTGAAAAATGACCCCGGGGTCGTTTTTCAATGGGGTCACTATTTTATGTTACACCCCCATAACCAGGGCAGGGTTGATTTCTGTGGAAACGAGGGGGTTATTTATATTCGGTTTTTCCTATGGGATAGGAAAGACCGAATATAAATAACCTCGTTTCCACAGAAATTGGGACAGGGTCATAATAGGCGTTCAAAATTTAACATTGGTTATATATAGGGAAAATTCTCCTCTCAAAAAACCGGAGCAATCCAGATAGCCTGATTAATATACAAGTACAAGCATTATTATGTAGTGTAGATTCTGTTTTGTTGATACTATGACCTCCGGAGCCAGAATTACGGTTCAAGATTGGTGATATTTTTCCTTAAGAGTCACTAAGATACAGATTATCAAAATATGCAAGCATCCTTGTGTAGTATAATTTCAGATTTGGTTATACCATGACACCCATGTCCGGCCAGGGCGGGGCCACAATGGGCGGTTCCTAGTTTTATTTGAGAAAAATACCATTCTTCTCAAGAACCACAAGGACACGGATTGTAAATATGGAAGTATCGTCGTGTACTGTGGTTTCAGTGTTTGTTCATGTATGACCACGGCAGTCAGGATGTAAAATCTTCAACATATACAGTGGTACCTATTGTTTAATCTATATACAATCAACCTCATGTAGTGTAGACAAATGTCTTCGGGTGAGACCGCAAAAACCGAGGCACCGTCTCACAGCAGGTGTGACACGATAAAGACCCCTCTCCCTGCTTAAAGGTCGTAAGCGCCGAGCATATGTCTAAATTTTGCAGCCCTTCACCGGCAATTGAATGGTGACGTCACCATATGAGTGAACGATTCTCGATAAAATCAATCAATCAATCAATGCCTCTTAAATCAAGTGAGCGATGTGGCCCATGGGTCTCTTGTTTTTTTGTTTTGTTTTTGTTTTGCTCTTTGGTTTATCAAACTTCCGCCAGAAGTTGTTTGCGGAGACGCAGAGGTCTATGGGTAGTATGCTTGGTTGATAAGCTCGGAAAGAAGCATTTGATCAAAATCAGAACTGAATTACAAAATGTATTAAATATATAAACGAAATAAGTTCAGTAATGGTGTTACCAAGGAGGTGATTGTATCAAAAGTTTTAAAACATTAAAAGTTATTTTTCCTTTCAATCTTCCATAACAACGGCAACAAGTACACCAGCTGTCCATTGTAAGCATCTTACTTTTTTTTGTAATAGGAATCTCTTGCAAAACTTTTTGGTGATATTGAACAACAAAAATCACCATTTGTGATATCAACCATGATGACGCGATTATGTTCGAAATGCATTATGTGAAAACAATGTTTGCCAAAGCAGGTCCTAAAATCCTATAACATGTGTGATGTATGTTAGAGAGGTACATAATTATGTAGTAATTAAAGTCCATTTTGGTGAGAGAGAGAAAAAAAAAATATCATCGATCCAAATCATTTTAACTTTCTAATATCATAAAAAAGATAAATAAATGATATTTATCAACTTTGGAATGATTGTACGTGCGTCAAAATTTACACTGGAAGCCCGTCGATTGAATTCTTGTCCAGGAAGCAAAAATTCAGGGCATGCAATTTAAAGATTATAATTGTTTTTTAAAAGTGTATGAATGTTAATATTTAGGCAAATAACTCGTTTGAGTCGATTGGACTCATTCTAAATCTAATTCCTTAAAATATTTTTATACAAAACAACCTTTACTGTCCCTTTCAGATTGGAACAGGTGATCTCGTGTTTCCTTTGTCTGTGCTTTCGTCTACAGATCGGACTTTGCCCCCTGTCCCTCCCCATCCTCCCATGTTGCGGATCATTATATTGACAGGATACAAAGTCCATTGTATCGCGCTCTATATATACATGCCTGTCATTATTCATTTGATGGACCTTGGACCCAACACCGTAAACGTACTAACTGTGTTGTTTTCTATTCTGTTTCATGATTTACGAAGGATTAAGTAAACAATGAATGGCTTAAATAATATATCTTCACTGTTAAACAGACTCGGTTTTCCAATGATCACAGTCGTGCGATGATTTATCAAGCACATTCATAAATATACTTGGACCAAAGTTGGTTAAACGGATACATATTTTCCAAATGAAATAATGAATTCCAAATTTCAACGCCCAATTGTTGTTTAGTTTATGGTGACCCGCCTCTCCTGTCCTTGAATGACATCACTTGTCAATAACCGCACGTTCGTTATAAGACGGCCGCTGGTTGACTCAGTGGAGTTTAAAGAAATAATCTTCTGTTCATACAACGCAATACTTTTCATAGGATAATAACAAATATTTCAAGGTAACTCCTATAAGTAATTCTGCATTAACAAAGATAATTAATGATTGTCGTTTTCTTCATAGAAATGGTAATTCTTTTAATTAATTTGTTTACAAATAAATTTACGCTGACTTTAGAATGTAAGTAACTTTAAGAAATCCAGTATTGTAAAATGGATATATTCAAATAATACTTCAGTAGTATGTAACCATCACATCAGGTATTAGATAGAAAATAGAGCCCAACCCTCGCTATAATAATTAAAAATAAATCTAGAAGAAATCTAATTTCTTGAAATTCTGGAATGTTGAAAACGTCATCTCTCTCTCTCTCTCTCTCTCTCTCTCTCTCTCTCTCTCTAAAAATATCGAATCAGCATCCTGAAACGTGATTACCTTTTTATAATACTATGATTGCTATTTAAATTAACTTATTTAATCCTATAGTTCCAACTCTATATGACTGTCTGAAAGTATAATGTTTTGACTGCAATCTAAAACATTTACGTATAAATATAGATATGTAATGTTGATCGCAAGGATATTATAAGATTAAAGTGTGGAATTGGAAACAATTCATAACTATAATATGCCCTTCGATTTTCCACACCTTTTAAAAAGTTTAATCACAGCATTAATTAAAATACTGTCCTTAGTATTGAGGTGTTTATTGTTCAAGGTTATTTTTATTTTGATGTGTCAGGCGAAAAAGGCTTTGTCGTTGGATCTCACCTGGAGCATATGTTACATGTGTATATTTACTTGGGTGTGGCATCAGTATAATAGCATTTTAACCACAGACTGCGATGGAGGACCTTGATGAAGGATGCCGAACACCCCTACAATGACGACAACAGGACGGCCACTGCGTCCGGAGCCGGCTCTGGGGGTAAAGGTGGTCAAAACCGACGCCCCATTTTGGATCAAACTGGTCAGTGCTGGATCTGGAGCTTGTCTCGCTGATGTGGCTACATTTCCTCTTGACACCACCAAAGTCAGATTACAGGTCAGCTTCCAATCTTACGGTCAGTTAGCCTCCAAGCTTGCATTCGGTTAATTCAGCCTCCAGCATATATACCGGTGTGTATATATATATATATATATATATATATATATATATATATATATAAAGCACTGAAGAACCAACAACATTCAGTATCCAAAACTGTCGGATCTATATTAAATACATACAAAGGTCAAGTAAAATAATTATATAAAGCACTAGAATGACCAACGACATGAACAATTGGAATTGTTCCAATTGTTCATGTCGTTGGTCATTCTAGTGCTTTATATATATATATATATAGTGGGATAAATCTCCGATATAATCTTCTAGAGTGCTCGACGTGGCCTCACTGAGCTACATAAATTGATGATCAGATGGAGTTCAATCACATAACATTTATTTCTCTACAGGCTGTTTCTTAAGAGGATGGTTTCCCCTCACTCGTCGGGAGAAAAATGACATCAGAGGGATGTCATTTTTCTCCCAACGAGTGAGGGGAAACCATCCCCTTACGAAACATCTCTGATGTAATTTTTCTCCCGACGAGTGAGGGGAAACCATCCCCTTACGAAACAGCCTGTAGAGAAATAAATGTTATGTGATTGAACTCCATCTGATCATCAATTTATAAATATATATATATATATATATATATATATATATATATATATATATATATATACATATGTATATATAACGACCATAGAATTTGCGAAATGCTGACTTTAAACGAGACATTGATCAACTTGTTTGTCAGTAGCCTGCCTTGATTTAAAAGCTGATCATAAGCAGAACAAGCTCCTGTGTACCGTATGTAGGTGTTAATGGAATATTGCTACATAAATATGGGAAGTTGACGATGAAGAAACTGCAGCCATTCCGTATTTTATTTTACTAGGTTCAAGATAAAGTAGGGAGTACTTGCAGTAACTACTCGGGCGTTGTCCGGACCATTCTGACTATTTTCCGTGAGGAAGGTGGCAGGGGGCTCTACAGGGGTTTAGTACCGGGTCTACAACGGCAGCTATGTTTCTCCACAATAAAACTGGGTTGCTATGATGATGTCAAAATCATGTACACCAACTTTCTGTTTAAAAGTAAGTAATAAAGTTGAACCAGTAAGGCTTTATTCCAATTTCATTACCTCTGACAAGGGCAGGCGTGTAATATATATCTATAATGCATTCAATGTTTGTTACAGAGGGTGATAAACCGAACAGCACCCCCGTTTCGATCCGAATTTTAGCTGGAGTTACCACGGGGATGCTCTCCGTAGCGATTGCGCATCCAACTGATGTTGTCAAAGTTCGCATGCAGGCACAGTTTGGAAGCAACCGTGGACGGTATGTCAGCACTTCCGATGCGTACAAGACAATTTATACCAAAGAGGGGATGAAAGGACTATGGCGTGGTAAGGGACAACGCGTAGTACTTGAAAAACAATATTGCTTTATTCTGTTATTGTTGGGTATTGTGAAAATTAAAATGACTATATTGTGTTTTTAGGATGTCTTCCAAATATGACACGGAATGGGATTGTGAACGTTGCGGAAGTTGTTACGTATGACGTAATTAAAGACCGCCTAATAGGCGGGGGCGTTATGTCTGAGGGTATACCGTGCCATCTGGTGTCGGCCTTTGTGGCGGGATTTTGTGCTACAGTCGTAGCGTCACCCGTAGATGTGGTGAAGACTCGCTATATGAACTCCATGCCGTCACAATACCAGAATGCAATCCACTGCGCCATGGTTTTATGGAGAGAGCTGGGCTTTGGTGGCTTTTATAAAGGGTACGTAATATACATCGTCTCTTTTAACTCTTATCTTTTAAAACTACATGTAACACATCAGATGTATAACCATGTACAAAAACTTCTATTTTTCATTTTCCAGATTTTTACCTGCATTATTGAGGATTGGGACATGGAATGTTTTAATGTTTCTGAGTTATGAGCAAATAAAACTCCTAATTCAAGGACACTCGGTCATTCCATCTTCCCAGAATGTCCCTAGAGCTACGCCAATTCTCTTGAAAGACAAGCACATATAAGGACATATCAGTAAATAATGATTTGTGTCATTACGTAATTTCGAATTTTACATGGGTGGATATATTTACATTACAAAGGCTAAATCTCTTAATCTTTCCAAAGCCCGTTGTTCAACTTGTATATATGCACACATCGTTTCGGTTATGAGACTACATCTTTCAAAAAATAATAATTCATTGGTTAACTATAGAGAACTGCTGTCATGATTATTTACAATGTATTGCGTGTTTCTATCATATTATACTGCATGTTATACATGGGAACAAACACCTGTGTGTTCCTGGATAAAGTTGATCTCTTAGATATTCATTTAATATACATGTATTATATATACCATATATATATTTTTTGAATTCCAATGTGATAATTAAACAATGCATATTTGTCGCATACATAGTGTACCATATGTTATCCTACGTATATTTATTTTGTTGATTTTTCAAAATATATTATTTTCTTACAACAGTACAATGCCTTTTTTTTGGTAAGATAGATATATACACATGTATATATTTATCTATTTATTGCATATACGAAAATAAATTTTACTTGATTTTTTATAGTTTGTTGGAAAGACTTCATTAAAACATGAAAAATTCTGTACCAACTGTGGAAATAATTAAACGTTCTTGACGTTAAAGCCCAAGAATAGGGTGACTATGGCACGCCAAATTCACAAAAAGAAGCTAAACATAGTTTCACAGTTGATAAACTAGGTTTATCAACTGTAAACTATAGTTTACGGACCGTAAACTATAGTTAACGACGTTAATCTATATTTCACATCTGTAAACCATAGTTAACAGATAATCTATGTTTCACAAGCGTAAACTATAATTCACAATGAAAACAATCATTAGCGATTGCAAAACATAATTTATCTGATAACTACGGTTTACAAGTTTAAACTATTATTAACGAATGTAAATGATAGTTTACGGTTTGTAAGATATAGTTTATAGTCATTTAATGCGCCGAATTCACAAGAAAGTGATAAACACAGTTTTGTAAGATATAGTTTATAGTCATTTAATGCACCAAATTCACAAAAAAGTGATAAACACAGTTTTGTTTAATATAATTTATGAGTAAAAATGGCAGTTAGCTATAGTTTACGATCAAAAACTATAATTAACGAATATTAAACATAGTTTATCTGATAAATATAGTATCACAATTTGTGAAACTAGTATTAACAATTGTGAACTATAGTTAACGAATGTAAATTATAGTTTACAAATGTGAATCTGTACTTATCAGCAAAATCTATTGTTAACGTTTAGTTAAAGACAGATAAACTTGGATTAGCATTTGTAAACTATAGTTTACAACCGTTAAATATGGTTTTACGGATGAAAACTATAGTTAACGAATCGTTAACTATAGTTTACGGTCCGTAAACTATAGTTTACGGTCCGTAAACTATAGTTTACAGTCGATGAACCTAGTTTATCAACTGTGAAACTATGTTTAGCTCATATTTGTGAGGTGACAGATGGAACAGCGTGTGTAGTTCTTAAAACCTCGACAAACTCCGAACTGCTCCAAGTTAATAATAAAACTTGACGGTGCAATCGTTAGGAAGAGCGCAGGTATACACATGAACAAGAAATAATGAAAAGGATAGATTTCCACTATTCTCTTTAGAGAAGTGGACAGGTATGCCTGCCTACTTCTCTAAAGAGAATAAGGTTTCCACCTCAAGCAGTTTTGTCCAGCATTGGGGCAAACGCTTATCATTTTACAACTGAAAGTGCATAAAGATAGGCTAATAGCCAAATACGATGTGCATTTTTTTTTAATCAAGCTCGAGGGGGGTGGGGGTGTGATCGGACCCTTGGTCCGCCTCTATGTGCGTGCTTGACATATAGCCTTTACCAGCCTCATATAAAAGCTCACGGGCCACAGCACTCACCGGACTTACCTTTTCTCTCTTGTTTTTCAGAAGATTTTTAAAAGATCTATAATTCTATGACACATTTTGATCCGATATTATGACCCCAACCTAGCCTAGCTTAAGGGGTTATGACATAGCTGAACTTGAATCCACACAAGGGGGATGCCTCAGAATCAATGCCACTAACATGGGATGCTGTTCTGGAGAAGATTTTTAAAACGACCCCCCATATTCATTATGTAAAAATTTATCCCTGATTTTACCTCAACTCTAACCCTCAAGGGACCATGAAAAATCTGAATTAAGAATGTTTGCACATTGATATGAAACTTTTTAAATTCAAATTTCCTATACATTCTCATGTAAAACTGATTCCCTATTACTGCGTCATAATGGCTGACTTCCTTTTAAACCATGAATGAAAATATATATATCAGCAATATTTGTCTTTCATTTCGAATTGCACTCACAGGCACCTGAAGTATGGATATTACGACCCCCCCCCCCCCTTTTGATAATTTTTTTTTTGGTGGCAATAATTTCTCTGAGATGTCTGAATTCCCGGTCTATCTCATCCCTCTTTCGATTCATGTAATCATTTCATGCTTTTTGTAAGCTTTAGAGATTGGCCTTCTACCGGTATTTTATTAACGTTCATACTACTAGGGGCATCTTAGTGAAACTTACACATGATCACATCCAAAAGAGGAAGGTTCCTATTTATTTTGAGGTCAAAAGGTCAAGGTCACTGTCACTAAATGCCGGAGATTTGAGCTTGTCTGGTCTCCAACTTTCATACTACTTTGTCAGACTTGCATACTTTGATCACATCCAAAAGAAGGAGGTTCCTATTTATGTTGAGGTCAAAAGGTCAAAGTCTCTTTTTCACCATATACTGTAGATTTGAACTTGCCTCTAACTTTTATACATGTACTTGCTGGTGCATGTTTATCAGACTTCAAATCCTGGTGACATTCAAGATTCATGTTGCTTTTGAAATCCAAAGGTCAAAATCACACTAAAAACCTATTGCGGTCATTCAAAGCTTCATACTTATAAACTATATTAAATACGTGCATGTTTTTACTTTGTGAATGCAAGCGTGCATAATTTTCCAAACTGCAACTCAGCCATACGCATCTTTGATGCGTTTTAACGATTTTTCAAGAGTTCCTTTTCATGTCAAAAGGATGTGTTAATTAATTCTTCAATGTGCACAAATTCACTATTTCCCACCATCCAATGTGCCCCGTGTATGGGGGGGGGGGGGGGGGGGGGGTTGTCCCATTAGGACATTTCTAGTTTAACCCACAGTTTGACAACTTAAGTTTACTTTTCTTGCACATTGTAATTATGGGTCCTTCGCAAGTCTCAAATTCAAATACAATCTGATGGCAGATTATTGGACTGAGAGTCAAGCAGGTATGTCATTGAGACAAATTGGTCATCATGTGGGTCATCACCATTTAACCATCTGTAGAATTGTCAGAAAGTACTGGTTAATAAATTATGTCAACATGGTCAAAGATCTGAAACATCATTTCAGTCCGACAATGCACTCAGAAGGATAGTTAGATGAAACTTTTTCTTACCAATAGCTAAATTTTAACAAGAGGCCCACAGGCCTTATTGGTCACCTGAGTACCAGTTAAAAGCATCACTAGTCCCAAGGGCTAAATATCTAGAAAAAAAATTCCTGTTTTGCATATCTGCTAAATTCTAATATTCAGCAACAGCATAAAACAAGATGTGTTCTTAAAACTTCAATGCCCTTAAAAGTGCTTATACTGATGAAAGGCTTTACATGATATATGTATTATCATTAAACAATATCATTAATTTGGACCCACCCTAAAGTCAGAAACCAGGGGTTGCTGTATCAGAAGTCCTTCAAGTGATATAAAGTTTGACCCCGCCCTGGAGTCTGAACCTCTACCCCGGGGATCATGAAATTTACAATTTTGGTAGAGGCCTTTCTGTATATCACAATGCATTTACTTTTTCTTAAAGATATGCAGTTGTAGAAAAGACTTTTAAAAATTGGCCAATTTTTGGCACTTTCTGCCCCGCCCCTTTGGCCCCAGGAGTTCTGGAATTTACATTTCATGTCCTACTTGTCCCAAAGATGCTTCATTCCAAATTTGAAAGGAATTGGAATAGTAGTTATCAAGAAGAAATTTAAAATGTTCTATTGTTCATACATTTAACAACTGACCATTTTGGCCCCAACCTGATACCAAAACCCCTACCCCTGGGATCATCTTTACAATTTTGTTAAAGGACTACCTGCTTTTTATGAATATTCATTTAGCTTCTATTTAGTACCAATAGCACTAATCATGTTATTCAAGTGATTTACACATAAACACTTTATACCAAGTTTGGCCCCGCCCTAGGGTCAGAACCCCCACTCCAGAGATCATGAAATTTACAATTTTGGTATAGGCCTTCCTGCTCAACATCACTATGCATTTAGTTTTTCTTACACATGTGTGGTTCTAGAGAAGAATTTTTTTTTGAAAATTTGTCAATTTTTGCACTATCCCTCAGGCCCCAGGAGTGCAGATCTGAAATTTACATTTATGTACCCCTTGTCCCAAAGATCCTTCACACCAAATTTGAAAAGAATTGGAATGGTAGTTATCAAGAAGTTAAAATGTTCAACTGTTAACGCACAACGAACACCGATCAATTGCATGCAACAGGTCACCTAAGTGCCTCAGGTGACCTAAAAACAGAATGATTGCCACATCATTTGCTTTCAATGAGAACAGTGTGGAATCAACTAAGCCATTTTGCTAATGTGCAAGAAGACCCATAAAGAGACCTTTGCTTACACCCAACCACAAAGCAGCGTGTACCATGGAACCAAGCTCGCTAATGTTGGCTTTTTGGAGGAAACTCTATTGGTCGAACTAGCTTTTTGCTACATATCACAGATGGACGAATGCGTGTATGGAAGCAACCTAGAATCAATATTTCTGTACAGTGTGGGTGGTGTAATGGTACAAAACAGATCCTTTGTCAATAAGATTCTATATGCATTCATATGCTATGTTTCCTTATTTTATTAATATCTTTGATAAAAATATAAAGAAAAATGATTGTTAGGAAGATCATAAAATTTTCACTATTTAATATAAATCATATAAATTTTTTATATAAAACCTTAATCAAATTAATGAAGTTTCTTTCAAAACCAAAGTATTAAATTGAGAACTTTGCAAACAAAACAAGAGGCCCATGGGCCACATCGCTCACCTGAGTCACCTTGGTCCATATCAGAAGATTTTCCATATCTATTTGCATGTAAAACCGTAGTCCCTATTATGGCCCCAAACCTACCCCTGGAGGCCATGGTTTTTGCAAACTTGAATCTACACTATGTCAGAAAGCTTTCATGTAAATATGAACTTCTTTGGCCCAATGGTTCTTGAGAAGAAGATTTTTAAAGATTTTCCCTATATATTTGTATGTAAAACTTTGATCCCCTATTGTGGCCCCATCCTACCCCAGGGGGGCATGATTTCAACAAACCTGAATCTGAACTATATCAGAAAGCTTTCATATAAATCTCAGCTTTCTGGCTTAGTGGTTCTGGGAAGAAGATTTTTAAAGATTTTCCCTATATATTTGTATGTAAAACTTTGATCCCCTATTGTGGCCCCATCCGACCCCCGGGGGCCATGATCTTAGCAATTTATAATCTGCACTATATCAGGAAGCTTTCATATAAATCTCAGCTTTTCTGGCTCAGTGGTTCTTGAGAAGAAGATTTTAAAAGATTTTTCCCATAAATTTGTATGTAAAACTTTGATGCCCCCTTGAGGCCCCATTCAATCCCCGGGGTCCATGATTTTAACGAACTTGAATCTGCACTATATAAAAAAAACCCCAAAAAACGAAGAAAAAAACAAAAAAAACTTTGACCCCCTATTGTGGCCCCATCCGACCTCCGGGGGCCATGATTTTAACAATTTAGAATTTGCATTATATAAGGAAGCTTTCATATAAATCTCAGCTTTTCTGGCTCTGTGGTTCTTGAGAAGAAGATTTTCCCTATATATTTGTATGTAAAACTTTGATCCCCTATTGTGGCCCCATCCGACCCCCGGGGGCCATGATTTTAACAATTTAGAATCTGCATTATATAAGGAAGCTTTCATATAAATCTCAGCTTTTCTGGCTCAGTGGTTCTTGAGAAGAAGATTTTTAAAGATTTTCCCTATATATTTGTATGTAAAATTTTGATCCCCTATTGTGGCCCCATCCGACCCCCGGGGGCCATGATTTTAACAATTTAGAATCTGCACTACCTAATAAAGCTTATCTATAAATTTCATCTTTTCTGGCCCAGTGGTTCTTGAGAAAAAGATTTTTTAATGACCCTACCCTATTTTTACCTTTTCTTGATTATCTCCCCTTGGAAGGTGGCCTGGCCCTTTATTTTAACAATTTAGAATTCCCTTTACCTAAGGATGTTTTGTGCCAACTTTGGTTGAAATTGGCCCAGTGGTTGTTGAGAAGAAGTTGAAAATGTGAAAAGTTTACAGACGGACGGACAGACGGACGGACGGACGCCGGAATACGGGTGATCAGAAAAGCTCACTTGAGCTTTCAGCTCAGGTGAGCTAAAAACTATGATAATGAATCAAACACTTTCTAAAAGTCTATTAACACAAACAAACCATGTATATTTTTGGACTATGTATACAACATTAAGTCATATATATATATATATAGTATTTCCAATATATATCTACCTTTTCATAAAGACCAGTGTCTGAAATAATGATACTAAAATAAAACTATTCTATAGACATCCAGATATAAGTTCCTTGGTTAGCAAGGATGATGTAACATATAATCTAAGTAAAAGTTTAACCATTAATCTTATCTTTATCATGCATAGTATTGCATTTGTTTATTCTTGTAAACAAAATAAAAAACATGAAAATGACAAATATTTGTGATTACTGTGAATTTGAGGATATTCATGGTCAGTTGAATTCAAAGGTTTTCAACAATTCTGTAAACACACATGAAATTGTCTATCTCAGCATCTCTGTTCAATGTATCCAAAGCGGCAAAGTAGTCTCCCTTTACTAGATTTTCAACATTTAGGACCTAGTTGCTGTTACACATAACACTCACATGCTGCCTTTATAAAATATAGTTAAACAATAAAAAAAACAAAACAACCGTGGTACCAACATCAGTCGAACACGACCCCCGTGGCAGCTTTTCTCTTTTTACTGGTTGGATTCACTACACTCATGCCAACTTTCTTTGGTTTGTTTTTCCCATGAGCCTCTCGTTTAGAACCTAAATCCATGACTGCATTCCCTGCACCAGTGTTGCCAGCCTGGGCCTTCAAATTATCCATTGTTCTGTTTGCTGTTGCAAGTTCCTCTTCAATTTTCGTAGAGTACAATGCTAATTTGAACAAAATATCCTGAAATTCAGTTTTCTTTTCAGCTGCCTTACTTTCATAAAGATCAAAGGTCAGTGCAACTGCTCCCTTGCCAATCGTCAGGGTTATCTTATTTCCTATCATGGCAACAGAGAGATCTCCATCTGTAAAGCCCTTCCTGCAGAATGAACAGAAACATCACATAGAGTCAGTATAAGATTAAATTTGAGATGGCACCAAAATGCATTTGACTGTTTGTCGAGAATTTATATGTCTTTAGTGGATGTCAATACTACCTAGTCAGTGTCACATGTATAAAAAGTTCAATCTCCTAAAAGAATGTGTAAAGCATTCATACACAAGTTAGTACCTGTATTATAAATTTGAATGAAAACAACTTTTGAGGACACATTGGATCACTTGAAGACCCAAATCAATAGAAACCAGGCTGTGGGTCATAAAAAGAGAAGGGTATATATCCTAAACTTCCATCCATGATGTATAAACAAATTTATCAAGAACAGTCAAAACATCACAGCTAAGATATGTGTAATGTTTTATAGTTCAGATTGTAGACATCCTATGAACCTAGTGAAATTGTTTAATGATTTGTCTTTCATGTTTGCAATGTTGCAGGAGTACATGAATTATATACCAGGCGATTTCGGACATATTCATTATAAGAACAAAATATGTTTTACAAGTTTGAATCAGTGTTCTTTGAATCAGGGTTCTTTAAATGTCATCATAACAATGAATGTCAAGAGTTCTGAAAAGGTTGAAAATATAATTTCTGTCAAACTGGCATACAATTCGGATCTAAAAAAGAATTATTCACAAATTTCAAAATCACTGTAGGATTTTTCAACCTTTAGAGATCCAAGCATCTCAAAGAGGTTAGTTTACTTTTTTGTGGCATCTGTTTTCCATGCCTCTTTGATAATAAATAACAATCTTTTATCGGTAACCTTTATACTACCAAGTATATGAAACATATTCTAAATGGAGGGTCCACGACACAACACTGGATAACTCTAATTACAGTCAATCTGAATAAATAGTACATGTAGCCTTAGTAGACTATAGAACAAAATTCTTGTAACTTACACTTGCATATTTTTTTTGAAGAGATCTCTTTTAAATAATGATAATATTAACTTTCCAAGAAATATATAATTCAGTAAATTGTGATTATCATGGAATATGAGGAATTTTCATCACAAGAAAAACTTGGTTGTGATATTCTGACTAGGTCAGTCAAACTGAAGCTCGTCGATATCACCTGCATCTAAGATTTGAACCCACACTCCCAGTGATCCAATCCCTTTTAACAGGTTGGAAACACTTCCCCTAGAGTGAGAACTCCATAAAACGTGATTATTCTTCTATAATTTATATAGTGAGGAAATAAACATTACCATAAACAGGTGTTTAGTTGTGTTGATTGAAAATAATGACCTCCCATGCAATGCTGAATAGGTGCAACACACACTCAACGTTATGCAAATTGCCCCTATAAAATTGAAATTTCATCAACATTGCTGAGTACGAGAAGGAGGAGGAAATCCAAAGCAAATCGGGAGTACTTTTTTTTGTTTGCTTTATATCTTTGTGGTAGTATTGGACTTCTTGATACTTTCTCACATGAAACACAAATAGATGTACTCCTCGGGTGTTTTTCTCTGTTGCACAGTATATATTTACTCTCGCTAAAGATGGATAAGGTTCCACGTTTTAGTGAGATTTTGCTATAGGGGAAGTTTTCCCAACCTGTTTAATCAAATAATAAACATATCCTGTATATGGGTGGCTTTTATGTTATATTATGATGGACCAATTCCTACTATATACATAGATTACAGAATCCATAAATTTTTGGGATATATCTATCACCAGTGTGAGATCGACTTTACCCATGTGAGATTTTTCTGTCTCACACTGCTGTAACGTCATTTGATTGTGATGTCATGTATTTTCTATGATTTCCGTTACACAGTGAAGATTTACCTTACACGGTGAAGTAAAAATATTTTGCATTGTTATATTTAAATTTTAATGTAGTATAGCTTTCTGGTAGACAACCTTGAGTTTTTTAGTTTACACTTCCAGTGTAAACCATTTTTGGGTATGCTCTTTCTGCCTATCTAATTAGTTTTTGCATTGTTCAAATGAAGATTTTGATAATTTGGAATTTTCTCAAAGCTCCTAAATGTATGCACTAAACTGTAGGTAAAATGTGAGAAAAATAATCCTTCATTATTTACTTGTGTACTGTGGGATAGGGAAATTCCACCTCTGGAACAATTAAGATTCGCTGTCTAGGACTGCGAATTTTGTCCCCTCAGTGGAATTTCCCCATCCCACACTCGTATTAATGAAGGATTCTATTCTATTTCTCACACTGCTGCGACATCATTTGATTTTGATGTCATATTTTCTATGAGTTACATTACATTGTGAAGTAAAATTGTTTTCTTTAAATTTCAATTTGATGTCGCTTTCTGATGGACAACTTTGGATTTTTTAGGTTACACAAGGCAGTATAAACCATTTTCGGGTATGCTCTCTCTGGACTGTCTAATTAGTTTTTGCATTGAAGTTCAAATGAGGATTTTTATAATTTTGACTTTTCTCAAAGCTCTTGAATTTATGCACTAAACAGTGGGTAAAATGTGAGAAAAATAATCCTTCATTATTTACTCTTGTAGGGATAGGGCAAAGCCTCGTCCTAGACTGCAAATCTTGTTCCCTTGGTGGAATTTCCCTATCCCACACTCGTACTAATGAAGGATTCTATTAATATTGAAAGGGGTGGAACCACAGGTGCTTGTTTCATAAACTTGGCAAGCTATACTATATATTATATAATAGTATAGCTTGCCCATCTTCGCTAGCCAAGGGTGACGATCCACGGTGTTTCTCTATTCATAAACAACGTGGATCGTCACCCTTGGCTAGCGAAGATGAGCTTGTCAAGTTTTAATTTCTGTGGAAATGAGGGGGTTATTTATATTCGGTCTTTCCTATCGATAGGAAAGACTGAATATAAATAACCCCCACGTTTCCACAGAAATTAGCCAAGTTTATGAAACAAGCGCCCACAGGGTTTTGACACAATATGAGCAAATTGGTATATAGTATAATAGTGACCCTAGTAATTAGTAACCCTACCCCTCACTATTATACTATATATACCAATTTGCTCATATTGTGTCAAAACCCGGTGCAAGCGCCTGTGGCCAGTGTGGGTGGAACTGGAAGGAGGGAGTGCAACAAATTATCAGTAGATATTTCATGGAATTTGAGAGGCATTTCATTCCTCCTTACCTAATTTTTAACAGGAACGCCTCTTTTGTTGACGTCTCTGACAACTCTCGATGTGATTCCAACTCATCTTCGTCCAACTCAAGCCGCCAGACATCAATGCCGTCCGTTACATTCAGAGACCAATTTGTAGCCATTTTTGTGAAACAAAGGTATCGTTGGCGTCCATTTTCTATCACTCTGTGTAGGCTTGACACTTTTGCCCCTAAAATACTCTCTTTGTATGCTGACATAGTTTAAACTCTTGCTATTGTTCAAAAAATAAGTTTTTTCGCTGTTTGTTGTTTGACGAGGGCAGCCATATTTAGAAATAAAATTTTAATTTCTCAAAACGAAAAAACCATGTCAAAAAAAAAGTTTTATTTCGGATATATCTTAAAGCATACCATTTTTTCCAATATGCTGTAGAATAAATTACTTTTATTTATATGAACCATAAACTGAAATTTAAAAATATACCTTTCTATTTGTTTTGCAATTTTACGTTCCGTATTTTCAATTAGTAACCACTGTAAACAACCATGGCGGACGAATCAAAGGAAAATGCTGGTAAATAATACACTTATTTTCATATATCTGGTTAACCAATATGACTTGTTCGTTCATAGGATAAACCCTATCTATTTAGGGTTATTTCATACATAAGAAAAGACGAGCATTTGTCAAAAATGTAGTACAATGAGTATCTCCATCTATTTAGGATCCATACATGTAAGAAAACTTTTGAAAAGACAAGCATTCGTTAGTTTCTTTGATATCTCATCCAAGGGCGATATGATAAGATGTAGTTGGTATATGATTAATATTAAGATGATTAAGTTAACTTGTTAAACATTGTTATAATCTTGAAGGATAAATTATGATAACACTGTCTGATTTAAGATCCCAAATTTTTTTTCCAGATTCGCTCATTGCTGATATTCACAAAAGAATAACAGAAGCCTTTGAAATTTTCGATAATGAAAACAATAAAACAGTGGATGTAAGGTTGGTATCGGTAAATTCCAAGAAAGTGCATGTCACTTAGTTAGCAACCTGCTAATTTCAAACTACATGTATATACATTATCATTGTTGTATATACATTATCATCGTTGTATATACATTATCATTGTGGCATCAAAATTCTAATTTTAGATCATGTCATTTGAATATTTTTAAACTTCAACGTGAATCATATTAATAATTTGCTGTTAAGTTTTGATCAAATATCTTCCTCAGATTTCTAAATTTGAAAATTGAAGAAAATTGGACCAGAAATGTATATATATATATATATATATATATATATATATATATATATATATATAAAGTAGAAAGATTTTTTCAAAAAAGTGATCCGTTGATCATATGCCAGAAGTGGTGATTCAACGTACCAATACAGATACAGAAGTGATTTACATACGAAATATTTGTGTACTAGTAGAAAATCATTTGTTCCACAGCTGTACATTCTTCTCTCTAATGTTTGATTCTTTGATCCATTATAATTCAGACACTCTATGCTTCGTGATTTGGATAAGTGTACAAGTATCAAAGTAAATTCAATTAAAGTATACATGTAATACATAGGGAAAAACACTGATTAGTTTTATTCTTAATGACAGGGAGGTTGGAACAATTATACGGTCCCTAGGATGCTGTCCCACTGAAGCAGAACTGACAGATATGCTTGTTGAGGTATTTTAGTTTTTTACCCAATGTCATGAATTTAATTTCGTGGAAATTAAAGGTATAATCACTTTATACTGAAAATATTCAGAATTATTTTTTTTTTTAAATTATCGTGATTGTTATCATTTCATCTTTAATCTACTGTACCTTATTCTATCAATTTTGCTTTCAAGATAGAAGAGGAGGATGAAGCAGGCTATGTTAGATTTGAAAAATTTCTTGCAATGATGACGAAGGTTTTAATGGAAAGGAGGTTAGATTAATTTTCAGTATTTTAGTCTTTTTGTGTGTATAAGCTTGGTGTCACTTGTCTAGTGTATTACAGAATTGTGTTTTTATACAAGTGTAAAATCTTATATTTATCACATGTTTATTCCTTTATCCATGCAGTGGGTATCACCTATTACATAAATTTGAATTATTACACTATGTATTCCTACACCGTTTGTGCCATCATTAACAAATATCAATTTAATGTAGTTTAATTGTTTACAAAATGTCTGAAAGCAAAATTCCCAACAATACAGTAACATGAATAAATAAGGAGGGGGGGGGGGGTTAACATGTGATAAAAATAATCTCCCATGGTTTGATATGATTTACTGCCAAGGCTCGGGGATAGAAAACACACAACTCGTTGAATATAAATCATATCAAACCACAAACCATGGGAGATTCTATAATAATATCTTATGCAGGTGAACTAACTGAAGTTTTTCCTCCATTTCAGATACAAACCTTCACCAGAAGATGTTTTACTGAAAGCATTTCTTGTATTAGACCAAGATGGAAAGGGTTATCTCACACAAGATGAACTAGCCAAATACATGACAGAAGATGGTAAAACAGTTACTACAATATTCCACATTTTTAACCTTCATAAATGTTCTTTGTTTTAACCAAAAATGAAAATGATGTTGGGTACTTCATAGGTGAACCATTCCAGCAGGAGGAATTAGAAGAAATGCTCTCAGCTGCTGTAGATCCTGAGAAAGGATCAATACTGTATAAAGAATATGTGTCTAGACTGGCTGTAGAGGAAGTGTGATGGGGAAGAATGTAGTAAAAAGGCATTGAATAAACATGACAGCTCTATAACATTCACACAATTGACTGTCAAGTGGAAGAAAAAATTAACATGAATTACTTTATGTCTGCAAGTTGGGTGAAAATGTTGAAGATTGTTAACCTTTGTACATGTATAGCAGGATACGAGAAAGAATAAATGTTTAAAACAATTAGAGAAAAATGTCCCTTATAGCTTGCTGAGACAAAAGTCACGCTAGAACTACATGTATTTTGATACCCCTGGCATCATCACTTGGGTTTGTGGATGGTAAAAAATTATTTTTAAATGTTCCATTTCCATAAAACTAACGTAAACCTAATCTCAGCAAGAATCATCAAGGCTGGATATTTGGACAGACGCCTCTTGCAAATTCAAACTGTGGATATATGATGTGTCTATATATTGATGCACACAACCATTTATGATTTTGATGCTTTTAAAATATTTGACCTATATTCAAGTTAACACTATGTGAAAGTTCCAAGTTAATGGCAAGCTAACTGTCACCTTTGTGCAACTGCATGGGTCCAGGTTGTACCTTTTATGCAGCAGGCAAGTTTTTAAATTATTTTCCCCAGAGAGTTCAGCAGCAGTTTTGCTGTTCATTTTCTCCCCCATTATTTTCAGATGAAATTATTTTCTCCAAGAGAAATAAATAGTTATCTGCCCTTGAATAGTACTATATGTTTGATACAAGTTATTTACTATTGTAGCAGACAGTATAGAGGGAACTTATACTGCCTCTCTAGTGACCTAGCTTCTCTAGTGATGTGGTAGAGTCTCTCTTGATCGCCAAATGGTGACAGCGGAGTGACTCTGGTGTTTGGTGGGCCTTCTTCGGGTAGAGTCTCTTAGGAGCTCTGGGTATGGACGTGGTTTCGTCCAGGGATGACAGTGGTTGTCATTGGTAACGGTGGATGCCGTTGGTGAAGAGATGCCATGCATTCAGAGAGAACTTGTGTTAAGCTTCGGGACGAAGCTTCCCTGATCGGGGGGAAGTGTAGCGGAGAGTATCGAGGGAACTTATATTGCCTAGCTAGTGAGCTGGCTTTTCTAGTGATGTGGTAGAGTCTCTCTCTTGATGACGGAAGTTAAGCCAAGTTAGATTTGTTTTAAGTTAAATTTTGCAGCCTTTCACCGGCAATGGTGACGGCTCCACATGAGTGCAAGATTCCCAAGAGGGACGTTAAACAATATACAATCAATCAATCCTTGTGCATGGTTCTTAAGAATATTTTCCTTATACATATACAGTAAAAGCACGCTTATAATAAATTCACTCTTATTGCAAAGTTACATTTATTCCCCTATGAGAAGAAAATAACAAAACTTTTATTGGATATAATGAAGTTTAGTTATAACGAATTATTTTTCACTGGCCCTGTAGGTTCACTATAACTGTGTTTTACTATATAATAAAGTTTGATCATTACGAATTGTTTTTCATTGGCCCTGTAGGTTTGCTATAACCATGTTTTAGCCTATGGCTTCGGGCTACAGATCCGTTCTTGGGTCAAACAAAACATCTGTTGTCCTCGAGCCCAGTCAGTAACTGTATACTGTCACAAAAAGTTATACTGCAAATTCAAAATAGCTCAAGAAATATTTTTAAAAATTTATGTCCTGTTGCCATAGCAAACACATCTTCGCTAGCCAAGGGTTTACGATTCGCTCCGCTTCTCTAAAACCCTTGACTGCATTAGCATGATTTTCGCGATAACAATTTCCTGCATATGATTGGATGCAGGCCAAGTCCCCTGAAAAGAGCGTGTTACATCAGAACATGTGCAAGACGAAGGAATGTGTAAACAATTAGTTATTGTCTTCAAAATGCTTCCATTTAATAAGATTTTCATATTCTCCATCCAACATGGTAGTGTGTAGACTGTGCAATGAGGCTTTGCCTACGAAAAAAGTTTATTGATTTTAAATGATTTACATATAAAACAGTATTTCTCACTGGTTACAGCTATTTTTATTTTAACAACACACAAAGTGTAGTTGAAAAACGCATTTTCATTGGTTTTACATGATGTAAGCCAAACAGTTTGTTTTCTCCATCTGCTAGAGGATGCCACTCAAAGCTACGAAAATCGTTTTAACGCAGCCAAGGGTTGTAGAAAGGCGGAGCGGATCGTAAACCATTGGCTAGCAAAAGATGTAGCAATCAAGAGGTACTGTGAGCAATGCTCACTAAGAATACCCCCCGCTTACCCCAATCTCCCAAAGGGTGTTGGTAATAGGTATAAACTACCTCTTTTCTGAGTGTAAAAAACAAATGGCATGACAAACCAAACCATATTGCTACTTCGATGTCCAGTGCGCATGACCTTTGACCTTTTGACCTCAAAATCAATAGGGAACATCTTCATCCCATGGGTAGTCCATATGTATGATATGGTGACTGTAGATGGAAAGGATAACGCTTTAGAGCCCGGAAACCATATTGCTACTTCGATGTCCAGTGCGCTTGACCTTTGACCTTTTGACCCCAAAATCAATAGGGAACATCTTCATCCCATGGGTAGTCCATATGTATGATATGGTGACTGTAGGTGGAAAGGATAACGCTTTAGAGCCCAGAAACCATATTGCTACTTCGATGTCCAGTGCGCTTGACCTTTGACCTTTTGACCCCAAAATCGATAGGGAACATCTTCATCCCATGGGTAGTCCATATGTATGATATGGTGACTGTAGGGGGAAAGGATAACGCTTTAGAGCCCGGAAACCATATTGCTACTTCGATGTCCAGTGCGCTTGACCTTTGACCTTTTGACCCCAAAATCGATAGGGAACATCTTCATCCCATGGGTAGTCCATATGTATGATATGGTGACGGTAGGTGGAAAGGATAATGCTTTAGAGTCCGGAAACCATTGTGTCTACAGACGGACGGACGGACGGACGGACGGACAGACAGACGGACAACCTGATTCCAGTATACCCCCCCCACAACTTGTTGCGGGGGGTATAACAAGGTGCATAGCAACTGAGATGTGGTAAAGTTTGTTCATGGCACATTATGGAGAAGTTCAAAATATCACAACCATACATGCCACTATGCATGTACTGTTACTCTCGGGAAAACAGAAATACTCAAAATCAGAGAAATTTAATGTTTAATTAATCTTTCCTCACAACAAACAGACCCCATGTTGTGTATAATATGTAACATGGTTTGATCACCAGTGAAAATGATAAAATATTTTAATTAAAAGAAATACAATGACATCGCAGTGTTTTTATGACAACACCCAGGCTTCATGTACGCTGTGAAAATAGTATAAAAATAATAGTATCCTGGCTAAACCAATGAAATGAAAAAACTGCATTACATCATAATGTACTGACCAAGGGTCTGAAAACTTAAACAGATTTCAGAGACCTGCAGGGATCGCAATGAAGGACACAGGTAGTACTGTCCTTTCACTCAAGACTTATGACAAGGATTTATTGGTAAAACAATATCATTAAAAATGTATAAGAAATGAAAATTGTCTTCATTGTTCACATTAACTAGGTTACCCCACCCCCCTTCATTCCTCCTCAATTTTACTCTGTTAATTTCAAAGTCAAGTCACTGAAATGTAAATGAAACCTGCAGATCTTTTATCAGTTATAGTGTTTTAGAGACCTTAGAGTATTATGGAGATATCTGTTTCTGGATGAAAATTTTAAGTATTAATATTGAAAGAGTAGATAATTTTTATATACTATAGTATATCAAAAGTAACATACATAATGTAATTATCAAACATGATAAAGTAATATAGGATAAATTCCTGCTTGTTCACTAAATTTTTATTCTGCATAACCTAACATGATGGTAGTATATTGCACAAGATACTTTTTTTAAAATGTCAAAATATACCGTAAATAATTTTCTGATAAAGCATCATACTTTTTGAAAAAATCATAATGTGTAGTTTGAGCAAATTTAACATGACAAGAGGCCCAAGGGCCACACTGCTCACCTGAGTTACTGTGGTCATCCAAGACAAGACTCATACCAGTTCAAGTGTCACTGGAACACTAATAGTGTTCTAACAGTAGGCCAAGACCTTCACTGGACAGCTTTATACACTACATACCATCATCATAATAATATTCTAACAAACTGTACAGTAATTATAATTCCCCATGAGTAATTTTTTAATCTACGAGCTCACCGTAGTCCAGGAGTTGTAATTCATTCAAACCTGCACCTGTAGATGAAGGAGTATTATTTTTCCAAATTAGTCTTGTTCATGAGAAGATATCAGAAAATCAGTGTATAACTTCGTTGGGTCTTAGCATGGTGTAGGGTGGGTGGATGGAGGAGGGAGGGAGGGAGGGGGAAATTCAAATCTACACAAAACAAGCCCACATTCATATTATGTAGCCAAATTGTAGCATTCTTTGTAATTTGCCCAACAACACTGGACCCTTATGTTTCTTGAAAATGTATATATATTCTATGTAAAATTTTAAACCCCTGTAAAACACATGTATTTCCATCTACATTACATTAAACTATTTGCAGGTTACTGTAAAAGTGGTTATTTATGCAGGAGGTTAAAGAGGTTCGCAACCAAGATTTGGAGCAATATCAATTTTTTGGGAAGTGTATTTTTGATTTCTACATTGAAGGAGAATTAGGAAATTAAAAAGAAGAAATGGGGTCGCAATGCTAAACATGACCTTTTTGCACTTAAAGATTTATTCAATTAAACTTGATTTGTTTGTTGGTGTCAACACAACATATGTAACACAAATCAATCATTACATAAAATAGATACCTAATCATGTCTTCTAACACTAAAGATAAAAAAAAAAGTTTAATACAAGTAATGGAAATAAATAATGGCCTTTCTGCACTTGATATACGAAAAAATTCACGATATCAAATTTGATAGTTTAAAAGGACGTATTAGGAGTAATGTCAATTTCTAAAATTTCACATAATTTTCAAGGTTTTGTCTTAGAATTTAAAATGGAACTTAAAAAAATGGGGGTTGGAGATCAAAATTTTAAATTATCAGTGAAAATACTGAATTTTTATACAAAATTTCAAGTAAATTAATTCAAACTTTTTTAAGAACTGGTTTTCTGTTTGGGAAAATACATCAACCAAATTAATAAATTGCAACATTTGAACTAGTTCCAAGTCTGAACTACTTGTATCATAAATTATAAAACTGAAATACAGATATAGGAGTATAAAATAGAGGATAAAGGTGTATATTGAATGAAACAGAAACTGTAATATCATGCAGATTTAGAACGTTTTGATTAATCAATTCTTCCACCACAAAATATAGTCCCAGTCCCTGCCGAACCCTTTCAAAATTTGAATGGACACAAAATTTTTCAACTGGATAGGGTTCAGTCGTAAATGCTTAATATGTTTGCACCGATGGGATCAGTATTAAATCAGTAAATACTTAGTTTTAGCATCCTGCGCAGTTGTGCTCAAAGCTCAGGAGCTAACTTCCTTAAGTACATGTTTTTCCATGTCAAACATTACGTGTGGGGGAAAAATACATGATATCTGAATTCAATATATATTATATCAAATATTTACAACTATACGCGTGGGGGAAATTTAAGTGCTTATTGTGTGGCTGCGTAATTGGTGTAAATTTCCCCCACGCGTAAATAACACTTTTACAGTAATTTGCAAAAAAAAACAACCAACAAACTATAAGGCAATTCTTAAATCTATATAAATCTTTACTTCCATATTAATGAGAAAATATGGTCATGTGGTTTTTGAGAAGAGTTTTCCTATTACATAGATATATCAACTTGTAAAAAAAATCTTTAATTCCTGTTTTCTCACACAATGATGGTTTGAGAAAAAAAACCTTGCAAGATATTGTTTGTGTTGCGGTCAATCAGGTTCGATCGCTGGTGGCCAGAAATCTCGGTAGAGCACCTGACTAGAGATTCAGGGGGCCCGGGTTCGAATCCCGGTCTGGTCCGTTGCATTCTCTCACTTCCTGTTACATTTGGTGTCGTAGGCCACCCCTGGAACTGACTGGTGAAAATGCCTGCCAGGGGATTAAGATCCTGGGTTGATGTCTTCAAGTGTGAAGACATTTAAGAAGGGAGGAATGTAGCAGTCAGTCGGGTTCGATTGCTGGTGGCCAGAAAGCTCAGTTGGTAGAGCACCTGACTAGAGATCCAAGGGACCCGGGTTCGAATCCCAGTCTTGTCCATTGCATTTTCTCCCTTCCTGTTACACTTGAATATCAATTTGAAAATATATATTTATGTATAAATATATATACACCAACTTGTAGGAAAACCTTTAATCCCCTTTCGTTGCCCTAAAGCTCATGATTTGAACAAATTTCTATCCATACTGTAACATATGAACCTAATATGCAAATTTGGCATAATTCAAACACCCACCCTATTTTCTATATTTCCAAATCACCTCTCCTTGTATGAGGCATGAGCCTTCTTTTTTATTTGAATCCCTTAACTCATGGATTCTTTGGGCATGGTTGAAATCTTGAGAAGTTCATGACAACAACAGGCAATGGACACATTTGATCAGTAAAGCTCAGGTGAGCTAAAAACACATCAAAGTTAGTTCTGCAATTTGACTTCCGACAAATAAATAAAAAGTAACTTCAATGCACACCAGCTGATTCCTTAAAACAAAATCAATAACCTCATTCAATAATTGGCCCAATCAAAATTTATAATAAATACTCTATTTCTCTACATAATCTATGGGATATCAAATATTTGCATATCTCTTCTCTCTTTCCAAAGTGCCATTTATGATACAAGATGATATGTACATAGTTTTATCTTTCATATCAAGCTTGGACACATCATATATGCAAACATACCACAGATGTATTTTGGCTCCATATTTTACAGTATGTCACAGTAAGGTGTAATGAATTGCTAGTCTGTGTGGTATTGACTTAGAAAAAACAATAAAAAATACAGTCAAACATACTGTTACAACATTTCTGGTTTTGTGACAGAAAAGATGTTACAATTGAGTCAGATACAGTTAAGGTTCAAAACATTTTATTTTTAAAAAGTTTCTGTAAAAGATTATTTTTAAATCTATAAAAAAAAGTCTGAAATTCTGATGCAAGGTCTGTGGTTTGAGCTAACAACACTGCAAGAACTCTTTGACTCGTCACTTTTATTTTTGTTTGTGAACCACCAATAGAAAATTTGTTTGTGATAAGTAATACCTATAAGTAAGCCAACTTAACTATATATCGTATGATGTACAAAATGATTGTTTCACAGTGTTTGAATAGTGGTGCAGTCGAATAAAAGTTGATATGCAGTTTACGATTTGTTTGATTGGTGTTTTAAAAAATGTAAACTTCCTCGTAAAATACCCAGAAAAATCAGAAAACATAACAATCATTTAAAACTTAACATCAGCAAAAACAAGATCTCAATATGAGAAGGAGAAAAGGATCAAACAACATGTCGGCAACTAACAAAATTAACAAAAACAGATCTTTGATTGTACAGGTTGTGGATTTGTTCAAAAGACACCGGTAACCTGCTGCTTTATCTGGGTCCCCAAACATTTTTGGTAGTACTAACAGCATTTCATTGTTCAGAAAGTCCCTTTATCTCAGCAGATTCATGACTAAGGATTTGATTACAAACAGTAAACACTATCTCTGTTACGAGATCTTGATTATACACAAGAATCTAATGGTACTTTTACACTGAGATTGTTCACTAACAGATCTAACTTCTGGAATATTATTAATAATATAATTTGATTGTTCAAAAGATTTCATATGATGTCATAGAATAAAATTTTCAAATAAAATATCTACATCGTAGTTTGATGTCAAGGTCGTCATACAAGTAAACATGGAAAACAAAATGCAGATCATCATAAGAAAATACAGGGTTGTTTTACGTATGAAAAAATATTCAGTTTTGTCAACAATGACAGCTAATAAACATGTCCCATAAAAGAATCAGATCTATACTGGTTACATTTTCCATGAGTTTGATCTGAGAAATTGGAATGAAAATGAAAGTAGATAAGTTGTCTGTATGGCACAACACTGGTAGTTGAGGATAAGATGATGTGTATCTGTGTGAGGATCGAAGGTAAGACGTGAAACAGGTTATCATAGTGATGTCAGTCTTACTCCTGTCCTCCACTACAGTCTGTTCAGTCCCATACCATTGATACAATGCGTATGAAATACCACGACATGCATAACAATAGGACATTAAATCTGTCTTACACTCACAATGCATCTGAAAGACATCATGGTTTGACTTAGAACACACTTTGAAATAATGGAGAAAATTTTTCTCCTGGTTTTTGCAGCTATCAAATGTCCACAATTTCGTTAAACCCTATCAAAGCTCTTCTTCTTGTATATTGTACAAAAACGCTTGCTTGTCTGGAATGTTTAAACCTGACCAGAACGAAGTCGGAACTCATTACTTGGTCAAATCTGTGAGCACTTTTGTCATATAACATAAACAACAATTAAGCTTCAGTATATGATAACACAGAATCCCCCATGTAACCATTTCTGTCACATGTCTATAACAGAATCTCCCATGTGACCATTTCTGTCACATGTCTATAACAGAATCTCCCATGTGACCATTTCTGTCACATGTCTATAACAGAATCTCCCATGTGACCATTTCTGTCACATGTCTATAACAGAATCTCCCATGTGACCATTTTTGTCACATGTCTATAACACAGAATCTCCCATGTGACCATTTTTGTCACATGTCTGTAACTGTATGTGTTTGGAATGTCACTGAAGATTCACTGTGTGAACACAGGGGGTGGATTATGGATTTTGGTAGGTGGCGCTAGGTCCTGCCCGGCTACACCTCAGTATCTCGCTGTATGTGGAGGGCATCCATCTGTTCGAGGATAAAAGCTATAGTGTTTTTGCGAATCAATCCAAGGTGAGACCTAAGGAGAGCATTTTGTTCATTGCTCAATTCCAACTGTTCCTTCAGCTTAGCATTCTCTGCTATCAACTTTTCTCTGACCTGCAGGAAAAGCACAAAAAAATACCTGAATCATGAAAAAATTAAATGACAACATTTTCTGTAGACACATGATAATACAAATTAAAATGAATAGCAAAGTCATGTACATGTATTTCACTTGTACAGGGACTATACACACAAGCAAATTGTAGTACTATCTTTCAGAGTAATGTACCGTCAGAGCTTTTCAATAAACCTACTATGGCAAGAATAATGAGTTTGGAGAATTATTTCTATACTAGTGAACAAAATAAAATTCCATTGTGTGAAAAATCAGCATTAAAATACAGACCTCATACATTTGACTAAAACATGTATTAAGTATACCACACGTCTACTGGTTAATACCTATCAGAGCAAATCACCTCTCTACTACAGCGCCAATCAACACAAAACAATGGAAAATATTTTTTTTTGCATCTAGAATTTCTTATTGTACTAAAGCAGTATTGATTGTGCATATTCTATATTTTAACACATAAACATAAAACTTGAGAAAATCATAAATAATAAATATTGGAGTGTTTCATGGAAAGTGATCAAACTAGTCAACATCAGAATTATTGGGATTGGTAGTAGATAATATGAAATCTTCAATCTAATGAAAATCAGACTTCTTAGATCTGCGCCGTACACTTTGCGTAAGAAGATCTGACATAACCCGATTAGGGGTCACGTTCATGTGAACTTTATGTTAGCCAATCAGCGCGTCGGCTATGAAGTTGTCGGTGTTCACAATTCAAGGAAAATGGCTGTGATTCTTTGGTTTGAAAAAAAAAAAAAATGGTAGCTAGAGGTGATATCACAATGCACCGTTTACGTCGACTGGCGTTATATTCCTCGTGTTAATTAAGTAAACCATCTTGAAAACTATTCAAATCATACCCATCTCTATTCATACATAAATCCCAATTCACAATTAATTTATTTTGGGTGTGTTTTATATCGTACATCTTGTTGTTTGTATGAATGGAATAGATTCGGCATTATTGCGAAAGTTTAGAATTCCTTATGTGAGAACAACAATTTTATAGTGTACGTGCAATAAACTTCGTGAGAAAGCGATTACTGCAACTTGTTTACGAATTGCAGAGAACCGCCTGAATAGCCATTGTTGTCTGTATGGCGCAATCTGACTGGCTGATAGTTCTCGTGAATATTCCAAACAAAAGGTCATGCGGACACGACCCCCTATGGGGTTATGTCAGATCCTATTATAGCGATTGTGAGCGTATCCTAGGATCTGATTTTAATTAGATTGATGAAATCTTTTAATATTTTGAATTCACGTTATAGCATAACAATAGACTTAAGCAATACATGTATATTTCTTATGATAGTTTTTAGAAATATTTCATGCACAGATTTAATTCAAGAAGTCATCAGATGTTTTAGAGTATATATATGTAGCTATGAAAAAGAAAGTTTTTCAAGAATGTTAAGAGTTAAATTTGCAAGCTATTTTGTTCCTATAATTATACACGTAGAGTTCATACAACCTCATAATTAAAAATCAATCTTCATCAGTCGTATTTTTTTCTGAACTAATGATTAAAATCTAGAGACAAATGAACAACATCAAATGAGGGAAGTGTAGAGGGGAATAAACACAAACAAGCACAGATATCACAGAGGACAGTAACCATGGCAACTTACTGTGCTTCCTCCTGAATGGTTGAAGACTAAATGACAAACAAGAAACATTGAGGAGTAGGATATTACACTCCATGCCTGACAAACATTGAAATGACCTAGTTCTTTGATCCCAAAGATATAGCATGAATTTTGTTTTTCATCAACTTTAAATATTTAAGATAATGGTCTTAAGCTGCCCATGATGTCCTCTAAATAGAAACGAGAATTACAACCATGAGTTAAGAATTACCTCGTCTGTCTGGGCCAGCCGTGTGAAGACGTCTTCTTGACCCTCGTAAAATTCTTCGTCCCCATTCATGTTGGACCGTCGAAGGTCAGTAAAATACACTTCCTCTGTCTGTGTTCCCACACTCACTCGTGATCGCTTCTGTCGCTGCGAGACTTTCCTCCGCCCTGAGTAGGTTCCCACCTCATGTGATGATGGGCCTATCGACAAAGAAGAAATCAATTTATCTTCCAACTTGGTATATAGTAAAACTGAAGAATGCTGGAAAAGGGTGTACATAAGACCAAAGATTGCCAGGAAGGACTGAATACTATCTATCATAACAAAGAACTGTACTTCCGGTCTTCATGGCTATTGTTGGCTTTCAATGAATTGGACACAAAGCTATCAATTTTCTGCAAGTATACAATATAGTACACGCATACACAAACATACACTTACTATTTTGTAGTTAAAAATGACAATTAATAGATGTATTATTGTAATGATTATAAATCAATGCCAGAAACAAAACATACCTTTTAATCATCAATAAGAAGAGGCTAACAGGACTTAATTAGAAGTGTGCCACATTGACGGTGCAACAAGTGTATATTTTAAACTCTAAGAACGGGTGGCTAGCGAAGATGACTCTACCACTTCCCCATTATAAAGTTATTTCTAACATTTGTCAGTAACCTTGATCATAAATAAATGACCATGATTCAAGGTTAAGGCATGTTGTGATGAACAGCATCTTTGTGCCACATGTACGTGTATGCCTTGATTTTGAATTACAAAGCAGTGAAAAAATACCATGTAGCTTGTATCAAATCAATGAAAATTCTCATTTTAATTTTTTTCAATTAATAAGATTTTAGGTATCTTAAGCATGGAGATGGGTTGGAATTTCTTACAGTTACAAATTTATGGCTTGGGACAATTTTTTTTTTACCAATGACCTTGGTTCAGGATGATGACATATGTCTAGTTGTAAGCAACCTTCATTTTATGACCTTAACCTTGCTTCAGAGTCACAAAAAATATTTTGGTCACAATCAAACTGTCTCCTTTGTATGAGGTTAGTAATCCCTCTAAATACAGAGTGAGCATGGTACAGATACCTCATAAATTGATAGATTTAACACCCAATTTATCTGTTAATATGAAAAAAAGTAAGTTTTTCATTATTTTTGTAAAATTTTAAAATACATCTAGAATTTCAGACCTATTTAGCCCCACCCATGCATCAGAAACCCCAATTCAGGGACAAAGAATACCACAATTTTAGTAGACGCTCCCATGCTCACCAAGCTTATTAAAAATCCAGCAGCAAAGAAGAATAGATTTGAAGTACTTCAACATGCATCTTATTGATAAAAGGCCTGCTTTAACACCTGAATTCCCTACCATGCATTTCCCTTTGTTCATAGAGGCTTCCTTGCAAATCATGACTATGACTAAGCACACAATTTGACTGCTAAATGTATGGGAGTAAAGAAGATTTTAAAAGATTGCATGACTTTTTGCCCCATCTCTTAGTTCCCAGACACGTATAAAGGGACCACAAGACTCTGAATTTTTGTTCTGATATTACACATCATATTTGATGAAAATTAGCCTTGCAGTTTTGGAAAAGTAGAAAATGTTCAATTTAACAGATGATGATGAGGATGGACAAATATACACAGCACTCTGCTGACCGAAATAAAAGTAGGCCTACCATTAGGAACAACGTCGGGGCGTTTATTTCCTGCTGCCTGCTGTTTGTTTCGACACTCCATCACAACCAGGTCTTTACAGTGTTTATGAGCATTAATACCACAATCTGAAAAATAATAAATAAACCGGATTCTGTAGAAATGTCAGTTAATATCTTATATGACTGGACCAGAATGTATTAGAAATTAAAGTCACTGGGAGCAACATTGTATGACAGTATCAATTATCTTCCTCTTCATTGGCAGACAGTAAACACATCATACAAGCTGGAGTATCCATTTGGCATTGATCATTAAATATACTCAATAATTGTCATTTGATAACTGTTGAATCAATTAAAGACCACACATCATGTTGACATGGAAGGCCATACAGTATCATCATACATCCTTTTAACATTCTAGAAATGTCTGGCGACCTTGACCATGACTAACACACAATATAGACTATTATGTTCTATAGATGTACAAACATGCCTGTACTTATCAATAAAAATCTTAATAGTATTATTATATTATAGCTTCAGGTATTAAAAGATGTCAATTCTTTTTCCTTTACATTTTCATAGAATAAGCATATTTCCTATCATCCAATACAGCATACAGACCACAGAATCCAATACAGTGACTCGTTACACCTTAAATTAGCACAACAAATTAAAAAAATTTTTAAATGCCAAAAAATATCAAAACTTTTATGGGGTCATAAAATTTTAAGTAATTGTAGGATACTGTACCTTTGCATTTCCAGCCTTGCTTGATTAAACCCCATAACTGAAATTGAAATGAAAAAAATTAAATGTTGTGTGTCCGTCCTCCTTACTGAAAATATTACAGATATGTATGAACATTTTAGATGAAACAGCTGTCAGATCTAGTCTATTATTGTCCATCACAAAATTACAGGTTGATACAAATTTCTTACAGAGAAATTGAACACAAATTTCTTACAGGGAAATTGAACACAAATTTCCTCCCAGCTCCGACAGACTACACATGACGGTGAGTGTCTCCTACGGAATTCTAATCCCAAACTTGTAAAGACCAAAAATTCACAGGAAATGTTTCATTGTTCCCTTGCTAGGCTGCAATATGCCCAAACTGATTTATGAATTTTCCTTCTTTGAATATGTCTACACTTAATAAACCTCCCGAGAACTGTCTATTACTGCCATGCTATCTTCCTTTTCTGACTTACATGTCTGATTATAATTATATGTTTTTGTCTCCTTGGGCAGAACCAACCCAAAATTGAAGAGCAATTTCTAAACACTTTCCTGCAAGGTTTAAACACCATTTAACAATGGCAGGGTGATCAGCTTACACATCACAAAATAAATCTACCTGACCTTGTCTCCAACTTAAGTCAATTACATACACATTCAATACTTGATTAAAATACAAGTATTTTGGTTCTTTACAAATCCTATGATACTTTCATTTTAAACTTATAGACAGGTAATCTGTGCTTCCGTGTGTGATAAGCATTGTAAAACAGGATTTAAGAATTCTTTTGTATTTCTTTCACAGAAATATCAAAAATTTAATATAGACCAGAAAACACCACTGTGTTTAATTTACCTGCAGAACTGGAACGATTACCGCAAATAATCCAATTTACCAAAACAGAAAGTAAGCCCAGTACTGTGGAGAATTAAAATTCACAACAAAATAAGCCTATAAAAACAATGATTCCGGATTAAGTCTCTTCTTTCCACAGAGAATCATCTCCAGGGCTAAACACCCTGCTTTCATTTCGCTGTAAATGTTGCCAAATAAGATCTATTTCAAGTCTGGCGCTCCCAGATCTATAACTCAAACGTGCACATTTTGAAGCCACTTGGTATTCAAGTGTTTAAATATAAGAGCTACCTAAAAATGTGCTGATTGCATAACATCATTGAACACCTTCGTGTGCACTCTGTGACCTGACTGAGACTCTCCCAATGACAGCACAAAACACCTGTACACACCTGCTGTCAACAATCACTTCAAATCACCATACCTAACAATATTTTTTTTCTTTATATGCCTTCATGGCTAAAACCTATTAATGATGTGAGATGTTTAATTGCCAGCTGTACCTTTAACTCCTGTAAGTACATGTACATTGAGACCAGCACTAGAGTACATAAAAATCAATTACCTCTACTGATCAATATCTAAAAGAAAATATATCAACTCTCTAAAACACAGAGAAATCTATCCAATGGATAATTATAGTCTTCATCATAAAAATATGACACACCAGCAGGGTCCAATTACATATCTGATTCAATATATTACCCCCTGGTATCAAAATCACTGGGGATTGAGTTTTAATGCCAATATGCAATTAAGTAATCCCCAATATGGTTGAAAATAAACAAGCCAAGAAAAATCTGTAGGTGTGTAAAATATGACATCTGTGTGCAGGCAACAACAAACAAAGCGAGGATGAAAATTTAACAAATAAAAAATTGACATGACACAACATGTGGAAGCTACAGGGAGTGGTAAAGAAGTTCTATCAAATTTACAATCAAAAACTATAACTCCATTACAATATCAGTAACTGGTAAATTTTTTAAGATGCTCTTCATGACAAAGCCTTGATCAGCCATTTAATTAAGCCATCCAGCTGACAGCTTGTTAATGTTCAAGAGGAAAATGACAAAACCACACCAGACAATGAAACCTTGTTGATTTGTGATCAACCTCTGCTTACATAAATGTCAAACACAGCTCACACTGAGTGACAAAATTTTAAAAAAAAAATTACAATTAGAATTAAACATAAAACCAAATTTAATATCATAATTCCTGCAACTACTGGTAAGTCCCAAAGGATAAATAAGAGGCTCAAAGTCCACAGTGCTCACCAGGTCACCATGGTGATCACTGTGTATTTATAGGAGTTTTCACATCTCTTAACTAGACAACTATGCTCTACTAAATGATTACTTTAATCTGTGTGTGGAGGGGGGAGGGGGGTCCACCCTGGCCCCACGGGAGTATGAAATAAACATGAATCTACACTATGAATAAAAGATTGAACATTATCTTAGCAAATCATAGTATTTTCATACTTTAAAAAAATACTTTTAAAATTGGTTTTTTTTCCTGCAGCAATAGTTGTAGGCTGTTGGGAGATGTAGCTTTAACATACTTGAATATATTGCATTCCAGTTTTGCACACTGATTTTATCCTAGCAATTGAAAAGATTTTATAACAGTTACACACCTATTACACCTTGACCTTTTACTTCTTGATTTTCAGATTGAAATGATAATTATATTACAAAGCTGTCATATGACATTTGGTCATTCCAGTCCCTTGGTTACAGATACAGAAATTACAGGTACCATTCTCTTGCCAGCAAGCTTTATGTAGATCTCTGCCAACACTTGGAAAATAGTTCCTGTATTGCGTGACATGTTAGTCATATGATTTATGCAACATAAATGGTAGATAAAAAAAACCCACCATGAAATCCATGTAATGTGGCAAGCACATCAATAAAAACAAATGGATTGAATGTTTTGTGAGAAAAATGTAGATATTTTAATGCATATGGCACTATATGTAAACGATAGAAAACTGAAAGATGAAAGTTTTCAGTGAAAACCTGCTGATATTTTGTGAAGGTTTACCATGATAACATGCTTGTTTGGTGCTTCTGAATTATATTTATTGGAGACATCACATATAGCTCTATGATGAATGGAGTTGCATTTGTGTCTGTCCAATTCTTCCGTTATCCCATAGGTAATTTTTTCCTTACAATATAGTCCATAGTTTAGGGAAATAATAAGAGGTCTTCACCTGCTTTAATTATACAGTTTCCATAAATTGAATACTTATCTTTGATCCAAAAATGAATTTGTTGAATTCATTATACAAAATTTGTACATGAATCTTGTTCAAAAGCGTTGACAGAGGTGTATAAGTGAAGCTTGTGTTACACAACCTCTGGTGAGAGAATGATGAAACACAACACTACTTCTCTTTTCTCTATTTCTTAATATACCTCTCCCCTGGGGGGGTGTCATGACCCCTTCGTATGAAAAAACTTTCATCCAACAAACCCATGGACACTTTGAGGAATGGCCCAATATTTCGTAGATAAGATATTTTTTTCCAAAAGACCAAGAAACAGACAGACTCCGATTTAAAAAAACCTAACTTAGGCCTTTGATTTAGGCGAGTCAAAATGTTTGCAAGATTTCTTGCATACATGTACATGTATAGTACCTGGAACAGTTGAAAGAATATACAAGATCTTAGTATTCTTCTGTCTACACATAAAGTTTCTTATTGAGACGGACTACAAGGTACTACTGCAACATTTTACGTCACTTGGGTCAACAAATTAAAATAAAAAGAGAAGAAAAACTCACCAGTCTCGTACAGAGGGTACAGAATGTGGGCTTCAGTTAGGTAGTCTCGTGAAAATCATGTTTAAAGGAGAAGAAAAACTCTCCAGTCCGGTACAGAGGGTACAGAATGTGGGCTTCAGGTAGGTAGTCTCGTGAAAATCATGTTTAAAGGAGAAGAAAAACTCACCAGTCCGGTACAGTGGGTACAGAACGTGGGCTTCAGGTAGGTAGTCTCATGAAAATCATGTTTAAAACTGTTCTGTAACACATGGCAGTTGGCCTTAAAAAAGTAGGTCTTCATTTCAGCCTTACTGATCATGCCATCTCTGTAATTCAATCGTGACATAAATATAATAAACACTTATTTCACAGAATTACAGATGAGAAAGATCATTATGGAGCAGCATTATACATAGCTAATATGTTCCACTCACTGATCAGCATCCAACACACAAAACGAGTCAATGAAGGGGAAGTTCCCAGCTATAGCCTTGAACTCGTCATGAGAAATAAAACCATCCTTGTCATGGTCATAATTCTTAAATACTGCCTAAAAAGTTTAGAAATGATATATCTCTCACTCATGACAAGAAAAAGTAGTATGCACAATTGAAGAAAGCTGAAGCATTTTAATGTTTTCTAAGGTTACAGAGTTTTGATTTTACCTCAACCATATCGTGGACATGTTTGTTAATCGTATTGGGATCAGGGGGGCTAACTCCTGCTAGCCACTCAGCAAACACCACAGCTGGCTTGGTTGGAGTGGACGGCTAAAATACAAACACACCACAATTAACCACACAAAAATTTGGAATGTGACGTTTGTTAGGTAAGACGGTCCTATACTTACTGTTTCACTAACAGATGACAAGGAATTTCTGGGTTCTCGTGCCAAAGACAGTTCGTAAATCTCATCTTCCGTGTAGTGTAAATCAAGGGATAACTGTCAACAAATAGGACAAGTATTGTAAGGAAAAAGGAAGACTTACCATCTATAGAAATGTGACATCATTAACGTGTAATAGTTTAGTGTATTGATGAAAAAAAAAAAGAAGTCAACTTTCCATCAATTTTTCAATTGGGAAGGGAAAAGTTGTCCATGGCTATCGCCCACAATAATATTAAAATAAATTTAGGAAAAATGATATATCTAATAGCAGTCATATTCACTAATGGTAGTTTGATAGTGGGCGATTCATGTGCTCTCTTTATTTTTTTTATGCTATTATGTGTTTTTTTGCTCAATGCCAAAGGGCCTAGCTATTATTGTATTTTCTTATATTACTGTAAAATAACACATTTTCATTTTTATGAAGTTTCTGATAATGCATTGATGAATGGGGAAAAAAGTGAGAATGTTCCTATTTCTTTGCAAATTCAATCTACTACATACTTAACACCATGAACATTGAAAATCGGTAAAATTGCTGTGACCTTGAAATTCAATGAATTATTTTCAATGAGGATCAAGAAAAATCTTAAGGTGTGAATAATGTTTGAGTCAGGAAAAATGTGATTTATTTTTGTCTTATTTTGGTGCAGGGTATAGGTGTTCCTGAGAAAAAGTAGTGAATTGTAAGGTAAAAAAAACCCATCTCACATGCCATGGTATAACTCACAAAAGAATCTACAGGCGAGTCAAGTATGGTAAAGGGTTAATGCACATATTAATTAAATGGACAAATACAAAACACTCTGAACCCCTTGAAATAACCACATCTGTTACATATTTTTTAAATACATAACATCAAAGTATAGCTCAAAAACTGTCTGCATGTTCCACCGCTGCTCTAGACATACCCTGAGTGTATTGACAAGGTCCACATTAGCAGTGAATGGAATGGTATCATGTATTTGAAGCTTGGTCAGTTCCTTTAATGTCTGAGAGAGCTGCACCATTTTACGGAAATTAATGAGAGTTCCCTCCACTTGGTCGGGTAATGCTGTATGTAGAAGAATTAAGTCCCTCAAATGTACAGCTCTGAAAGGAAAAGATTCATCTTGTACAACTTGTCAAATATATTTTGTAATAAAAGATTAGCGAGCAGCGAGCGAGAGAGAGAGAGAGAGAGAGAGAGGTTATTATCAAAATGACTACATTTCAAATATTTGAAATTCTATATATTTGTGGAGTAATTGACTACTTATAAACTAAAATCCTATGATCTTGATTTTTAAAAAACATTTTAGATGGGATGTCAAAACCTTGTCACACAGTATAATTCATCAACAAGAAACCTTATGCCAAGACCCCAAAACCTGCAGTGTGTAGTTGTTGAGAAATACACCCCCCCCCCCAATATCATTATAACGTGCAATACATCTTATGTGCAATCCTAATTTGTCACATGGTATTAACACATGTCATGGGAATTACTAAAAGGTTGCAGTCTACACAGTCACATGACAAAAGTGAGTTCTCAAAGAAACTTTTATATATATATTCATATAAAACCTGTTTTGACAAAGGAATGTAGCTGCTAAGAAAATGCAACAACCAATTTTTAGAGGTGCATTGAAATTACAGCAGAACGTGTGTGTTCCTGATAAACAGGAAGTAGAGAGAATATGGAAGCTACAAATAAGCACCACATAATGGATGACCAAACGAGGAATACTGGTGTTTTTAGGTAGTAAGAAAATTGCAACATAAAATAAGAAATGGATGGAAGGACAATAAGGTAACAAATATCAGAGCAGTGGTATAAAAACATTCACTTTATTGAAGAGAAATTTTATGTGATTTAAACATATCTTATTGATAAACTCGGATGGATCGGGCAACAGGCACAGCCTATGTAGGCCCTCTCCCAATGCAACAACAAATATTTAATAGAATAAATTGATATATAATGAATAAGTAAATGGAAATTTTATTGCTGATGAAAGATGCATTCACATAAATTTTCACACTCAAAATACAGAAGCAGCTGTTCTGATTTACTCCCTAGATTCCAGCCTACTTACAGTATCGGGATTTTGAAGTCTGTGGCTTTGATCTGGTTGAAGACTTTCCGATAGTTGCTGAAGTTGTTATTGGATGACAGGAGGTCAGTAAACTCCAACAGCGTCTGCAACAGAAAGACTAGTCACATCATCTTGCAATCACCACTCACAGAATCAACACAGGTAAACATTGTTTGTCAGGCATTCAGGTGAATTACCTCTGCTCTGTAATCAGGGGATACCATCATGATTTTTTTTTATTAGTGTTATCAAATCCATAAGATGTTTCCATTTTACTTTATCATATATGCAAGATATGAAACAGGCCCATTTTGCAAAAGGCCTTATTTCTAAGAAAATTAGTTTTAATTGGTGAAAAATATTTCAATTTGTGAGTAAAATTTATGAAAATATGATTGTTTGAACTCATCTTCAATTTGATTTGTAGTTGATTTACAATTGAAAGATGTGCACAATAAATCACAAAATATATTTTGGTTTCAAATCATACTACTTTTTGTAAAATAGTCCCCAGGAATTAATGTTTCTACAAGGCAATAGTTCAGTCTTCAAAAGTAATACATGCATGTCTACAGTAACTATACTAAATTATTCAGTTTCCTGAAAAATCTCACACAGGGCATCAACATCTCATAATACCTGAATGGGTGTGAATTTGTAACCAATCACTTAACAGTTTTTAAGAATTTCAGGAAATCACAACCAAGTTTCGTACGTTCCTTAAATCTCTTTGAACTCTTCAAGTATTTCCCCGACTTTCTCTAGTTTAGTGTTGTCTATCGACAATGAACTTTATCTGCACTGTTTGCCATCACGAATAGGGAAGGTTTTGACTATTGCATAACTGAATCCTTTGCCTTGGATACTATATTGATTGAATTCATAACAATAACAGTCAATGTAACCTTACATAAATTCCTTACATTTTAAGTATTAATTCAATTCTGTCTGAATCCTTACACATACCACTTAAACTCTACCTGATTCCTTACACTCTTAATACCACTTAAACTCTGTCTGATTCTTTACACTATTAGTACCACTTAAACTCTGTCTGATTCCTTACACTATTAATACCACTTAAACTCTGTCTGATTCTCCACTTAAACTTTGTCTGATTCTCCACTTAAACTCTGTCTGATTCCTTACACTATTAATACCACTTAAACTCTGTCTGATTCTCCACTTAAACTTTGTCTGATTCTCCACTTAAACTCTGTCTGATTCCTTACACTATTAATACCACTTAAACTCTGTCTGATTACTTACACTATTAGTACTACTTAAACTCTGTCTGATTACTTACACTATTAGTACCACTTAAACTCTGTCTGATTACTTACACTATTATCGCAATTCACCTTTGAATTAGAACGCTTTACCCGATATAGTATTGCGTTGTGTGACGACACAATTCAATGAGACGATTGAACAATTTGAATGACATGTTTGATGTAATACAAAAGTTTTCATTGGCCGATTACAGCCCGCCCACTTTCTCGAGCGGATTCAGTGTAGCTGGAGAACTGTACATAACTCTCTGAAAAGATCCACCTCTTATAAAAACCTTCGATTTACGGGTCACAAAAAGCTGCGGACGGTTGAGGCCTGAAATTGGTGTATTCTTGTGTTGCTGTCTCATAAACTCAATATAAAAAAATCTTAACATATTTTCCTACTATATACTTGCGTCCAAACATACCTTCAAATATTCATTAAAGCCACACACCACCCGAAAACTCGCAGCTTCAAATGATTTCGTTTGTTGACGTAGCCATGTTAGGTAGCCGGTCAATTCGAACTCTTGCTATTGGTATCTCTTCATAAAATTGGTTGTAAGTTATGGATTCGCTCTTCATTTATTATCAACACGAATAATTAAATAGAAATTAAAACATTTTTGTACCAGTTTTTGTAATTAGGTAAAATAAGCTCTAGATGAACGAAAATGCTACATAAGCCCATTAAATGGAGATCGGCCGGCGCGGCCGCTCATGACCTATGAAAGCCACACTGCCGTGAGTTTAGCTTTTTGAATAATTATCATTTAATAGGACTGGGGTGGTATATTATTTAAACAATTTAGCTAAAATATTTGTGGGGAATTAGTACACATCTAGACGCTATTGTGCCAATATGGAAATGAACCGGGATTCGAATTGACTGGCTACCTAACATGGCTACGTCTACAAAAGGGGTAAGGGATACAAATTTTATATCAAATTGAAGTTAAAGCCTTAAATGATATATGATTTGTATTAATCTGTACATTTATTTTCATATGAAGTAGAAGCAGGGCTGCTTATGAGCAATTTCGCAATTTTTAGAAGGCAATTATTCACCAAAGCAGACATATTTTCACCACCTGAGGAATAAATGACCTATTAATTTTTTTAATTTTTAAATATGTTTTAACATATGTTAGGAGGATTTTTTTTCTGAAAGTATCAATATTGGTTTTCAGGTTTACTATGGCACTATGATCACTATTGTTACTCCCTCCCCCTCCTTACATAAATGCTGCAGGTGATAATTACAATAGATATGCATTCTTACATGCATTTATTTCAACTCATATTAAAACTATGAAAATGTTTTGATGTTTATTATTGAATTTATTCTACATAGAATGATAGTACTGTTGTTTTGGAGATGTTTTTTTTACTTTTTATTTGAAATTACTTGTATAATTCATGCTCTGTAAGCGTATGTTAAAAACGTGGGAAATGTAACCCATCCGATGTAAACTGTGCATTGTGACGTCGATACCTGCAATGTCTTTATTTTTTTTTTCTCTTTTCAAACCAAGCGATTATCAAACAACAAAACTTTCTTATTTTTTATATTATAAGAAATAACTGAACTAATTGAAAAAAAGATATTAACAGCAAGTGCTGCTTTTCAGAATACACACTTTTTGATTTCTCTTAACATCCACGTTACATAGTAGCATTTTAGATTTATAAGCACTAACTAGCCTACATGTTATGAAATTCATAGCATTATATATTATGGTTTTAATAGGCTTACTGGTTTGTGAATTAAATTTACGTACTGTAAGACTGAAAATTAACAGGGATGGGGGGATACATGTATTATGGAGACTTAGGGCCTAATGACTATTTTTTTTAAAAAGATAATTAAAACATAAGGGATTTTTCATTTGTATTGTATTTTATTCGTATAGTTCTAAACATATTTTCACTTTACCCTGTGTCTGGTTATAGCTGACAAGTCTGTTTCCATTGTCTGTCATTATTACTGATGCTTAAGTGCTTGACGTATTCCGGAATCGGAAACAAAATAGTCTCTTTTTAGATACTACATGAATAAACCACGTGATGCCTTGCAATCACTACCTTAAACTCTGTCTGATTCCTTCCACTATTAATACCACTTAAACTCTGTCTGATTCCTTACACTATTAATACCACTTAAACTCTGTCTAATTCCTTACACTATTAATACCACTTAAACTCTGTCTGATTACTTACACCCTTAGTACCACTTAAACTGTCTGATTCTCCACTTAAACTCTGTCTGATTCTTTACACTATTAGTACCACTTAAACTCTGTCTGATTCTTTACAATATTAATACCATTCAAACTCTGTCTGATTCCTTACACTATTAATACCACTTAAACTCTATCTGATTACTTACACTATTAATACCACTTAAACTCTGTCTGATTACTTACACTATTAATACCACTTAAACTCTGTCTGATTCCTTACACTATTAGGATCACTTAAACTCTGTCTGATTCCTTACACTTTTAGTACTATTTAAACATACTGTTTGGTTTTACTGAACATGTTGAAGTCCATGCTTTAGTCGGAGTTTCAGATGAAGTTTCAGACCCTTCACGTTCATTTTTTAAATACATGTACAATTCTTACAATGAAAGAAAAGTCACTATGAATTCCTGTAACATCCATGTATCAATTTACCCTAATAATTGCAATTTCCTGGAACTTCAATACCTTTACAACTGTACATTTTCAGAAACACTTGGATGCACTGATTGAATCAATTGACTCAATAATACATTCAGAATATTTGAATTCTTCAGATTAAATTCCTTTCCGTCTCACATTACTTGGAAATTTGATTCGATTGATCTCACCGCTACTGACTGAATTCTTTCAGCTTTGAGTTACATTTGGGATTTCCTATCAACTGAATGCTTTACATTCTATATATATCTCTATCTATCTATCTATCTATCTATCTATCTATCTATATATATATATATATATCCATTAGTACTTTCTATATTGAGTTCACTCCTTACCTTATGAGTATCACTAGGGATTTCTTGGTTAGTTTTTGACAGTCTGGCCAGAGCACTGTGGGTTAAGCCCCCTACTACTGACATCAAGGTGTTGAAGTTGTTCAGCAGCCGCAATTTCTATAAAAGATTTTAAAGAAGAGATCAGGCTAACATATGAGATTTTCATAAAATTACATAGGACTAAATATACATTTTGTATAAGGAGCACTTTGTAACACACTGTGTATTAAATTTTTTTTGATAAATCAAGCTTATTTAAACACAAAATTTCATATTTGTTCAAACCAGTGCCGTTTCCATTTCATAAATCAATAATGTATGCAAATAAAAACATTTGCTTTCTAGATCGTAGAGATCATTAAGTATTTGTCTCAAACCAGGAGCAAATTTTCGTAATTCAGTGAATATCACAGGCTCTTGCACATGAAATCATCCACCCATGACAATCATACATGTACAAAGTGCAATTGTGTGAACTCTGCCAGAGGACAAATCAAATTTTCATGCAAGTGACAAAGAGGTCTGGGGTTTATATGATGCTGTTCTTTAACAAAATAGGAAGTTAATTCCGCTTCGTTAATGCCTAATGATGCAGACAAATCCATACTCTATATTCATAAAGCTCTTTCATTCTCAGGTGCAAGATACTAATCATAGATAACTGCTTCATTTAGATATCTATCAGACTATCTGCGGCAAATGAACATAGAAATGCCGTTTCTGCACTGATTTGTTCCATTTCTAGTGCACAGCAGACCTGTGTATAATTAGATCACTTCAGCCTCTGCCTCTACCCACTGCTGTGGGAGGTATTTCCTGTATCAGGGAATGATGGGTCTTTATGGCAATATCACATGTGATAAATTGTATCTAAAATGACTACATTCATCTTCTTTATTGTTCATATAGAAAGCCCACTCTCCTTGCAATTCCATTTTTTAATTCTTAGTATAATTTGTATAACATTATTAGCTATTGAAAGTGTGAATAAATAAATACATTAAACTGTAACATTTTGATAAATTGTACCCTGTCTATTGGTTTTTCCTTCTTTTAATTATCATTGAGCATGCACAAGTTAAAAAATGAACTATATGTAAATGTACGAAATCTAATTGAATAATGTTCTTTGTTCAAAACTATTTTAACCATCTCCCATTTAGTAACAGTATGTACACATACAATGACTGCATCGCTTCATGTGCCCTTTCAATAATACATCATTATCATGACAAAAATTACCAGTGATTTAAAAAAACACCATTAGGTTTTTAAAATCGAGACCAGAGAAGAAGCAATAAATACTGCAGGACTGTAATTTGCACAAACCTATAAATTGGAAGTGATTATTGATCCGAGGATTTCACGTCATATTTATTTTTCCCAAGAGGAGAGATGCAGGTTGTTTTTCACCTGAGAATACCAGGAAGCCAGTAAAACTAGCAAAAGCAACCATTCATTTCAGTAACATGGAGCAAAACCACTATAAGTTCTAGATTTAAATGGAAGTTAAACCTTCTCTTGAATGGTTTCAAGCATCATCAACAGATGAGATATTGAGAGATGAACACAATTAACCATAAGGCAGCAGAAGCCAGAGGTTTGACCATAGCAACATCTGTTATTTGCACAATGAATGTTGTAAATTTTACAGCAGTTTTGAATTATTGATTTATCTGATTCAAATGAATTCTACACAACTCCTGGAAATTTTCCTTAAATTCTTATATAAGCCATTCCATATTACATGAAAAATAACTTCACATTATCAATCAACTTACTGTATTAAAGCTAAAATTGCAAATCATCAATGCCAACAGACATCAATTCATACATCACTAATTCATTTACTACAGTCTATCTTTAGCCATGAAACGTAAATTACCTTAGCAACATTAACGAATTTGACAATGACGTCTGCTCTCTGTTGTGGGGTTGTCTTGCTGAGCACCATACACTGGATCCACTGGGATAGACCGTTAAACAGGGCTATGGACCGCTCAAGTTTGGGATTATCCTTAATGGATCCCGTCATTGCATAGTTTTTGAAATCTGTAAACTGAAATAGGAAACATTTTTTTCTTTAGATATTATATAATTCATTTCTGCACATCAGCTGTTTGTCCTATTTGGACACCAAGAGAGTGCTGGTAGCCTAAACTCTACTTTCCAGTGTGTGCAGTTTTGTACATGTTCAACTGTTTAATTATTGGGAAGATGAATTCTTTTATTTCTGATGTATCATAATACACCTACATTTATTCTACGGAATGCCTTGTACTCTAAATATGACAAATGCTCCGCTAACTCCATCGGCTCTAAGTGGTTGAACACTAAGGACACCTTTCTGTTGTGCTTTCCAGGTCTGACAGAGATCCTTCTCATCCAATCAAATGTGGGACTGGAACAAAAAAAATATTGTACAAAGAAGATCACCTTATTATCATCAAACTTTATATAAAATCTGTAGTAAATTAGGTTTTCAGGCATAAAAGCAACATATGCTTCTTATTTCACAAAGCCAAGCCTTTTATGGATGTAATAAAAATTTGATTTCATTATTTTCTTAGCTAAGATACAAAGCTGCAAAATGCAGCATGTGGTGTTGCCATTGAATATATAATGCAGTGGACTGAATATTGCATCTTTGACAATCCACTCCGATTCCATCATTCCAGCCACATAGGCAGTTACCTTGCAATCAAGGACTCTACAATGTGCACTAATCTGATCCCCAGAGAAATTCAGGATAATCATAAATCTTGGCGTATTGATATCAAGGAAAGTACGTTTAAAAAGTCAATTCCACCTACACTTTAGACAGGTCCAGCAGTTGTTTACACACATCATTGCCTTCTGAGTGAGCGATGGTTCGGAAGTCGTTCATGACTGTTTTTAATTTCCCATCCAGGTCAAAATGGATTGGGTAATTGTTTATCCAAAACCTGCAAAGTAACAAACATATGAATTAGTCAAATATACACTGCCGATAGCCTCTGGGTCCTGTAGTAATCAGTATAGTATGATCGACAATTTACCATATAGTGGATAATTTTGGAGATGGGGAATATTTAGCTCAAAAAAGTAGTTCAAAATCCTAGTGCTTTATTTTTGGGCACAATTTCATTTAAGAAGTGTAGTATTTATATGAATAGAAATTTTGGCTCTTTTAATTTTTGGCAAATTTTCTTCATCCATCAAAATTTCCGGTGTTCCAAATTTACTAGATATGCAGTATCTGCAAACATAAAAAGTCAGATATTTTACTTTTCATCTGACACCGTGAACTGCCTCATTGAGAAGCATTTAGTGTATGTATCCAAGGAAAATATATAGCTATTTTTTTTCCTTTTCATTGTTGTCAAAACTTTAATCATTTTTCACTGTAATTCAAAAATATGACAAAATTTGTGTAGCCTTGTTAATATGTGCAATGCCAGTGGTCAAGTGCTCAAATGCTGCAACAGGTTGTTAAAATAGATGTTTTAAAATTTAATTAGGTACCGGCTGAGTTTCACATTCCAGTGTTGTCGTAGAGATAATATATATTTAGTTCTATTCATACCTACATTTGTCATGACTGTGACTTACACGAAATGATGCAATTATCATCATAATCTGATTTTCATTCAGAATTGAAACTCGTTTTTTTTATTAGTAAAACTATATTTAGATGGGAAAACATTAGCGATATCACAGATTTAGACACTTGATCTGAAATGAATGGAACAGTGTTCTACAAACAGTCTATCCCAGATCCCCCCAACAACACAAGCAGTTACCAGAAGTACTAATTGTGTCATGATCTATAAAGAAGTGACACAAATCAAGGCTATGAAGTGTTATTGTCATGTTTGACCAAAAATAACTCTTTGGTGTGGTATTCCATATTCTGGCATTCAATGACAAATCTAAGTAACCAATCACATTTTGGTATATATATTTGAACCAAATTAAGCTCCGTTTCTAAATGCATTCACCGAGATTAAAGATAATTGGTGACAAATTCACGGGAAATCTATAATGGAAATTCACAAATTTTTGTAAGGTTTAATTGAAAAATCAGAGTGTCATCTTCATACAGAATTCTATACGCAAATTACACTAATAAACATCAGAAAATATTGTGAGAACCATATATGTAAGTATTAATCTCAGATCTCCCAACCCAGTCAGTTACTATCAGAAGTTTTCTACCTAGTCGTAGTCTTTTGTGGAATATTTTTCTATACCATTAAAAATACACTACAGGTACTATACCTGTTTTACCTAAGAAATTGTTAAAACTACGAAAAATGCTTGGTGCTGCAATGTTTTTAAAGTGTTTTGATGACATCACTAAAATGAAATAATATTTCAACCAAGAATCATTCAACTTTTTGTTGGAAAATTTCAAATTCATCAAATTTGACAACTTGTAGAACATATAGCATAAGAGCACCCATCTCTCCATGCACACGAGAAATTTCAAATTCCACATATTTGACAAACAAATTGTAGAATATAGCATCTCAATCCCTCCATACACACCTGACAGCATGGCAAATACAGCACTTGTATTTCTGTATCTCACAGTCTTCATTAGCTGGGATGTGTTGACAGCCAGTCCTGGTACACGAGATGATCTCATCGCTAGACTGATATCTGTACTTTAGTTCAGGAATTTGAATTGAACAAGTCAAAACTCATATCTAACCTTCAATATTTGTACCTTTTTGCTTACCTGGGTTATCATTTTTTTCTGCAATGTTATACCTTCATCACCCGATAAAACAACAAAGAAAGCATTTTATTGTTCAAGTAAAATCTGTCCAATGTTTTAGTTTTAAATTCAAGATGTAAACCATCCATTTTAATCATGTGAGCTATTCATTAGTAAGGCAGCACTGCACTTACAAGCTTTATCTACCTCCCCAAAAAAAGTCTGTATTCAGAGCCAAAAACAAGGCTGGGTGGGGGTGTTTTAAATCTAAATTCTGTAATTACACAAAGCCATAATTGTAAGTAATTGCTTTCACTTGTGTGGATCATAAAGCAGACATTGAGTAAATCCATGGACTGTATTGATCCGCAAGGAACAATCTCGCCATGGCAGACTCCTGTAACAGAGAGATTAATACTGTCACATCAAATTAAAGCACAGCCAGAAGAGAGGCAAAAAACTCCACTAAAATGACAACCTAATATAAAGCCATTTCTACAATGTCTGCAAAGCTTACTGTTACTTACGTATAGAAAGAAATTTTATTGAACTTCATAGCATTTGTTCAATAATATTTTTTCTTTCAGTTACCATTCGTTGGTACCCCTCTTACAAACACATGTCATCAGTTTGCAATTTTGAAATTTACTTTTTATATCCAATGAAATGAGCTCAATTTGAAACAATTTATCACTCTTTTCTTGAAAGATCAATTTAAAATTTCATTCTAATAGTCCAAAGTGTATATTAAAGGATCTATATTAACCAATGGAGATAAAATCAGATTGATGTCAAATAAAGCCTAAAAATAAAACAAGCAAAATGGCAATCAAAGACGAACACACCATTTATGTCTGTCTGGAAGCCTGGAGAACAAAACTAGGTCAGAGTGTTAGTAGGCCATGGGGATGGGATAATGACTGGAGACTGTAATTGGTTGACTTCCTCTTTGATTTATGGTGTTGGAATTAACATGGAAGAGGATGCCGAGTAAGGAAACGAACATGCTCAAAACTTTATTTCCATTGTAATGATCAGTAAATGAAAGTTCCGGATACCGTATGATTTAATTTAAGCAGTCTTTTATTTCAGGATTGGACAGCAGGCATGCTTTCTATGCCATACAACACTGTACATGAAGATATCAGACAAATTATACAGGCTGTTACAAAAAGTGTGTCAGTTGTGTCATCCTGAAGATAACCCAATTTACCACTCGTGTAGCTTACAAGGATACAAGTCAATGAAAGCACTGGCTAGCTGTTCTGAGGTCATAAACCATTGGTGCATTAAAAACAAAACACTCGGAAAATCACTGCCTCCTATCAATCGTCCATCTGGCTCTAAAAGAAAGAATTAAAAAAAGACTTGTTACTCAGTTTTTAACATCAGAAAGATCCTTACAGCATAGCTTTAAACCTGTTAGGAAAACCAAAGGAAGATTTCCTCTTTTTTTCTCCTCTCAATATCCGATTCTTGGAACCAATGCATTGATATCAAAGACATATTTACAACAGGCTGACTTATCACCAACCTATGCTCTGTACAACAAGTTGTACAAGATTCTCTTTAGTGGCAGCACGCACTGTCACCCCCGGCAACACTGGCTTCTCCTCGGTCATGTGACTTAGACTGCTTTCTGAGGACCCTGTGGATGACTGCGAGACCAAGCGGTTGTCATGGACCTGTAGCCGGGAATATGGTGGGGGCGTGGAGGGAGGCAGGGGGAGAGAATCTGGAAGAGAAACAAGTTGCACAACTTTTAAAATACTAGTACTAATTCAATATATAAACCATGCACCTTGTGGAACTTGAATGGAGAGAAATATGGGGCCTACCACCAAATAATATTATCAGGGTTGTACGCAGAACAGCATTTCCTTGCAGTCAGTGGAGTGGATCCAATGTACATCACATCCACAATAATATCAAACAAAACGAAACATTACATGTATAAGAGTCAGATTCAACGTAAATCAAACGGGCTGAATTTCTTCTAAGATGGATGTTCTACATGTAGCCCAGTTTTCCACCCTCTGCAATATGCCAATATCATATGTTAATATATACATAAATATGTTTGTCTTAATTCATTCTCATGATTACAAAAAATGCCACCCATTACTGTTGAGACCCCAATGCTGTTATTAATGTGATACATTTTTTCACATTGCAGTGTGAGTTATTTCCCCCTAAATACAGGGGGCGCACAACACATTGCAGCTAGTCCTCAATTCATAGCATCATTTTGAGGAATAGATAGAAAATTTACTATATCTGATTGTAATTAAGTGCCAGTTTAAGAATTTTTCTATGATTTAAGTGTGATTAGTGAAAAATGATATGACTGTACAATAATTTTAGTCAATGATTATATCTATGTCCCATGTGTAATTCTTCACAGGCACTGTAGGGTCACGATGTTACAAAGTATGTAAATATTCAAGTCCTTGACATCTTTAGATCAGGGTAACGATGTCTCTAGCAATATCAGCAATTCTTCAATATTTTTTTTATCAATATTTTCAATGACCAAAACACAATTACATATGCCAGAAATTACATGTGCAGCCAACACAATATTAAACTGTTATCATTTCACACTCACTGGACAAAAATATGTACATCAGGTGTCAGTGCACTGAACATGTTATTTATATCGAATCTGCTACTATCTCTAATGTAATCTTTCTATTGAAATCTGTTTTCTCATATGTGATTCAATCTTTTGAAAATTAAATTTTGTGTAAATCAGCTTACTCAGATCTACACAATAATAATTATACAGCATTGCAGCAATGGGTGTACACATGTTTCGACAGACTTTTTCCATTATTATTATACATGCAAAGTTGGTTAGTTTTACAAGCAAAGTTTTATCTACGGCATGGCTAATTTAATCCCCCTTTTTTCACACGTCATGTGTAGTGGAAATGTAAAATTTAACTGATGAATTGAATCGAAAGAAAATGATTCCACAGCAACATGGTTCAATAGCTAGATATGTACTGAAACACGAGTAATACATTCCATTTGAGATTCCTCAACTTTCAAAACGTTCATTAAATTAAGTCTACCTTTTCAGGCTTTTGCTTCATCCCAACTAGCCATCTCAATTACAAATACAAACACACAACTAGCCATCTCAATTACAAATACAAACACACAACTAGCCATCTCAATTACAAATACAAACACATAACTAGCCATCTCAATTACACATACAAACACACAACTAGCCATCTCAATTACAAATACAAACACACAACTAGCCATCTCAATTACAAATACAAACACACAACTAGCCATCTCAATTACAAATACAAACACACAACTAGCCATCTCAATTACAAATACAAACACACAACTAGCCATCTCAATTACAAACACACAACTGGCTATCTCAATTACAAACACACAACTAGCCATCTCAAATACACATACAAACACATAACTAGTCATCTCAATTACACATACACACACACAACTAGTCATCTCAATTACACATACAAACACATAACTAGCCATCTCAAATACACATACAAACACACAACTAGCCATCTCAATTACACATACACACACACAACTAGCCATCTCAAATACACATACACACACACAACTAGCCATCTCAATTACACATACACACACACAACTAGCCATCTCTACACATACACACACACAACTAGCCATCTCAAATACACATACAAACACACAACTAGCCATCTCAAATACACATACAAACACACAACTAGCCATCTCAAATACACATACAAACACACAACTAGCCATCTCAATTACACATACAAACAGACAATTAGCCATCTCAATTACACATACAAACACACAATTAGCCATCTCAATTACACATACAAACACACAATTAGCCATCTCAATTACACATACAAACAGACAACTAGCCATCTCAATTACACATACAAACAGACAATTAGCCATCTAAATTACACATACAAACACACAACTAGCCATCTCAATTACATACACAAACACACAACTAGCCATCCCAATTACTCATACACACACACAACTAGCCATCTCAAATACAAACACACAACTAGCCATCTCAAATACACATACAAACACACAACTAGCCATCTCAATTACACATACAAACACACAACTAGCCATCTCAATTACACATACAAACACACAACTAGTCATCTCAATTACACATACAAACACACAACTAGTCATCTCAATTACACATACAAACACACAATTAGCCATCTCAAATACAAACACACAACTAGTCATCTCAATTACACATACAAACACACAACTAGCCATCTCAATTACACATACAAACACACAATTAGTCATCTCAATTACACATACATACAGACACCTAGCCATCTCAATTACACATACAAACACACAATTAGCCATCTCAATTACACATATATACACACAATTTTAGAATGATGAAAATAGAAATATACAGCCAAAATATCTCTTAATTTAAATCTTGATTTAATAAAGGATGAAGTCAACTAGGTCAGTGTCACTATGGATAAATGCCAGGTGGTTAGCCTTATATCTTAAAATTGCCTGTTTTATATCTCAAATGCATATACAAGTAACAAGTAACCATTTTGAAACTTCACTGGCTTAATTATGAAGTGGGGCAGTACATATTGCATTTTGGGTTTTACATGATTAAATTATGTAATTGCCCTACTTTATATCCCAATAGAGTTTTAAAATGGTTATCTATTTTCTAAAAATTATATTTGACCACTAATAAATGATGTTTAAAGAAAATATTTCAAGTATTTTTATTGTATAATTTTTATCATTTTCTGGGGCATAATTTTTTAATTAGGCAACAACAGCATTGAAGTTGTGAAATGATGATGAACATTGTCCACATGTAACACACAATACTGACATGTTGCAGAAGGTTGGAATCTCAACTCAAAGAAATCAAAGTAGTTGACTAAATTAGTCGAAGGTTAACACCTTGTTTCGGCATTTTGCAGCCAAAAACCAAGTGCAGGACACATAAAAAAATTATACAATGGGACATTTTAGCAAATGGACAGGAATCTTAAAATTCTTGGATCACCTCATTGGGCACAGAGATATTGATCCTAACTTTTATACTCCTACAGATAAATGTTTGCTGTCAGTGCTGGTAAGCAATATCCAATATTGAACTACATGAATAAATGTTGCATTGATTGCAAAATGCTTGATTTGCAGATTCAATGTCAATCACAAGGCATACAATTAGAATTGTGTGTGTTATAAGTGATGCATAGATAGGAGAAGAAACACTTTTCAGTACCTTAACCTTCAGATTTCTAAGCTTGCTGGTATCAGATCAGAGTTTACACAACCATAAGAGGATACTAATTTGATTTACCGATAGACTACATTCAGCAGAGAGGTGCTGTTAGAGTCGACAGAAAACAGGAAAACAAAAATGACAAGGAAAAGTGTAAAGTCAAGAAAATATCAGTGCTGACTCTGTGACAGCAGTCCCTATGGATCGACCTGCCATCATCTGTGGCACTATCTAAAACATAGTCACTGGTGGCAGCTGGAGTAAAACCATACGTAGAGGAGCAATTTTTATTCCCATGTGTTTATATGCTCTTGTTTTCTTTATCTAAATTTAAAATAGGCTAGTTTGAAACAATGAAACAGCTTTACACATTGCAAAATAGCAATCTGGCAAAATGGAGGTGAGAACAAATTTTCAACTTCTGGTGCAAAATTCACACAAGGCAAAAATCCAGTCTGCAGAAGTCAGAGATCACAACCTCTTGATTACAAGGTTAATGTTAGATTTCTATTTTTGAAAGTCTTGAATTTAGAGCTTCAACTTGAAAATACTGTTGTTAACTACATGCAAAATACAGAGTACTTCATATACTAATATTTATAGAATAGGTCCGCAGTACCCCTTGCTTGTCGTAAGAGGCAACTAAATGGGGTGGTCCTTCAGATGAGAGCGCAAAAACCGAGGTCCAATGTCACAGCAGGTGTGGCACGATAAAGATCCCTCCCTGCTCAAAGGCCATAAGTGCCGAGCATAGGCCTAAATTTTGCAGCCCTTCACCGGCAATGGTGACGTCTCCATATGAGTGAAATATTCTCGAGAGGGACATTAAACAATATACAATTAATCAATCAATCTAATAGTGTTTCAATTGTATCTAGTATTTCTCAATAAAATCTTTTAAATTGACATAAAAATCATAGATTTAAAAAAAAGAAACAGTTGAAATACAAATTATGAAAATAAGGAATAATTTACGTGTCTAGACTAGTTTTTTGTGGTATTCTTCAGGGGATATTTCAGTAAACAAAATAGAATTGTAGCACACAATGTAATGCTGCACCTTTAGCCCAGACTTTGTTTTGACCCAATACTAAGTGTAGGCATGTTTAGTACCATGAGCACACATTATATCAAGCAGTACGTGCCATGCAACTAAAAATTGCACACATTTTTGGTGTAGAAAATGAATTTGTTTCTACCTGTCAGTTTGACCTGGATTGCCTCCTCCACTGCTTTAAATGTCACCCTTACAGAACGCATTACATTCTCTTGTGCAATGCAAGCTATAAACAAGGAACTGTTTGCTCATTGATAAAATATATGCAAATATGGTTCATGAATACAAAAACAGTACTAATGCTTATATAGAAGAGCAGGAAATTAAACAAGGAAGACTGTCCAAAACAAGTACCCTCCATTCATAATTCCAAAACAAGGTCATGTATTAATTTTTCCTTCAAAACAAGGTCTCATGTACATGCATTGCAGTCACTGAAATTTTCGAGACAGAGACACTAGACTAAAGGCGTAGACCTATCAAAATAGAAGACCTGAAAATGTTAAGTTGAGAACAATGATGAATTTACTAAGTGGCTTGATGCAAGTTGTGTCATTCAAATACCCTGTATATTGTCTATTTTCACTCATGATGCTCTCTGCCTTCTCTGTAGTGTAGTAGATGCATTTATGCATGACTTGACTTTACTTTAAAAAATACCTTTGCTGTACTTGACTACTACAACCTGTAATTGTTTCCTATATACCGGTAATGCAATTATTAATGTTTAAAAAGTGCATTGTGGACTCATCATGCAATTATAGCAAAATTAACATACATTAATAATTCATTTCATAACATTCCAACCATATAGATTGCAAAATGTAAAAATACATTCCTAATTATCAAAACAGCTTGTAAGAGTTCTCCCTGAGAAGAAGTCACATGTATCTTGTTAAAATCCTGCATCTATATGAAAACAAGACCTATTAAAGGTTGGTTGAATATTGTTTAACATCTTGGTCGAGAATCTTTCACTCATGGAGATGTCACCATTGCCAGTGAAGGGCTGCAAAATTTAGGCCTATATGCTCGGCACTTACAGCCTTTGAGCAGGGAGATATCTTTATTGTGCCATACATGCTGTGACACAGGGCCTTGCTTTTTGCAGTCTCATCCGAAGGACTGCCCCATTTAGTCGCCTCTTACGACAAGCAAGGGGTACTGAGGACCTATTCTAACCCGGATCCCCACAAAACCTAAGGAGATAAAATACATCTAAGACAAGAACTTCCAGAGACTGCAAACCTCTACCAAGTTCCCAAATCTGTCTGTGTAACACGAAGTGGTCACCTAGCCAAGGAGCAATCATGCTTGCCATTGGACTTGATCATAATATATTATTGCATGGTTGACTCTGGGACTTTCTCTTTAAGGTCAGAGAGAGAGAAAGAAGGAGAGAAAATGAATGAAAATATGAATCTGAGCTTAAAGTAACATGAAAAACAATACAGACTGCTTGACATGAGGATGCAACCCATTACCTCCTTCAAATCATTAAATTTTCACAAAAGAAGTATACATGTGTGTATACATGCATTTGGTGGGTGTATCATGAGTTGATATGATGAATCATTTGTACATGGCAAGACATGTTGCATTGAAAGCTACTACATTATTATTATTATTTCTTTTTCTTTTTTTTTTAACTTAATATCAATCTCCAAGATGGCATTGGTAGTTCAATTAATAACATAACAATATGAATTTAGTTCCATCATGGAGTCTAGAAAGTATCAAGAGTATATATCTCAGTCAATAAAAAATTTAGTTAACCCTGCAATCTTTGCTTGCTGCTTTATCAAGAACACTGGTAAATTTCAGCAGAACTCTCTTTTGTAATACTTGTACTATAGACTGCACCTTTGTCATGTGGTGGTGGTGGTGGGGTGGGTATCATGCAATGTAAAGCTCTCAGCAGCTTCATTCCAAACACTTAAGTCATGAACAGCTGTGTATAAAATTGTGAAATTATTCAAACCTATATGTTCTGCTTTCCATTTGACAAATGACTTGAAATAATTCCTTTTATAATGTGAAGCAATTATTACCAATGTTTTTTAACAACGTCCACATTAAGTTTTGCTTGTTCAATCAAAAGACACACGTACTCCAAATAAATGTGATAAAATCTCCCAATGCTTGATTGCATCAGTTGGTGATTGCTGTATGCAGGTGATGTGTACTGAAAATTGCTGCTTGATTTACTGGCATATCAATCTAATATTCACAGGTAGACAGACTCACACACACACACACACTTATAAACACACAGATATACAGGACATTTAAGGAGGTATACTACACCAGAGAAATTTGATGTAGATGAAAAGTGGAGGATATGTACAACAATATTTTGAAGTAGAAATTTTTCAAATCTACTTTATTTTGTCAAAAAATACAGTTTTAGTATAAGGTAATCTGAAAATTTTTTAAAAGCCCTGCTGGACTTGAACCTGCGACCTACAGTTTAGCAGTCGGTATGCTAATTTAACCTACTGAGCTACTCAGCTAGGTATTAATTGAAAGGGAAAAGTCAAATATTGCTCCTATTGATTTTTCCTCCATGTTTTTAAAGGAAGTCAACCATTATGATGATGCAGAGTACCTCCTTATTGTAATCTTGGTGGTGGTAAAAATATTTTGGTATTGGAAGCATCACATCATTTATTTTTTGTGTAAATTAATTGAGAAACAATATGTTTGTTGAACTCCCCACCCCATCATCATTGCTAAGTTTCTTACTTAGCTCCATACTGCAGGATATATATAGGTCCTTTAGACTGAAAAAATGCTATTTTAAATATATCAATATCTATTTATAGTAACAAAGGCCATGGCCTTTAATCCCATGACTCTTGAGGAAATCAAAGACAAGGTTTTATGAATATTGATGAGAAGCCAAATATATATTATTAGTACTAGAGCCCTTTGACTTGACCCTAAAGGCAATTTCAGACAAGTTATTCATGTTCAAATTGATATGTTCAACATCTAAGGACACACCCTCTTCAAGTTATTGTTTTTGAGAAACCATGCAAATATCGATTTTTAGCAAATTTGCTCTATGCCTTTGACCCAATGACTCCAGATTTAATCTCAGACAGGCTTTTCATTAGATAAACACATGATGCAAATATAACATCCAAGTCCAAACCATTCAGAATAAACTGAGGTAATTCCTAATCACTTCGACCCTGGACTCTAGAGGAAATCTCAGGTAAGCTTTTCTCTATACAAATATGAACACTTAAGGCCAAACCCATCTCAATTAATTGCTGATAAATCAAATATCTGTTTTTAGTAAAAGGATATGCCCTTTAACCCCTCCCCAAAATACGAGCATTAAAGTGTCTATATACCTCACAGGGTTCAAACATCATTCAAACATCAAGGTCAAATTTGCATAAAGACTAACACGAACAGATAGACCAAACTTCAATATAAAATTATGAGGGTTTTTTTTTGTGTCAATACACAATTATTCATATATCAATTATATTTTCATAACCTCTCCTATGATTTAAAAATTTTGTACAAGTTGTGCCATCCGGGCATAATGTATATTACTATGCATAATTAGCTCAGTCATTAGTGTTTAATTTAGTCAGAATAATGGGATGAATTAAATACAGGTAGATTAGTGCCTTTAATTCTTTCCTCAGATTGCAGGTTCTTATGGCCACCTCCCCACACCAATGTCCTTCCCCCTTTGTTGAACTGTTTCCAAACAAAACCAATCTACAGATGCTACAAGAAACAAGAGTCATGGGAACCTTGAATCGGATAGAAAGTCTTACCAATGGAATTGAGTAGTTTTGGTTTTTGTTGATAATACAACATGAATGAATTCACATGGTGCTATAAAAATACACATTAGGCAATAATTGATGACATGAAGTGAAATGTTTCCTCAGTGAGCTATTTAAAGAAAATAGTTTAAGGATCATGGTTCATTGACACCTGATAAAAGAGTGTTAATGTATTGCTCTGCTTCAAATCACCAATATTTCCCAGTTTCAAAGTCAGCCTCTTAAAACCCCGACTAATTGCTACCCATATTTCAGGCGTAATTGATATTCCTTTGTGATATATTTACATCCTTCTATGTTAAGTATACAATGATAACACAAATCCTTATTAGGACACCGTGCACAGCAGTCATAACAACACATGAAGCTCCTTATATAATGTGTCCCATTGAAAACAGTACATATGTCAAATTCACAAACAGTGTACAAAGTGTGAAGATGTTAACACGGATGGAAATGTGATCAAATTCTAAGATGCAAGTAATTATGTGATTCACAGGGTGAAAACTTCAATCAACTTCTGAAATATTCCTGCCCACTACTGACATCAATAACAACTTGCCAAGTCATATGAAGTCAATTACATATAAAATATCTGATAGATATATAAAGCTCTATGATATGAGAGGGATCATTGTTCCCATGGCATCTGAGAGGAATAATTTATCCCATGACATGAGAGGGATCATTGTTCCCATGGGATCTGAGAGGAATCATTATTCCAATGGGATCTAAGAGGGATCATTGTTCCCATGGGATCTGAGAAGGTTCATTATTCCCATGGGATCTGATATGGATTATTGTTCCCATGGGATCTGAGAAGGATCACATACAGCATTGTCATGGTTATAATGCCTATATATATAAAATGAACTAGAAGATAACAGCCTCTCTATACCCAATTATATCCTATTAGTTTTTTTCTTTAACATTAATTTGGTCAGATAAGCAATACTGTAACACAATTATGAAGGCATCATCACATTGTGACCTTAACATTTGGACCCCACAATCTATGCCTGTGCCATGGTCTGCACCATTGTCCACAGACATATCTAACACAGCTGGTTAAAACAAGATGTACGTGTTTGTGAAACACAAATGCCCCCGATAATGGCCAATTCCAAAGATGGCCAAGGTCACAAGGACAAATATCTTGGTACCAGTAGAAAGATCTTGTCACAAGTAATGCTCATGTGCAATATGAAAGCTCTAATATTTACCATTATGACTAAGTTATGACTAATGTCAATTTTTTTTTAAAAGAGTAGGTCAAATGCCAAGGTCAAAAGGTTTAGTACCCATGGAAAGGTCTGGTCACAAGGAATACTCATGTGAAATATCAAAGCTCTAGCACTTACTGTTCAAAAGTTATTAGTAAGGTTAAAGTTTCAGACAGGACAAAACAATATGCCCCCCCCCCCCCACCCCACATCTTGGGGGCATAAAAAGTATTGACAAATAAACAGATTAATTATTAGGCATCTACATCTTTTAGGGTTCCTAAACTACCAATATGTTGCTAATTTAGTACCTAATGGCAATATGTGCCAACATGAAGTTTAATACTCTCCTGTTGATCCTTGTACATGTTTGTGAAGTGATTTGACAGATTCCTAGTAAGTATTGTAAAAACTTCTGATAGTCTGTAATATAGCCTAAGGTTTTAAAACATGTACCATGCATAATTACTATTCAATCTTATGAATTTCCAGATTGTTGTTTAGAAATTTTGCCTGCATCTTGCAAATACAGTGAAACCTGTATAAGTTGGATTTCCTTTGGGCATGAGTACTGGCTCAGTTTACACTACATGTATTTACGCAACATGTATAATGCTAGGAATTAAATTTTCTTCCTGAAATAAAAGCTGGTAATAATGGCTTTCCATCTATTTCCTTCACTTCCTGTTCTTCAACAATATTGTGGTATCACATTATTTTACGACCTTCTCCACCACAGCCAACCAAAAAGGGTTACTGCATGTGATCCTGAAGGCAATCAAAATATTTCAATTTCTGTGGGTTAATCTGTGCTGGGTGCCCATCCAGGTTGAGTCTATGGTATTTACATTAAGCACCATGAAACTGGGGCTCTCTCAGAGAGAGGGAAATCTTTTCTCCCATTATTACTCAAGTAAGAAAGAGTTCTCCCATGTGAGAAAGGGTGGTTTTTCAATGTGTTAAGAGTTTTCCCATGTGTTAAGATTTTCCCCATGTGTTAGAGTTTTCTCATGTGAGATTAACAGAATCCTTCATTAATAAGAGTGTGGGATTGGGATATTCCACCGAGGGTACAAGATTCTCAGTCTAGGATGAGGCTTTGTCGAGCCCTAGACCATGAATCTTATTGTCTCCTAGGTGGAATTTCCCAATCCCACACGAGTAAATAATGAAAGATTGTCTTCTCACATTTCATCTGCAGTTTAGTATATTAATTCATGAGCTTTGAGATGATTTAAAATTATCAAAATCCTCATTTGAACTTGAATGTAAAAAGTAATTAGAAAGTCAGAAAGAGCATACCCAAAAATGGTTTACACTTAATGTGTAATTTAAAACTAAAAATCCCAAGGCTGCCCATCAGAAAACTACATCAAATCGAATTCAATACAAAATATTTATGTCTACATGTGTAATGTAAATCATAGAAAATACATGACATCATAATCAAGGATGTCTTAGCAGTGCAAGAAAGAAAAATCTTGCATGGCTGTCTCACACTGATTTTGACTACGGATAACTCCGTTTACCTGATCAAGATATATGGCTCATGACGGGTGTGACCGGTCGGCAAGGGATGCTTACTCCTCCTAGGCACCTGATCCCACCTTTGAAATACCCAAGGGTCTGTGTTTGCCCAATTCTTTATTTTGTATTGCTTATAGGAGTTATGAGATTGATCACTGTTCGTTATTTTCGCCTTTCTTGAGTAATGTCGGTCTCACACTGGTAATAATGCACATGAGAAAGGGTTTTCCCATGTGAGATATGATCCCTTGGGCCAATGAAAAATGTTTCTGTTTAGTGTTTTCTACCAATGGAATTAAGACCCTCAACTCAAAAATATTTTTAACTTATTGGATTTTTCTACAGACTTCGACTAAGAGTGATACTTTCCCCGGAAATGTTAGTGTGAAATCAGTTAATCCTTTAAGCATTTGTGCAAACATCTGACAAACATTGAATATTGGATGCTATTTTCTACTTTCATTTTTGCTACTGGCAGCTCACAGTGAGGTCCAGAATGGAAAATAACCATCAATAAGCCCCAGCAGTACCAAATAAAGAGAGCTGCCATTCTAAAGAATCAAGGACATCAAGACTTAATGATAGATGTGTTGTTAACAATATCAATGATACAGAATGGTAATACTTGGCTAGTTTTCACTACATATTGCATTTAAGGCAAAAAATAAAAAAAATAAAAAATTTAAAAAAAAATAAAATAAATTCCTAACAATACAGTTTCCAATCAACTGACCACCCCTGCTTAATTTTAAGCATGTAATAATTTTCACAAAAAGCCCTTTTTGACTTAAAGTCCTTGAATAAGACCTTTTCTTTTAATTTTTTTAAATTCAGTATTTCTGGATTCCAATGCAGCTTTATTACCTAGAGTATATAAATGTGTACCACCCTGAGTGACAAAGACCTTTCAAACAGAAACAAATGATGAGTCACAACAATTACACGTACCAGTGGATTAATGACACTTACCGTCCACTCGGAAAACTTCACTGGAATTATCAAAGGACATTTTCATCTTGCTCTTCGGCCTCAGGGAGCCCTCAGTCTGTATTTGTCCTGACGTAATTCAATAATCTGTGAACTCTTTTGTACTTTTTATCACATTTGGTAATCCACAAGGAAAACATAAATATACTCCATGAAAATTATGACATTGTTGAAGGGATTAACTAATCCAATGTTCCACGGACACGCGACTGCATGCAATTCCTACTGGCTTTTTATACACATCACATACCTGTAATGACAAAGTATATACTATACTAATTAACTAGGTACACAGGGATCGTCAACAACTGTTTCACTGTTATTACAGTTTTTGCATCAGCTGCTTAAATCTATATCTAATGACATTGTACATGTTTATTAGCACTCACTGGTATTTAAAAAAAAACCTTATTAAAGTACTTTCTAGTTTGTTTCCCTGCTGTAGTATTAATTTAAACACGATGTTAAGGTCACATTAAGCCTTAGCACTCCCACACCATCTGTAAATGCCACGAATTACATTAAAGTTTATAAAAGTATATCAATACAACTATCAGGACAGATTCTGAACCAATCATTGGCTATTTACATTATCCAATGACCTTCCGTTTACTTCTTTTCTCTGTGAAGATCAATATCTAAATGTGATTTATCCCATTTATTGAAGAAAAATATCAACAAATTAACCTTTTCACCACCTGAATGCCAGATTGAAGGTGTATCTTGCATCCTTTTTAATATCTCTTTGTTTTACAACTTCTTTTATATTAAAGGTTTTCAATTATTCATAGAAAAAAACAAATACTCTCATGTGTGAACAGAGAGTTTATGACAAAATTCGTCAGACAAAAAGAAAATACCAGATGACAATTATCAATTAATAATTGACATAGGTGGGGTAGAATATGCTGATTGAACATCAAATGAATAAATTTCAAATCAAGCATATGTTTTGCTCAAATAAATTCTACATTCGTAAATCATCAGCACAGTACAACATTCTGAACTAAGCCTAATTTCTGTTTTGTAAAAAATTATTAAAAAAAAACACAACTATATCTGCCTAAACTGTCACTAAATCTGCCTTTAGAATGCAGTGCATGCTACTAAAATCTGTTACGCAAATTCAGAGATTACAAAATCAAGTCACAATAGAGTTTGCATGCAGTGACACCCACCCCTAATTTTCTCATTTGAAGTGGATCTTTGATCGCCTGTGCAAAAGATGATTTTCGTTAGAAATTCCTTTACATCTACAAGAGGCAATAGAACCAAACGATCAATTCAGCTATCCGAGGAATTCTTAGAATGTGGATCAATGGAAGAAACCTTTGACCTGCAATTTGCAAAGGCAAACACTGAATCCACATTAATGCACACTGCAAAAACATCATTGGATTCAAAGCACATAACTATCTTTCCCGAATCTCTTGACCTCTTGATATTCATATTCACTCATCCATACCACCTCTCTATATCAATCCGTCGTATGCAAAATCCACATACAGAAAGCAGAAAGGTCCGAAATCCCCCCAAAATTTCAATATTCCACCCATTTTACACAATGAATAGAAGGATAGCCAATCAATAGAAGAAGTTCATTGTATCATAAAAATGTCAAGTATTGATCGCCTTGTTTAATGATAGCTGCAGAAACAATCCACAGCAGATGTAGCCTCACTGCTGCTTCATCAGACCCTATAGCAGACGCTGGCTCGGTTCAATATGCTGTACCAAAGACAGCACCTGAGAGCGGATTCTATATCAACAGCTAATCAACTCTCTCCAGCAAATTTAGCCTTATAAAGAAAAATTTCTGTAGGAAACAGAAAATGGATGTTTATCTTATTTTTACAACACACATACAGAAATTCTCAAGAGTCTTGAGGTATTAGTCATTTAAGTAAACTTTACTGGGTATTGTACTGGTCCCTTATTACTAAGAAATGATATAATAGTGAATTTGTTGCATTACCTAGAATTTAAGACTTAAATAACAATAATTGCTATTTCTGATCTTAAAATTAAAGCTTTCTTTAGTGAATTTGACATGCTAAAAATAAATGTAAATTTTTTCTCCAATAGTTGGTTTTTCTTATAGCCATATGCATGTCTGTGAAAATTTTCTGAAATGTAAATTTTTATGACTTTCTAAAGTGAAAAAGCCTGAAAAAATACCTGGTAGTGACATTGTTTGAAGAAAATTCAAGATTGAATTTCGTTGTTAATCCACTGACTAGCAATCTAACAATAAAGGAATATATGTGATAACAGTCAGGGACTGCATAAAACATAAAAAAAATTTCAAAGCTTTAAAGAAAGAAATTTCTTTATGCGATGCTTCCTATGAGACCGCATGAAATATAGACATTTTAATATGTCAAAATACCAGATATGGCAGTAAAATGTCATGCTTATGATGTCATAAATCTGGTTCTACATCATTTTTATCAAACGGACTGAGCTGAGCATTGAGATTTTTGCACAAAATACATTTAATTTTGAAACAATTAATAGCAGAAATTTCAGCAAATATAGAGCCCCTATGAATTATATATACATACCAGTATTCCTTTATATAACAGAAGTAAATATACCACAACAGTACAGGATTAAATCTGTCAATATGTATCTAGTAGTATAGGTTAGTGGTATAAAATCTGTTTCCATATGAATTTTCAATTTTTAATGCAAGTTTGTGACCTTGAACATGAAAATATGACCTTAGGTGACAAGCAGTCATGACATATCTTCTCATAATAAAAGAACATTTGCACCAAGTATGTTATTGCTACAAAGCGTGTCAAATTGGTGAGTCGAACAAACAATTTTCATTGAAGTTCAGTAACCTTGACATTAGAGGTATGACCTTAAATTAAAGGTCAAGACACACTGGCATCCCATAAGGAAAAGGAATATTTCCACAAAGTACGACTATATCAATATCAGACATATAAAAGTTATCATCTTGGACAAAGCATTATGGTTGGACTAATAATTCCATAACACAATACACCCCCCCCCCCCCTATCAAAAGATGTGCATGCTATTAAAATGAAATGACCTTCACTGATACCCTCTAAAATCTTAGGGAAATTAAGGTCTGAGAATCTGTACATTAAAACACTTTACCACTTACTGCCATTATGCTGCCATCATCAAGGCAAAACACAGTGAGAATGGATGGTGCAGAGTGAACACTGCTTTCAGGTGAGAGAACAGTCATTTCTGATCCCCGGTAGTTCATATTTGACATTTTAGTGTTTATGAAATTAACTTTGTCAATTTCAAAATTGGGATGCACATGATTTGTGCAAACTGTTAAACATAATTGTTACCAAAGCTTAATAATTCTTTATATCTAATTTTAGTAATACATTATCATAAAACAGGTTATTTGTAAATATCAGAAAATTTCTTGTCTCAATTAACATTTTTGGCACTCACCCTTACTTTATAAAGTAAAGTGTGACATCCACATATTACTGACAATACTTTCAATTTAAACTGATATCATCAGCAAACTTAAATACATCTTTTTTAGGGCAGTAAGGACATTGAATACGACATTCACAATATTAAATTTTGTTTACATGAAATATATCACAACAAGTCAGGCAACATACAGCTGCAGCTCAATATCTAAGATCTATAGATCCCAGTGTTTGTATGCCTACCTGTCTAGTGTTTCTAATACCTTGCTTAAACAGTATTAAGTTCCTCCTCTAATTCAACCACAGAAGAACCTTAGACCAGTCTGACAGAATGTTATCCACTAAGCTGTTTACACAGCAAACACATACGCATACCTGAATCCACTACCCAGAAAATAATATTTTTGGATGATAACTGTCAATAATCCAATAGATAACTCCTCAGTGACTGTAAGCCTGCACACACTCACAGTATTTGTTTGACCTGTTGTCCTGCACTGATGTGGACCATCCATCAACCCGAGTCACACATCGCTGACAGGTGGCTTGCCTTCAGGGCTACTTTCCTTATCGCACAACTGTCACAACCGGCATGTACCACCTATACTAAAACTAGCTTCCCTAATCACATCATACACATAATCATTTTATTGCATACTGCATTGTCCTATTGTTCTGAAATACACAGTAAACTTGAAGGTTTACGGAATAGTTATTCCACTAATGGATGAAATCAAGTTCCCTCCAACTGGATTACATAAAGCACAGAACTGCACCAATTTCTCCTGTGCTGTAATGCATGGCTACTCACACTTCATGGTACTCAGATATGATTTAACATTACACACAACTAATATAGCTGATAGATAGACTAATTTTATAACATGTTTTAAGCCTGTAATACTCGAGACTAGTACACGTTAAAAGTGTTGACACACAGTCCTGCCATCTAACATATACATGTACTGTTCATATCACATTGTCTCACTCAGTGTAAACAGACAGTATTTGTCGTCACATTTCCTAGATCATCAGTGCTCTTTACCTCAAACAGGAAGTAAAAAAAATATAACAATGCCCCTACTGCATACAAACTCTTCTCTCACCATGACGACTTACAAGTAATATCATCTGGATTTCACACACTACTTAAAACTTTAAATACTAGAAATGTAAAACTTGCTGATTATTTAAATCCATTTCCTTCAATTACCTTTTTAATTGTAGCTCACTCAGTCAGAACAAGTTACAATAAAAAATTAGATTTTCTCAAGCTATAGATTGAACATGACTCCCTTCTAATGACTTGATGAATCTGTGAATTTGATTTTAGTTTCCATCACTTTCTTACTCTATCTGCAACATGTAGGGTCCACAGTGCCAACTACTTAGTACAGAATGTCGCATTGCATCAAAGATTATACATACTAAATTATGCATCTACATTAAATATTGATTGTGTACTAAGTACCATATGATACTAACATGTGATAAATGCATCTCGTATTAAAATATCATCCGCTGATCAAGAGTGCAAACAACCTATAATAGTCACTATTTGCTGCTGCATGTCTTCACTTTATCAAATCAAATTTTAACAATTAAATTATAAGTTATTATGACATCATTAAAATTATTACTGCTTGACCTTAACTTCACATGACCTTCAAAACAATTGTTTCATGTAACCACTAGCATAACAAAGCATTAACGGACAGTATGTAAATATAAACCTTCAGTACAACTTCCTCTCACAAAAATTACATGTAGATATAAAAACAGAAAGAGCTAGACATCTTTGCAATGCTCGTAGACGTAGAGATAGCGAGTTTTTGGACATCCTTATGACTTGAGCAAACAACTTGATGCTTAAGGTGATGTTCTAACATCCATCGACAACACAATCTAAAGTGACCACTTCCAGATTCCTCACAGAATGGCTGTGGCAAATCCTCGACTAGATAAAATCAACGCCAGTCAATACACTCTGATATCTACTAGGATCAATTATGGCTAATTAAGATGATGGCTTTGATAGTCACTTTTCCTGAGGACCAATTTGCCAGCATAGTAGAAAGTTCATCTGTAAACATTCGTGTTTCCATTGTCTGTGATATTAGGTATTGTTCTTCCCCCATTTCAATCTACCCTACGCAGCGCATTAACCTCACCTTTGAAATGACACAAATTTCATAAATATTTACACTGTTCCATGATATAATCATTGTGTGGTTCAATTCAATTGATGCAGTCGTAGGTTGTACATGAAAGTACACTTCATTAAATGCATTTCCTGTAACAGTGAACATATGATTGCAGGGGTTTCCAATGACAATACAGAAGTACCCACTGCAAAATCTGAAACCTGCAGTATGGAGCACCCAATGCCTTGAAACCTGCAGTATTAATCAGAGGAATCAGAGGCTGTACCTTAATACAATCCAAACCTATGTATACTTGACTAAAATCAATACCAACAGCACATTCCTCATCCAGGGTCTTCCCTGATGAAAATAATTATTTTCAATTTCTAGGGGGTTTCCAATCAATACTATGGGCTATTCAAAAGCCTGTCATTGAGGGCTCGTTCTTAATCTTTTCCCCATAAAAATTCTGAAAATGTTTGCAGCCTAGGTCACTCCAATCATTTATATTTTGCGACCAATGGTTAACCATACGCAAGTTATTTTTACAAATCAATTATTCTTCATCGTGATGCCTTTTTTTCTCTCCTAGTGACACCATCTCAGTAATATCAAATGGACAACTATTGCCTAATAAGGCCGTAATGATGACATACTTTGGTTAAAATACCATAGACCATTGCATGCATTATGACGATGGTACTTGGCGACGTAGTAAAGACATTTTTAGGACCAAAACAATAAACCATCCATTTCTTTTTTTATATTTCACATTTCTTTGAGAAACTTTTGAAGACAAAGACCAATATTAACTACAAATGAGGACTTACCTTACACATCAAAATCCTGATTAGAAAAGTGCCCGTACAGACAAATCTTACAGGCGGTGACCTGGTCATCAATAACACAAGCAGACACACCTGTATATTTCTTAACTAAATTTGTAAAAAAAAAAAAAAAAAAAAAATTCTCTGTTTCCATCAAACAATTCAAAGTAATCTCTTCCTTATAAATTGCTCACTGTTTCCTATTCAAATATTTCATTTAAGATGTAAGCAGGCTGGATGATATATCCGGCAATTTTTCCCAAAGATCCACTCCAGATTATCCATGTTTATCATCAGCTACGGTACTGTTAAAACTCTTGTTTGTATATTTACTATATTTAATCGCTAGGATAGGTGAGCGGGGGAGGTTTATTTGCTTATGTTTAATTTGTATTTTGAAGCACACATAACTGACCTTCAAGTCTAAAACAAATAAATTTAATCACTTTATCCCTCACAGTTGGATAACAAAAAATCCTATCTCCATTGTCACAAGCAAAATCAATAGGATTTAGAGTTTTATAAAAGTTGAGAACTCTTTTCACATCAGTGCTACCTGCCACAGTCAAAGGAGTTTCAGGAGAATCCAAAGACTAAAAAGTCATATACAAGTGTCATCCATATCAACATTGATAAATTGTAAAAGTGCCATAATATATTTAGACAATATTGCACAACATATCTGACTGTTATTGGACTGTCAAATAAAAATGCCAAAGTATATATTTCCTCTAAAGATAAAACACTCAAAATTCATAAATTTGTATCTATTTTGACAAGTCAGAGATGCTGACAATTTAACTTGCTTCCTTGTAATAAATTTGTATTCCATCTTAATAAAGCCCTTTAGAACAGACCTAAAGGACAATGATAACTATCATTAAACACCTCTTGTTATATAAATGTCAACCCTCTGCAGAGTCTGCTGTACTATACATCAGTCACACAAAATGGGATTAATATGTTAAAAAGCCAACTCACCTGAAGAGAAACCATTGAATTTGCTGAGCTGCAGCATCAAATGCCCATCTCTCTAGGCCTACTGACGTAATCTTTTACGCAAGGCTTTCAGGACCGCATCTGCCGAGGCAGCTCTATTTACATAGTGTCAAAATGGACCGACCATCATGTTTTGTATTTTTATTTGACGGGATTCCTTAAAATAAAAAATCAATTCCTTCTGACGCTCAAGACTATTTCCCTCTCCACACAGAGTTCATCGAGACAGTCAGATGAAATAGTGCAGTGGCACTAACAAGAACTCCATACATACCACCGAATAACCAGTCCCTGTAGAACTTCTCTTAGGGGCTACATCCAAAATGTAATCAACTGATAGCAGTAGGTATAGACCACTGATATACCAGATTCAATACCTGTCACATCAGACAGTATTTACCACAGCTTACTGACCATAATACAATCTAAACTATAAATGGATTGATAGACTTTTGTCTATCAACATTTGACATGCATGCATATGATTCCCAATCCCTTCACTTTCTATGCGGTTATATTAATGGACAGTCCAGTAGCACTGTGGGAAACATGAGGCCCATAAGCCACAACATTCACATGGGCCTAACTCTTGCTCTTACACAGATAACCCATACTTTAAACCTTG
>NC_079168.1:64303767-64393767 GCF_947568905.1 Ostrea edulis | reverse complement strand
AACAGGTCAGAAGCACAATGTCAATTGATTGCAATAAGCCTGACACAGCCCAGAGTCCTGGTAAGCAACAATTGGGCTGAACCGCCTTAAAATTTTGAATTTGTTGTCTTTAAGACAAATCATCCATATATAGACCAAAATATGTGACTTTTAAATCAGCAGGTGACGTATATGTATCAAACAATCTCATTACTGAGGAACAAGACACCATCACAATGGAAAACTTCATTTCAAAATAAACATCAACAATTTATTCCTTGTCCTTTTGAATTATCTTGCCGAGTAGCTCAGTAGGTCAACATGTTGGATGCTGATCAGTATATACTGGGTTCAAATTCAGAAGGGTTTTATAATATTTGTCAGGTGACTTTCTACTAAAAGTGCATTTTTTTACTAGATAAATATCTTCTTCATCCCTAAAATAGCCTTACAACAGCTTTGGATTTTCAAGCATTGTGGAAAACAATTTCCACTTCAGAAAACAGAACAGAACATAATTGCAAACTAGAGCAAAGCTCGTTGAAAAGCAAAGAGAGGTCTACCGTCGGAGCTGTGTGACATAAAAACCTTGAACTTGACCATATGTCCTTGGGTCAGGTCCTAATGCAGCCTCAATTAACATGAAAATCTGTTGTAAGTATGAAATCTAAATGTTTCTTCATTACTTGATATGGCCAGGACAGGGTTTGTATTTTCTAAAAAGTGAACTTGACAATGTGACCATGTGTCAAGGCCAGGACATATAAGAAAATAATCAACTGTGACAGGAAGATAAGTACTGTAACGATATAAGTAGTTTGGCTACGCTGGCGATTCTGACTTCTCATATGTAATTATGAAATAGTTTGAGAATTTAATATATATCATTGAAATGAAGCTATAAAGATGTACTATAAATTTTTATCGTTAGGTGTTTAATACATTTATACTACTAAAGTACATGCGTGTATGATCTCATTCCACGAATCAGTCTTTTGAGGCGCGCGTGTATGTGGGATTAAATTCTTTCAGCATTTAACTTTTCAGTCCCAATAATGAAAAAAAAATTACTATTTAAATTTATGGAATTTATGGCTCAGGACATACAATAAAGGTTTATAGCTGTTACCAATATTTTATCATACAACAAAATTATGATAGCATAATATTCAGACTGAAGAGAATAATTCATCGAGTTTGAATTATTTATACATGCAAATCAAATAAATTGCTCTCAAATCTTGAATATTTTATTAAACTTTAATATCTATCTGCGTAAATACATGTAGGTATATTATGTACACAGTGCGCACAGAAGTCGCGTACGAATTTCACGCCAGGGGCACGTGCCGAAGTTACATAATTTGGACCAAGAGTTCTGAATCAATGTTTAAACAAAGTCATTGTTTTTAAACAATAAAACAACAAATCATTTGAAATGAGACTGGTCGGCCATGGGTTTCTGAATATTCTATACGCATGTTTAGATTTGGTTTAATCATGATTATAAACTATTGATTTCAAAACATGTTCAGAAATAATTCGTTATGTTTGTAAAATGTATCCATTTTCTTTTTCACAACGAAGAATTTGAGTAAAGCTTGTGTGTTCAGTTAAAGTAGTGTGAAATCACAGATCGCTAGTCCAGCAGCGATGAATCTCCGATATTAAACACACATTCAATTAGACATGATTGAGAAACGAACTGTATATTAAATTGCAGATTTTAAAATTGATGCCTGACTCAATGCTCTAGAGTTTTGAATTTAAAACAAATCAAACGTAAGACCAGGGATGTATAAACAAGTATATACATCCACGGAAAGACTGAATTATTCGAAAAATCCAATATGATCAAAAACATAACATTCTGTGTTATATTTAGGACGACAATGTTTACTTTGTGTACATGCCCTGGTTCACACACGTGATGGTTTCTTCAATTAAATATATCGTTGTTTTAATAACAAACGTAGAAGAGATAACCTTTTCCTCTTTTTTTCTTTGGAACGATTGATTAAAGCTACTAAATAATAAAAAAGAAAGTTGTCGATAGATGATTTTTAAAGGAACCATAGATCACGTTAAAACCTTATTTTAAAAGAATATTAGCATTTCATGAAGTCAGATTTATCAATTAAAGCAAGTTTATTTAAGTTATACGCATATTTTTCCCCCTTCACCTACCTAATGATACGGTTACCTGTTTGCGGGTCAAGCTTTTTACTCATATATAACACAATACTCGAGCAAAATATTATGTTTATGAGATCAATAAGATGTTAAAGAACAACTTTTTCAGCAAAAGCCATATTGAAATATTTACCATTTTTGAGTTATAAAGCGAAAACTTTGAAGATCCCCAGATCCCTAATTTAAGGGGCCAGCCCCTTTTTAGGGATATCAAAAGAAAGCTCTTAACATTCTGCACAACTTTTGTTCTACACGTCTTAACAAAATATTTTTAGTTTAAAAGATACAAAGGAAAATATGTGTAATTTTTTGCTCCTTTAGGAGTCCTAATTTTTTAACCCTGTCAACCACCATTTCGAACGCTGTAATCAAAAAACAAAAAAACGATGTGCACAACTACAATGCTCCTACTTTTTATTTTCAATGCATTTTCTGCTCAAGCTTATACAGTCTCGGAGCCTTTGTCTGGAAACCAAAGCCCCTAAAATTTCATTCAAAGGAGAATAACTCGTGAACAGAAGGGAATTTCTGAAATGTAGTACATGATTTTAAAATTGTTCTGTAAAGTTTATAAACCCTGAAAATTTGAGCAAAATCAATGCAGAAATGAGCGAGATATGAAGCTTCAAAGTTAGCGTCTAGGAAAAAAAAGAATAATAAGAATAATCTTAACCAGCACAATCAGTAGAAGGTCTTCCGTTGTTATGGAAGACCTTAATAATGACATACTTTTGTTTCTACCTAAGTATAAAATTACTGGTATATTCAGCTTTCAGCAAAGTAAATACCATTTTACATACAGGTATTCTATCTTTATATCACGAACGAATTTGATATTTGCACTTTAATAGTAACATTATTCTCTTTTCACTTAAATTTCTTATTTTCTTTCCTTTTCATTTTTGTCAGACTTGACTTATTTTTCACTGTCTAACCTGATTTAAAAATGCTAATGGTTATGAAAGCCAAAACTGAATCCTTTAAACAGCCAGGTAGTAAACAATAATTTCTACTTGCATGAAATCAAATATATTGGTATGATCAGAAAGAATTTAAAAATTTTGAAATTTAAGTAAAATATACCTGGGAAATCTTGCCTTAAAAGTGAAGCAATGAGCAAAATCTTCACTGTTTTTCCACGTGCAGCACGCGACCAATTGTCAAGGAAGAAGTCGCCTAAGTGCAGACGTCTCTATTGATGAACTTCATTGATTTTTCTCACTAAAATAAATAACATGTTCAGTTACAAAGCAAATAAAAATAAGTACAAAGCAGTGTGTGACAGATGATGCAGAAAGCAGCCAGCTGAAATGCCTGTTGCATTAACCATGCAAGGTCAACCAAAACAACTATCGCAAACACAAAACTGACAAGATTTAAAAGTAGAAATCTCTTTCTTGTACTCTTGCTCTCTTTATTTTCCAATTTCTTGATTCTTGAGAGCGTTAAAATTAAAATCTCTATATTGGGAATAACTACCTTTTAAAATATCCATGCCCTGCTGTATCAGCACAGCCTATACCATATCAGTCTTCTCCCATGTCAGACAAGTACCAAAATAGCTCCATATTTCATAATATTGTCTTTCATCTTTGATTTGGATTTCAAAGTGATAGACCAAATTCAAATGTTTAAACACAGCCAGTCTAAAACAGGCACAGTAATCGATGACCGAAATCTTGTGTAAATACTTCTGTGAAAACAGATAGTCAATTGAGAATCAAGTTTCGGTTGTAATCCACATCATTTGGCCATTATGCTGTCTGAGCCAATGTCAAATATCCAGATGTCACATCAATTTTTTTCTCAGCCTTGTCTAAAACATATGCTGAACATCAATTACTATTAACAAAACTAATTGCAAGTATAAAATTTTCAACTAGTTTTGCAAAATAATTGTCTTGCAAAAAGAATGGATTCTAATTTTTTAATTACCATATTTTCATGTCTTTTTCAGTTGCCTGAAGATGTTTTAAAATGTGCAATTATGTTCACCTAAGGTCCTAAATATGATGAATTTGGACTCTGAGGATGCAGACCAACTCAGCCCACCTTATATTTGATCAAACAACCAGGCCCAAAAAGATTTGGACATTTCTCTCTATCCAAAGGTCATCTCAGACAATAGCATTGAAATTTGATTGGCTCTGTTTACATCACATGATGTGATTCAGGGAATCTGACGGCCTTTTATGAGACTTGCATCACTTGCATATGTTTGGAGACTGTATATAATATGGCTGTGAGAAAACGATTCATTCAAATCACATACTACGTACTAGTTCCACCCTCCTGTGACGTCATAAGATTTCGCAAAGTCAACAATTTAATAAGATTTATGCATGACAGGAACATGAATTTTGTTGGAGTCTTTTTCAATAGCTATTGTAAAAAATCTTGTTAACCATAAAATATTTCAAAAGTATAAATTAAGCAAGCACTGGGTGGACAAGAAATGCAGTGGGCTCATGCGCCTGTCTGTGGACCCTGACTTCAGATGTTCAAGATGCTGGGGAACGGTTCGCTCTCTTGACGGCAGGCCACAGAGTGATATCCAAGTTGGTCTGGACAAGTTGGAGGTTGTAGGCTCCTTCTGCTACCTCGGAGACATGTTTTCTGCAGCTGGTGGCTGTGACCTTGCAACCACTACGCGTGTGAAGACTGCTTGGAAGAAGTTCAGGGAGCTGCTACCAGTCCTGACATCACGCCACCTGTCATATAAGACCCGTGGTCGAGTGTATAACACCTGCGTACGTAGCGCTATGCTCCATGCCAGTGAGACCTGGGTACTGACCAAGCCAAATCTTCATCGCCTACTACGCAATGACAGGGCCATGATAAGACAGATCTGTAACATCAAGCCTGAAGATATGGCCACTGTAGGTTCAACTGAATTGCTGGGGCGGCTTGGCATCGATGACCTCGACCTCATCTTAAGGGAAAGGAGACTCCGCTGGTATGGCCACGTTGTCAGATCCAGCAGTGCAGTCAAGTGCGCTCTAAACATACAAGTTCCTGGGAGACGTAGAGTTGGTCGGCCAATGCTATCTTGGAGAGAGCTGACGGAGAAAGATCATAGAGAATGGAAGCTCCCTACTGCCGACCCTCAAGACTGGAAAGAATGGAGATCTGAGGTGAGATCTGCCATGCGTGCAGCTAGCCAGATACCTGGAGAAGGGGGCCCACTAGTGTGGACACTACCCGTAATTCTGCACGGAAATAAAAAGGAATCGACAACAAATTATATATGAATAATCAATTATATATTTCAAAATATTGAATCCAAGGGCAACAACTCTGTTTTCATTAAATTATTTATTAAGTCTATAATGCGATAAATTTCCTTTATTTATCACAAACATTTTGTATATTTTTTAAAGAAATAAGTTTCATAAAATTCAGGTTTGAATACTAACTATTATATCATTTTAGACAGTTCTTCTGAAATTTTGATAATGCTGTTATAAAGGAAAATTGCAATTTTCTGATGTAGATACAGGTGTGCTAATTGATATACCAAATTTATCAATGCCGCAACATACTTATTTTACCATTTTTATTTTGTTACTAAGATATATTATTTGAAGATTAAACAATTAAATATAAGATTGAACCTATAATTCTAGAAGGGTGGAATTACCTTAATGTGAATACAGAATGAAACTACAGAGGTCCTAACAGGACTAATAAAACTAACCCTCTCTGAGGCACACCCAAAACTGTATATTTCAAAAATTGTATATATCTGAACACAATATTTTTTTCCCTAGTAAATAACCTTTGATGCAGTGTTGTAAGCCTATAGTACACACCTAGCAAAATTATTGCTCATACCAAAATTTTATAATCCCAGTTCCTATCCTTAAGTATTCTGTTAACTTGACACAACTTCTAATCAAATGTGTCACATTTATATTAATCTTGCAATAAGACGGTAATAGACAGGCACACGTTTTCCTAACCATTATCTGAATTATGATGCATTAAGGCAAATACAGTTTATCAGTTTTTTTCCACGTCATGTTTTTTCCGTGAATCAGAACCTAAAATAGTATATTAAATTTACGCGAATCAAATTTTCACTATTTCAAAATCATGGGGAAAAAATATAATTGACGATTAAAAATTCAGTCAATGAAACGATTTACACGATTTCTGATCACACAACGATTTTGCACTGCCATAGCTACACACTGTATTATAAGCAACTCACTGTGACTGTAGAAAATTTCCCCGAAGGCGTTACTCTATCAATGGTACCTGAATAAAACGACCACCTGTCTGACGCAACCAACAACCATGATTTTTACAACTTTTTTGTGTAATTTCATGAAATTTTATCTTTATTCAACGACCGTACATTTTTCAATTACAATGTGATTCCGACTTTTTTGATTTTAGTCAAGTATGACTATTCTGGGAATTATCATCTCTTACATTTTTGTTTTAAAATGCTTTTGAGATATTGTACAATACACATTGTATATCAAACAGCCCTCATATCTAGTGGATTTATATTGCAATCAGAATAATTTTCCACTCGGTTGAACATAATGACATACCAGGTGGGAGATTTCATGTCTGATCTACCCTGCACGTCTCAACATCTGTGGAAATTCACACCTTCGAAAACAAAGGCCTTGATTCCCTGATCCTTGATTTTGTTAAATAAACAACAACTCAGGTTTTGTTTAAAATTAACCCCACACGACCCAGCATGTTGATTACATGTTAACCAAATGATAGCTTGGGTATAATAATTGATTCAGAATGCCAATTAAACAAGTTCACAGCCGAACTCCAGTGGGGATCAGGGTTAGAATAAGTCCTCAGTACCCCTTGCTTGACGTAAGAGGCGACTAAATGGGGTGGTCCTTCGGATGAGACCACAAAAACCGAGGTCCCGTGTCACAGCAGGTGTGGCACGATAGAGATCCCTCCCTGCTCGAAGGCCGTAAGTGCCTATATAGTTATCAATATAATACCCTTTCGATGACCAGAGATTTTGAAAAACATTCCACTGAAAGTCAGGGGGTTGGGGGGTGGGGGGGGGGGAGAGAAAAAATCCTTTGAAAAAATATGAACCACTGTATCAAGATACACGCTGCATAAAGGAAAAGTATGTTTAATGTCCTACAGAATGAGCATCGGGACCGGTCCTCTAGCATGTCTAGTGCTCAAAGGCCACGACGCAGGGGTCACTCCGACAAGAAGTATATATGCGCAAAAGACTTCTTTGTTTTTGCAATTTACGGTGTAATTATTTCAACTTTCTTCCTTTTAACAGGGTTTCCTTTCTTTTCCTATATTGAGTTTTCTCTTTCTCTTGATGCCTGGATTGTGTGTGTACCTATTAAGTGAACCTTATACCTGTCCAATTTTGAAGGTTATATATATAAATCCGGAAAAATGTTTTCATGAAACTCCTCAGCTTGTTGAGTATTTAAGGATCTATAGATTTGGACAAAATAAAAGCAGACCTATGTAATTTTAACAACATATGGGATATGCAACTTCCCTTTCGGAACTATTTCAAATAATGGTATGATATCCTCCCCTAGGTCCCAGTGCAGGGTGTCACAATCACCATTTTTGGCCATTATGCACTTCTGCACTATGGCTACATGGAAAGGATATCACAAAAATAACCTGAATTCAGACTCATGACAACATAAAGATGATACGTTTTCATCATAATTTCCCACATTCTAATTCATTGACTATTTTTCACAAACTTTATCTTTCAGAAACTTCATATGTTAAAATATAAAAGCTATATTTATTCTTTCAAATCATTGACTTACACTGCACATAAATGACAGAAAATTTCTGTGTGTCCACAGCTACATTATTCTAGGCTTTTTGAAAGAAAACCATCGTTATTCTTATCATGCTAATCATAAAATCAACATATTTATACAATTATGTTTTTAAAATAGTTAAAAACTCAAATTTATCATGTGATTTAAATGTATTTCTGATAAAATGAGTTTTAGTTTTTCTTTATTGATTCAAAATGTTGAATTTTACCTTACAATGCAAATCCTTTCTTTAGGTTTACATGTAAATTATTAACAGTCTGATAGACCAGATATGCAATAACCCTCAGGCAAAGTATGGGAAGAACCCCACCGGTGACTGTCACTGCCCAACAAGTCACTACATCCATAAATTCTTCAACCAGAACTGTTAGAAATTAATAACATTAACTCGCGATCGCCACATATAATAGTCATATAGACCCCCCCCCCCCCCCCCCCCCCCCCCCCCCCCAAATTCATCACACATCATCATGGACCTGTGCAGTGCTATGTATGGTCATGCAAATATATTGCATTATCCACATCAAAGTATATAGAGTACTGCATACTGAGTTCTTACCAGCCTCTCTCATCTCCCGCTGTCTACAATCATCACGGATGTTCAGCTATCTGCGTCAATAATGCAATGCTTGAATGGTCAGGAAAATAAACATCTTCAACACATTATGGATGTCTGCACATGTCATAAAATGTTTATCATAATGTAAACTTAACAATAAAACAAGGAAGTGTTCCGAGCCATCGATTTTGTCTAAAGATGACGGTAAATATATTACATGTTTCATAGGAAACACATTATTTCTAAAAGTATTTTCTAACATTCAGTCTTGCCAGGATGGGTACATATTTAAAACACTAGAACTGTGGCTGTTGCCTGGTGGTTGTTAACCTTCTAACTTTTTCATGCCATGTCCAAGGATTTAGATGATTAGTTTCGCTAAAATTACATGAAATAAAATTTTTGTTGTTGTAGATCTATAAAATTCCAACTCAAAATAACAGATATATTTACGACTCTAATGTCCTCCATATTTTCTATTTCAAATATGACGTAACAATTTCTGACCAATCGAACAACGAGGAGCGAGGTTTGAAGTGAATATGGCCGACATGGAAGGGACTTGAAAAATGGAAATGAAGCATCTTAGTCAACTGGATAGTTTTGGAAACGTCCAAGCTCTTGTAAAACAAGATTTAAGAGAATTGGGAATTAAGGTACCGAAAGGGAAAAAACTAAAACGCCAAGGTTGTTTGAAAACTCAGGTACGTACTACGTAATGTTGGACCCCAAAATGAAATTGTTGCGTTTTTCTTTGTTTGACAAGAAGATTGTCCTGGTCTTACTAGTTTAGCCCATGTTTATTTCAAATATCATGAGTTATGCAACTAACTTAAGCTAAGTTTTATCACATTAATTCATAGCTGTGTCTTGAATAATAATCATGATCTGCACTATTAAGCTAGGCCTATTATTACATAATGCATTTAGTAACTATGGTCAAGGGGTAGGTCTAGTGCATGATTATGAAATTATTTATATCACAAGCTAACATATATATTGGGAGAGGTGTACGCGTAACCATCAACCCTGGGATTTGTCACATTTGTATGTTTATTATTTTAAGATGCAAGATAAACGATATGACAATTTATTTACCACAAGGGAGGACATGCAGATATCACAGGCAATCGATGTTTTAAATATCTAGTATAATTTTTTTTTTTTTAAATGTCTTGAAGTTCTTATAAACAAACTATTCACAGGGTATATATATCATATTATGATAATTAGAGCATTAACTGAATGGACTCCCAGCGATTTTTTTCCTTATATGATTGGTACCGATAAACGGTACCATTCCCAATGCCAAAAACCATTGATTTTTCCCAATTTTAAGACTAAAAATTCCCAATTCACTACTTCTTGTTTTGTGAGCTCTTTTTTCTTTTCTTTTAGTTAAATCCAGAGATGGGGTAATCGTAATCAGTAATTGATTACAATCGATTACATTTTTTAAAGTAATCGTAATTGATTACATTTGTTTTTAAAGCAAAGTAATCGTAATCGTAATCAATTACTTTGGCAAAGTAATCGTAATTTATGATTACAATAATGATTACAATGATTACTTTATATTTATATTAAAATAATTATTTAATAGATAACAGTTAGATCTTATGTATGTTATGTGTGCCATCATAAGATTTATCCATATCTATATGATATTATACTTACAGTATTTGCATGTATTCAATAGCAACTAAGGTCTAAATCTGTTTAAATTAAACTTAATAATCTTCATAAAGTGCAACAAACATTTCTTATAAACATTTTAAGTGTCACTGAATGGTTTACCAGTTATCATGTTACCAATACTTATGAAAGACTGTACATAAATATATAAAGTGTATTATACAATGTATCTTATTAATAAAACCAGTAAATATTTGTTGTTTTTCTTGTTCAAAAGCATGTAATCATGATTACTTTTCACAGTAATCGTAATTGTAATCAATTACTTTCAAAATATGTGTAATCGTAATCATAATCATAGATTTTCAAAGTAATCGTAATCAATTACATTTACAATGTAATCGCCCCATCTCTGGTTAAATCATTTGCCGTTACATTGGTAGAAAATTCCCAATTTGTTCGATTTTGAAGCTATTTTTCCCAATTGAATGGGTACCAGTACCAGTGGGTAGAAAAAAATCACTGGGACTCTTATTAGCTCTTCTGAGCCAAAGGCTCAAAGAGCTAATCATATGGCCATATGTCTGGCGTGCGGTGTGCGTCAACTTTTTGGAAAAAGGGCTATATCTCAAGAACCCCTTGGCCAATTTTTGTCAAATTTGTCACAGGGTATCCTTGGCCCAAGAGCTTTCATTTGTACTAAACCTAGGGTTGTGACCCTTTAACAAGGGGGAGATAATTAGGAAAATGCAAACAAAAGTAGTGGTTGCTAAAAAATCTTCCTTCTCAAGAACCACTGGGCAAATTATCACCAAACTTATGCATAAGGATGAGGATAGGTTGTAGATGAAAAATTGTTCAAGTCATCATCCTGGAACAAAGGGTGTGGTCTCAAGGTCACTTCAAAGTTGACCTTAAATTTTGTTTTGTTAAAACTTTGATATTTTGCTTAGTATAAGGACTAGGATCATCAAATTTTGTCAGTTGATGCATCTTAGGACCTAATATCATGTCATCTCAAAAGTAGGTGACCTACTTTTTGAATTTCGCAGGTAATTATTATTAAATATATTTTGATGCATATCTTGGACACTTTTGAGCCTATGATCATCAAAAGTTGTCAGTTGATGGATCATGGGACCTTGGAGTGCATCATGAGAAAAGTATGTCACCATGACCTACTTTTTGAATTTAATGGCTAATCATTTATGAATACATTTTAGGCTGTTATTTCAGATACCGAGAGGTTTAGAATCATCAAACCTTGTACATTGATGCGTATAGAGGCCTCAAAACATATTTATAAAAAAAGTAGGTCACAGTGACCTACTTTTTCAATTTTGCAGACATTCAAATTTCACATTTTCAATTTTAGATGCATACTTTGGACACTATGAATGCTAGGATCATCAAACTTTGTCAGTTGATGCATCTTGAGTCTTCATAGTTTGGTGGCCAAAAAGTAGGTCACCATGACCTACTTTTGGACAGTTACATTTCAATTTTTCAGGTACTATTTGACTTAACATCATCAAACTTTGTTAATTGATGAATCTTGGTTAGTGAGAATTTTTGCCTGTTCTACAATGTATCAGAAGAGCGATTCTTGGCCTCTTGTTTCTAGTTCACCATGATGATGTGAGAGGTAAAGACCTTGACAGAGTTGCCTCTAAATGCTAGGGGTCTAATTTTCATATCATATTGGACTTTTTGCTGAAAATTGCTAGGAATGCAGTTAGGGCCAAAAATAATTTGTTTGGTGTACTCCGACTGACCCGTCAAATTTGCTCCTGCCCGATCATTTTTTTCGGCAATTTAAAATTTTATTTATTTTTTATTCGGTTTCCTTGAAAAATACAAAATTCTTCTTATTTTAAAAGAAAATATTTTTAAAAAATTCATGACGTTAAAAAAAAAGCAAAACTACCGACCTTGGAAAATGTGGGTCGGAGTACATCAAACAAAAATATTTTTAATGATGGCCTAGTAAAAAAAAAAACCAAGAGGTGGAGTGATATACCTTGTGAATAGTTTGTTTACCGGAACACAATTTTTTTATGCCCCACCACAAAGTGGTCGGGACATATAGTTTTACCCTTGCCCGTCCTTCCACAACACCCAGTAAGTTTTCTGGATTTTTTTCTAACTGTCTTGAGATATTGAACTGAATATTTGTATGTACAGATGAGTATATTGATGAGTTACAGATCGAGTTTGAGTTTTGTTCCGGTTCGTTGGAGTTGTGTCCCTTTAACTTAGAAAAATTAATGTTTATAGGACCAGTTTTCCAGACTTTTTAGGTCACCTGAATTCATTCAGGTGACCTATTGCTATCTGTTTTTGTCCATCGTCGTGTGTTAACATTTGAACATTTTCAGCTTCTTCTCTGAAACCCCTGAACCAATTTCAACCAATTTTGGCATATAGCATCTGTGGGTGAAGGGGAACAAAAATTGTGAAATTTGTGGTCCCTGCCCCCCTGGGGCCTGAGGGGTGGGGCAAAAACCATCAAAATGAGTGTAATTTTAAAAAATCTTCTTCTTTACTCCTGGACATCAAGAAGCCAAACTGTGGGCATAATTATAATGAGCATTGAGCCCTCTACCATAATTGTGAAATTCATGGCCCCTGGGGCAGGGGTTCTTGTGTTAGGGTGGGGCTCTATTGGTCATATAATGAAAATGGCAAAAACCATCAAAATGAGTGTAATTTTAAAAAATCTTCTTCTTTACTCCTGGACATCAAGAAGCCAAACTGTGGGCATAATTATAATGAGCATTGAGCCCTCTACCAAAATTGTGAAATTCATGGCCCCTGGGGCAGGGGTTCTTGTGTTAGGTGGGGCTCTATTGGTCATATAGTGAAAATGTAGAAATTCTTTGAAAATCTTCTCTGTCTCTGGGTATTAAGTAGACAAACTAATAGCATGGTAATGATGAGCAAGGATGCCTCTTTATACCCCCCGCAACAAGTTGTGGGGGGGGGTATACTGGAATCGAGTTGTCCGTCTGTAGACGCAATGGTTTCCGGGCTCTAAAGCATTATCCTTTCCACCTACCGTCACCATATCATATATATGGACTACCCATGGGATGAAGATGTTCCCTATCGATTTTGGGGTCAAAAGGTCAAAGGTCAAGCACACTGGACATCGAAGTAGCATTATGGTTTCCGGGCTCTAAAGTGTTATCCTTTCCACCTACAGTCACCATATCATACATATGGACTACCCATAGGATGAAGATGTTCCCTATCGATTTTAGGGTCAAAAGGTCAAAGGTCAAGCGCACTGGACATTGAAGTAGCAATATGGTTTCCGGGCTCTAAAGCGTTATCCTTTCCACCTACAGTCACCATATCATATATATGGACTACTAATGGGATGAAGATGATCCCTATCGATTTTGGGGTCAAAGGTCAAGCGCACTGGACATTGAAGTAGCAATATGGTTTCCGGGCTCTAAAGCGTTATCCTTTCCACCTACAGTCACCATATCATATATATGGACTACTAATGGGATGAAGATGATCCCTATCGATTTTGGGGTCAAAGGTCAAGCGCACTGGACATTGAAGTAGCAATATGGTTTCCGGGCTCTAAAGCGTTATCCTTTCCACCTACAGTCACCATATCATATATATGGACTACTAATGGGATGAAGATGATCCCTATCGATTTTGGGGTCCAAAGGTCAAGCGCACTGGACATTGAAGTAGCAATATGGTTTCCGGGCTCTAAAGCGTTATCCTTTCCACCTACAGTCACCATATCATACATATGGACTACCCATAGGATGAAGATGTTCCCTATCGACTTTGGGGTCAAAAGGTCAAAGGTCATGTGCACTGGACATCGAAGTAGCAACACTCAGAAAAGAGGTAGTTTATACCTATTACCAACACCCTTTGGGAGATTGGGGTAAGCGGGGGGTATTCTTAGTGAGCATTGCTCACAGTACCTCTTGTTAAAAATTGTGAAATTCATGGCCCCTGGATCAGGGGTTCTGGTGCTAGGGTGGGGCTCTATAAGTCATATAGTGAAAATGCATTATTTCTTTGAAAATCTTCTTCTCTGTCCTTGGGTATTAAGTAGACAAACCAATAGCATGATTATGATGAGCAAGGATGCCTCTTTCAAAATTGTGAAATTTATGGCCCCTGGGTCAGGGGTTCTGGTATTAGGGTGGGGCCCTATTGATCATATAGTGAAAATGCATTTTATTTCTTTGAAAATCTTCTCCTCTGCTGCTGGGTATTAAGTAGACAAACTAATAGTATGATAATGATGATCAAGGATGCTTCTTTCAAAACTGAAATTTATGGCCCCTGGGTCAGGGGTTCTGGTGCAAAGGCGGGGCTGACCACATAGCTATTCAATGTTTCTTCCATCCAAAAGTAAAATTCTTATATTTAAACACAAACCTAATTCAAACATTGGAAGGTTGTTACATGATACTCAGGTGACCTATAAGGCCCCTGGGCCTCTTGTTTTTTGACACCTGGAGATATTGAATTGATTTTTTATATGCAGGTGTATATATTGATGAGTTACTCTATCAAGTTTGAGTGTTGTTCTGGTTCGTTGATTTTTGATGGAATTATGCCCTTTTAGCTTTATCTTAGAAAATTACTGTTGCAACCAGTTTTCTGGACTCTTTTCTAAACGCCTTGAGATATTGAACTGATTATTATTATTTTTTATGCAGATGTATTTTGATGAGTTACAGATTGAGTTTGAGTTTTGTTCCTGTTCAATTATTTTGATGGAGTTGTGCCCCTTTAATGTAGAAAAATTAATATACAGTAAAATATCTCTATCTCGAAGTCCGAGGGACCTCGAAAAAACTTCGAGATATCCAGGTGTTCGAGATATCCAAAATCGATCTTGGATATTTTTTTTGAAGGAGGATATTTGATGCATATTATGGGATTTGCATTATAAACAACAACCCCATTGTCGTTTCTTATATTTTAATACATGTTGATGAATTAATATTCTGGAATTTCAATGACAAACATTTCGGTTTTTTTAAATATATGTATATAAACATCCAATTGAATTCACATTAATTGTGTTTCAAAATTAAGATGATCGTGCTTGTATGCTTACTTTAAGTTTTACTGATGTCCAGGCTCGACTGGGATGTAGTTATTGCGTTGTAATGAAAGAACCTATCACGTAAGAAACAAAAAAGACGGATTAAAAAAAAAACCCTTTTAAATGTTTATTAAATAAATTTTCGTGTTTTCTCTGTACTAGTTTTAATGATGAAGCGTGTATTATTAAATGCATTATCATTATTAAGAGCATCACCTTCAAGCGTACTTCGATGATTTTGTGCGTTTATCTAACCCACATGTTAATGATAGAGCGTCTGTCATTCAAAACACCATCCCTCGAATCGGGTGTGTTAGTTCATAATTGACGGTGAACTTTAGTAGTAATGTTGGAAGGCTGCACTAATCACCCAAGCTGTTGAACCATTTATTGCGACCTTGTTCTACTCGGAAAAGGCGAGTGTGGATTAGCGGTCATTAATTATAATTGATGTAGCCGCGGGTGTGAATGTGTGACTTAACGACGCCAGGTATGGTAAGCAGAGCGGAAAATCGACTGCACTTCGAGATAGACCAGGTGAATTTAGGGTATGGGACCTTGAAAATACTTCGACATAAGCGGGGTATTCGAGATTACCGTGTTCGAAATATCAGAAGTTTTTTTAATCATTTATATAGGGAAAATGGCTGGGACCGGCGGTGGACTTTGACTCAAGCGGGGTATTCGAGATACAGATATTTTACTGTATTATGGTTGTTAAAACATATTTTTAAAAATTATTGCTGCGTTCTTCATTGTACTAAATGTGTATAACATATACATACAATCTGTATTACACCACATTCAATGCTATACTTTGATGGATATCCTAAATTTGACTTTCCTGCAGGCGGGAGCATTCGTGTTGTGTCACCACATATAGTTTTATTATAGATATTTAAAATGTCGAGTGCCTGTGGACACAATGTATATATATATATATATATATATATATATATATTTTAGTGCACCCCACACTCACCACCTGCTTCTGCATATTCTGGTGTTTGTTTTATTTAAAGGGACATGGACATGTTTTGAGCTGAAAATTTTCAATTCTATTTCCCCATTTTTATACCCCCCGAACGAAGTTCTGGGGGGTATGTAGGAATCACTCTGTCTGTCCGTCCGTCTGTCTGTCTGTGCAGATTCGTGTCCGGGCCATAACTTCTTTGTTCTTTGACTTAGGCATACCATATTTGGCACACAGGTAGATCACCATGAGACGATGTGTCATGTACCTTCATGACCTCTATATGACCTTGACACTTGACCTCAAGGTCAAAATTAAAGGGTTTTTTTTACAATGGATTCGTGTCCGGGCCATAACTTCTTTGTTCTTTGACATAGGCATACCATATTTGACACATGAGTGTATCACCAGGAGACGATGTGTCATGTACCTTCATGACCTCCATATGACCTTGACCTCAAGGTCAAAATTAAAGGTTTTTTGCAATGGATTCGTGTCCGGGCCATAACTTCTTTGTTCTTTGACATAGGCATACCATATTTGACACATGAGTGTATCACCAGGAGACGATGTGTCATGTACCTTCATGACCTTGACCTCAAGGTCAAAATTAAAGGTTTTTACAATGGATTCATGTCCGGGCCATGACTTCTTTGTTCTTTGACATAGGCATATCATATTTGACAAATGAGTGTATCACCATGAGACGATGTGTCGAGTACCTTCATGACCTGTATATGACCTTGAACTTTGACCTCAAGGTCAAAATTGATTATAGGGTTTTGACATAGTCATACCATAAGACATGGGTGTATCACCATGAGACTATGTGTCATGTACATTCATGACCTCTTTATGACCTTGACCTTTGATCTCAAGGTCAAAATTATAGGTTTATGCCATGGATTTGTGTTTGGACTATATCTTCCATTTTCTTCTACAAATGCATACCATATTTTTACACTCAGGAAAGAGGTAATTTATACCTATTAACAACACCCTTTGGGAGATTGGGGTAAGCGGGGGGTATTCTTAGTGAGCATTGCTCACAGTACATCTTGTTAGCTCACCTGAGCTAAACTTTTCTGATCACCCGTATTCCGGCGTTTGTCCGTCTGTAAACTTTTAACATTTTTGACTTCTTCTCAAAAACCACTGGGCCAATTTCAACCAAAGTTGGCACAAAGCATCCTTAGGTAAAGGGAATTCTAAATTGTTAAAATAAAGGGCCAGGCCACCTTCCAAAGGGAGATAATCAAGAAAAGGTAAAAAATAGGGTAGGGTCATTAAAAAATCTCCTTCTCAAGAACCACTGGGCCAAAAAAGATGAAATTTATAGATAAGCTTTAGGTAGTGCAGATTCTAAATTGTTAAAATCCTGACCCCTGGGGGTCAGATGGGGCCACATTAGGGGATCAAAGTTTTCCATACAAATATATAGGAAAAATCTTTAAAAATCTTCTTCTCAAGAACCACTGAGCCAGAAAAGCTGATATTTACCTGAAAGTTTTCTAACATAGTGCAAATTCAATTTTGTTAAAATCCTGGTCCCTGGGGGTCGGATGGGGCCACAAGGGGGGATCAAAGTTTTACATTCAAATATATATGGAAAATCTTGAAAAATCTTCCTCTCAAGAACCACTGAGCCAGAAAAGCTGAGATTTATATATAAGCTTCCTGATATAATGCAGATTCAAGTTAGTTAAAATCATGGCCCCTGGGGGTAGGATGAGGCCACAAGGGGGATCAAAGTTTTACATACAAATATATATGTAGGAAAAATCTTCTTCTCAAGAACCACTGAGCCAGAAAAGCTGAGATTTATATGAAAGCTTTCTGATATAGTGCAGATACAGGTTTGTTAAAATCGTGGTCCCCGGGGGTCGGATGGGGCCACAATAGGGGATCAAAGTTTTACATACAAATATATAGGGAAAATCTTTAAAAATCTTCTTAAGAACCATTGGGCCAAAGAAGTTCACATTTACATGAAAGCTTTCTGACACAGTGTAGATTCAAGTTTGCAAAAACCATGGCCTCCAGGGGTAGATTGGGGCCATAATAGGGACTACGGTTTTACATGCAAATATATATGGAAAGTCTTCTGGTATGGACCAAGGTGACTCAGGTGAGCGATGTGGCCCATGGGCCTCTTGTTAGTTATGGTATGATCCTTTGGGGCTAGGTTATAAGGCAACAATATAGGGGCGAAAATTTTTGAAGGGAATGAAGGTTGATAAAAAAATCTTTTAAAATCCCAACAGCTTTACAACAGCAGGGCCAATGTGACTCAGGTGAGCGATGAGGCCCATGGGCCTCTTGTTATTGTTTACAATGCTTAACTATTTTTAGTATTTCTACTTGTCAACCAAAATTTGAATATCAGTTGTTGAGTTACAAGTGAGATTCAGTACTCACAATTCTTTATTGTGTAAACAATTGCAAGGCTCGTGCTATGTTTTTGTTTACATATAGGCTGCTTAATAGAAAATATGATGTTTGAAACAAAATGAGATGTGACAAACACTAGAAACTGTTTAGCTGTGTTCAGAATTAACTTGTAAACTGAAAAAATCTGCTCTGAATGAAACTTTCACTAGTATATTTAACCTATGTGAACAAAAACATGGCATGAGCCTTGTTTACATAACAAAGAATTGCAAGCTTTGTACCTTGACAACTGACATTCAAATTTTTGCTGACCATTAGAAATACCTTAGTATTAAGCATTTTAAACATTAAAAAAGGAAAAAAATTTGACAATTTTCAGCTCAAATCGTGTCCATGCCACTTTAGGTAGGATCTCCACATCACTTATTACCTACATTATAATGTTTTTGACCCATCAGTCCCATTCTTGTCAGTGCAACTCTTCAGGGACCGCTCAACAGAATTTTGTGAAACTTTTAAAGTTAATAAGGACACTGTGTAAATGTACATATTCCCAGAAAATTCTGATTCAATAATTTTTCTGGGAGTTATGCCCCTTTTGAATTTAGAATTTCGAGCCTGTCTGTCCTGTACTTGCAGTAATGCATAGCATTACCATTTATTATGTGAGGCATTGTCTAGCAATGTTGGGGCGTGGGGTATGTGAGCTTGCTCACTTTTGCTACCTTTCATTTAACCTAGTACATAGAGGATCTTTGTACAACCTGTTGTCCGACAGACAACATTGGCATCATGCATTTGTGAATTGTTGAAGTACTTAAATTCATTTTAATATTTGAATCAATCATTCTGTTATTGTGAAATTAATGAAGTAGATTTGGTAAGAGTTCACAAAATATGACAGAGCACTGTTAAAATTGATTTAAATTATTTCACAGGGAGATGATCCTGGGGACATCTTTGGGAATTACCTGTCCTTCGTTCCTTGTGTATACAAAGCAGATTGTGGATATGTTCCAAAGTAAGTCCTCATCTCACATGCTAGTAATTGGAGACCTACTCCAAATTAACCTCAAGAAAATCAAAACCACAGGGTTCGAAATGACCTCATGTCCGTAAGTCAGAGACTAGTAAAAAATGTGTCGGACTAGTAAATTCTCAATAGCACTAGTCCGTATGGACTAGTGAAATTCCGGAAATCAATCTTGAATTGGTAAAGATTATAGCAAGATTTGTCCGAGTCTCTTAGATGTTTGAACTTATGGTTGATTACCTGCATGGTTAAGCGTTTGTGTGACTATGACATCCTGATCTTCCAAACACATGGTGTGCCTTGGAGACCGCCGTTCTTCAAATGAGCACAAATTCCTGTCAATTTCGAACGCCGAGTACGCATCACGAGAACGGGTTCGAATTACAAGAACTGCAAGTAGTGTGGTCTAAGAACATGAAGACTGTTAAAGGCTCTCAAACACGAGTGAATGAGAAAATCACTAAGGCATGATTTTCTCCACTGATTCTCCTTCAAATTTAGAAAAAATACTCAATAAATCATATTTTATGATATGCTGAAATATTAGTTTTTACATTTCTACCAAAAGAGCTGTCTGCTTTCTGATGTTAATTCCTTTACACGGACGATATTGCTATTTGACTTCGGTTTCTTGGGTGGAGGCAGAGGTGAGTACAGACGTGTCGAAAGTGAGAAATAGTCTTTTAGACACCAGGACTGAATACCCATCTGTCCTGTTCTTGCAGTAATGCATAGCATTATCATTCATTATGTGAGGCATTGTCAAGCGATGTTGGAGAATGGGGTATGTGAGCTTGCTCACTTTTGCTTTTTTTCATTACATAGAGAATACACGATTTGTCTGTTTTTCCTTCCACAGTTTAATTCCTCTAACCATTTAGAAGCTAGGGTCTTTGTAAATAACTTGAAGATGTGCATAGTGCAAGGATTTTGATTTTCAACAATTCTTAATTTTCTTTGATGTTTTGAATATTTTAGGTTGTTGAACTTGGTCAAATTTGGGGAAATATTTTACACAGAACTCTTGATTTGTCTTTCTACCTCTTGTCACAATTTTAAGCTAAGATCCTTTATTCATATAATGCAAAGAAAGTATGTCACAGTCTAATGATGGCTGATACTACATGAAGCAAAGTTCTGCAAATTATGACTTATGAAAAACACCCTTTGTAAGTATTTTCATGGGTGTATTATGTACCATTTGCGGTACTCTTGTTATAGTTAGTGTTGAGTCCTGGATTGTCCCAGCCATGTTCATACAGTTTTAATATTGGAACATTTGTGGTAGTCCAAAATTCTATTAACAATTAAGGTCATGAATCTGACCCACATTATATCCATATCCTATACAAGGCCTGTAATAGTTTGATTTAATTTATGCCACTTTCTCAGTAATTTCCAAACTAAACAGTTTGTACAATGTGCCATCATCAAAATCCTTAATACAGGAGCTGTTTATTTACTCTTTATCATCATCAAAATCCTTAATACAGGAGCTGTTTTGTATCTTTGTACTAGGTTTTTGGTGGATGCAGCATCACTAATTCATGAAAACATTGAACAGGAAGGGCTTTTCCGTAAGTCTGGAGCAGTCAGTCGGCAAAAACAACTCAAGGTAACAGGGTATCATGCAAAAAGATAGACTATTTCAGTCTATGCGAAAGACGTCGGCCCTGACCGATGTGCAGTGCCTAAGGTCTGATGCGTCATTTTTTACACCGGACCGGTATGTCCGATGTCTCAGTGTCCGGTTTTGAGGTTTACTATTTTGATGCAGAGTCATTTGAATGTTTGTTATTTAAGTAAATAATATCACACAAATCCAAATACATAAATGAATATTATTAAAACCGCATGGACCGTCTAAAGTATTATGCGGGAGGGGTCCCTGGTATAGTATTACTAGTATAATAAATAAGATTTCCTTGGTTTTGCATTTTCACGTGTTTCACTTTTTTATGCCCCCGAGATCGAAGATCAGGGGACATATTGTTTTTGCAGTGATTTTTGGGGGGCCAAAATGCCACCGATATTCGGCTGTTTCCCCTCACTAAAATTAGCTATTTTTTCTCAATTACAGTGAAACTTCTCCAAACCGGCCCCTCAGAATACCGGTTCTCCCTGAATATCGGCCGATTTTCAAAGTCCCGTCAGAAATCTTAACATTTCCTTACAAAGAAAGTCTTACAAAACCGGCCACCCCTGAAAACCGGACATCGGCTACTTTTTGAAGTACATTTGTTAACAAACATGTGTAATTTACCCTTAACATACTGGCCACTTTTTGAAGACAAGAAAATATTGGCCAAAGGTTAATTAAGATCATCCTGGTGTGCAAATTGACTGACAGACTGGCCAGGTATGAAATTATCCATCGGAGGTGTGAAAAACACTAGTGGCCTCTTCAATTTCTATTGTTTACCTGTGCTGTCAAGTGTGTTAATTGACACTTAGCTAATCCAAGAGACCCTTCCAAATTCTGTACAAAATGTAAAAAACAGTTAGGAAATTATTGAATGAATACTGTATCAAACGCCATATTGTTTCACCATACTTTCGTATGGATATAAGCGGTAGTTAATAAAGAACAAACCCATAACTGTTAATGATAATTATTAAAAGATAGATTAATTTTCTTGGTTTCCATAGACTTAAAATTCCAAAGAAATATTCAAATTACAATTTCATATTTACTACTGTACTTTTTAAAAACGTCTAAACAAAATTGTTAATGACATAAGCGATGAATGTAAACAGTTTTTATAGGTAAGAGGAATTCCAATAACAGGCCTCTGTTCTTTATGTATCCTGTTATAGATTTTCAGTTTAAAATTGGATGATTTCAGCGAGAATATTTCTTGTAATTCATAATTATCTTTAGGTACAAGCGGACTAATTTGATCTTCACCGATAATTGATCATAGATCACCAGATCAAAGTGAACAGTACCTACTTTGTGAATATTGAGATAAAATGTCTATAATTGCTAAATTCTCGGTATACCGGCCATCCCTCTAAACCGGCCGTTTTTTCCGGTCCGAGAGCCGGCCGGTTTAGAGAAGTTTCACTGTATATATATATATGTTTTTCCCAATTTCAAATCTAGGGAAATTAGGCTATTTCAAAAAAAGGTTACCGTATATTGCTGACAAAGAGTAAATACTTTTTTTTCTTCAGTTTTATTCTCCAAACCACTGCACATGCAAAAGGTTTTGTAAAAAATATGTAAAACAATAGAGGCATCCAGTCTTCACGAAAAACTTTGTGAAGCACAGGCCCTTCGGGCCTCCCAGTATAATAATTTTGCAAGCCCGAACAATATTTTAATGGCCCAAAATGTTTTTTCTCAAATTTGACCACTTGTCATTTGCAAGGTACAAGCATGTTCTACTGTAGGCAAATACATATCCAGATGACCATAGTTAAAGAACAACTGACATTATTATATCTTATTTTATTTTTTAACAGATGACATCAGAAACTCATGTTCTACTGTGTTTTGTATACACCATGTACAAAACATTGTTTTCTCCCGAATTAAATCTCAGCAAAGGCCCACCCTCGGTCTAATGGGGCTTAACTTTTCGATCTCTTTTTCTCCTTGTACTACTGGGGGTTTTTTTGGGTTTTTTTTTATTTATTTGGATCTGATGGTTGTGATTGCGAAATACGCTTGTGAGGTTTGGAATTTCACTGACGAGCCCCCTCCCTACACGGGTTGAATATTATTTTACGTCCCTCTTGAAAATATTTCACTCATATGGAGACGTCACCACTGCCGGTGAAGGGCTACATAATTTAGGCCTATGCTCGGCGCTTATGGCCATCGAGCAGGAAGGGATCTTTATCATGCCACACCTGCTGTGACACGGGACCTCGGTTTTTGCCGTCTCATCCGAAGGACCGCCCCTATTAGTCACCTCTTACGACAAGCAAGGGGTACTGAGGACCTATTCTAACCCGAAACCCCACGGGAATCCCAACACGGACATTGGAAGTTAATGTAAATATATAGTATGTGCATGTATTTTTTATATATGCACATACTATATATTTACATTAACTTCCAGTGCCTGTGCCTCCCTGTACTTCATAAAAGGCAGGATGGTTGATCATTTTTTGATGCGAAATTTCATTGCTACATGTAAGTCATGACAAAGTCTGAGTCAATCTCACGCTATATTTGTAATATATACAAAACATACAATAAAACATTTACAGGCCTTCCGGACTCCTGGGTTAAGTATTTTTAGAAGCCCGATCCCGATTTTACTGGCCTCGGGCATCGGGCCACCGGTTAACGTCGAAGACTGCATCCATATAAGCAGATATGCAGCAAAGTATATAGTTTCCAGATACACATTAAGCCATTGTTGACAATTTAGTTTGACCGCCATTATATGTAGGGTCAGGCTAAGGGCTGTTCCAGAAATGATCAAATGGGGGGGTCGGGCGGCAAATGATATTTTTTTGTGTGGGTGGTCGTATTTTTTCAGATTTTATTTGGTCCGTGGTTGGACTGTTAAAAAATTATTTATTATGGGTAGTGGGTAGTTTCTATTGTTTTATTTTGTGCCACGTGGGTGTTGAGTTTTCAGAATATTTTTATTGTCGCTCTTGTCATGTTGGTTACAAAACGTCAGAGGGAAAATTGAAAACGTGCTTTCGAGATCGGAAATTGGAAGTAACAGAACTATTCGAGTTGTCGCTCTTTGCAGCGCATAACTTTCCATTACGGCACTCTTCAAATTAGAGGCGCGTTTAGTAGGGTCCCTTTGGACGTGATGGCGGCGAACTGTGTTCTGTAGATTATTACAGTTTACAGTGCATCGATTTTGGGAATATTTTGAAACCAATAGGTATTCCGTTTTCTAATAAAAATAGGCAAACCTTAGTTGATTTATACGAGGGTACCAATGCGTTATATTTATCAGTCAGTGTGATGGTGATATAGAGGCCTCTGGGCGCGGGCTCCATTAGAAGACGAACGATTCGTGGAAAAACATATCCATACCCATTTCATGATAATAACATCGTTTGGACTCCCAATCTTTCCAACATTCCCGCCATAGATGCCTTTGATTGTTGATGTGACATCGTTTCTTCAGAACTACTGTGATACAATGTCGCACAGGCATTACCGTGTCATTGACTAGAATGTTTGTCCCGAAAACCTCGCGAGATTTGTACCGTTTTCATTTTTAAAAATATTTTTGTGGTGGGTCTGGTTAGTTTTTTTTTTTAATTAGATGGGTCATTGTAAAATGAGTTTATCAATTTGATGGGTCATGGGGTAATTTTTTATTTTTTTTTTATGGGTGCTTGGTATATACAAAAGGTGCCTCCCGACCCCCCCATGTATTTATTTCTGGAATAGCCCTAATAACAGGAAGTGGTCAACAGTATAGGGTTTTACTAAAATCCGAAAAATACAAACAGAAGAGACATTCTGGAAACTTGATTATTAATATAATATTTACAAGATTATGGATACAAATGCTGGTGAATTAATAATTTATTATTTTGTTTATGAAATTAGACAATAAGTATTTCTTAGAAAAAGTAAATAATATCTATACAAGGTGTGACTTGCAATAGTCATTTAATGTTAAATAATGATTTATCTTATGATTTTAAATCAGATCTGAAATAAACCTCAAACAAAAAAATTGTTATTTGATTATTTTATGCATCTTTACCATTTTAATTTACTACGGAATGATTTTTCCCAATTTGAGGAAAATGTCGCTAATTTTTCCCAATTCAAAAGGAGGGATGGTAGTTTGAAAAACAACAAAAATCACTGTTTTGTCCTGTCTGTAATTCTGTCTGAAACTTTAACCTTGCTAATAACTTTTGAACAGTAAGTGATAGAGCTTTGATATTTCACATGAGTATTCCTTGTGACAAGACCTTTCCGTGGGTACCAACATTTTTGACCCCGTGACCTTTACCTTGGAGTTTGACCTACTTTTTAAAACTTTAACCTTGCTAATAACTTTTGAACAATAAGTGATAGAGCTTTGATATTTCACATGAGTATTCCTTGTGACAAGACCTTTCCGTTGGTACCAACATTTTTGACCCCTTGACCTTGGAGTTTGACCTACTTTTTGAAAACTTTAACCTTGCTAATAACTTTTGAACAGTAAGTGATAGAGCTTTGATATTTCACATGAATATTCCTTGTGACAAGACCTTTCCGTGGGTATTAACATTTTTGACCATTTGACCTTGGAGTTTGACCTACTTTTTGAAAACTTTAACCTTGCTAATAACTTTTGAACAGTAAGTGATAGAGCTTTGATATTTCACATGAGTTTTCCTTGTTACAAGACCTTTCTGTTGGTATTAAACTTTTTGACCTTGACATTTGACCTACTTTTATTTTTATTTTTACATTGGTCATAACTTCTAAATGGTAAATATTAGAGCTTTCATATTGTACATGAGCATTTCTTTTGACAAGATCTTTCTACTGGTACCAAGATATTTGCTTTTGTGACCTTGGCCATCTTCAGAATTGGCCATTATCAGGGGCATTTGTGTTTCACAAACACATCTTGTTACATTAGGTTTTTCGGTCTGACAAAATTTGGTTCGGTCCGGTGTGTTCATTGATTACATAGGACCGAATGTACTGTGTGGTAAAAAAAAACTTTCGCATAGGCTGCTATTTACATTTAATTCTATTTTTTTGTTTGTGTTGAATAATTGTAACTGTCTTGTTGGTATTTTTATGCCCTTTATCAAAGAGGGGCATATTGCTTTGCACCTGTTGGTTGGTGGACCAGATGTTGTCTGCTCAATATCTTGAGAACCATTCACTTCATCGTAATGATATTTCAGATATGGGTTTTTTTTGTTATGCTTCCAGATATTCATTTGATATTTGGTACATTGCTTTGCCATAACAAGTTACAGATCAAGTTTGAATTTTGTCTCGGTCTGTTGGTTTTTCATTAAGTTATGGCCCTTGGACTTAGAAAAATAGCATGAATTGTTAGTTTACATCCAAGTTTCTTATCTCTGTAGATAAGAGTACTACACTCATTAAAACTTCTAGCATAATAATACAACAATATAGCTAAATTATTCATGATCACCTACATGTCACAGTTTATTGACTTGGTTAAAGACCTAATTAAACCTAATTATAAATTTCTCCTTTTTTTTCCTGGTCTAGTCTCTACTCGAATAGTAGATGATTTCCTATTCTGGTTCCCCAATTTTCCCTTTTACCATAACCTACATAATGAACTTTGAATAATGTTGTGGTACAATACTTTTTGCAACTGGTAGGGGACTATGTATTGCCATGCAATACTCTCAGAGTGCTTGTTAATTTAGCACCATGGGGGCATAGATGTTTTACAAGCATTTCTTGTCAGTATTTGTCCTGCAAACAAATTCATTGTTATCTTGTTGATATTTGTATGTACCATACATGTCTTTGACTTGTCACTTTAAAAATTCACTAATGTTACTGATAATTTTTACAGCAACAGATTGAGAATGGAAAAGGGTTGCAAGATGCAAATGTGTATGATGTAACAGGTTTGATCAAGCAGTTCTTTCGGAAGCTTCCTGAGCCTCTGTTAACAAGTGTCTACCACGACTCCTTCATCAAATGCTACAACATAGATCAGTCAGATGTCTCCACCCAAGCCCTGCTGTCTCTGTGTCTTCTACTGCCGGGAGAACATCTCAGCACTCTCCGCTATTTCATGCTGTTGCTGTCAGATGTGGCAAGTTATTCTGAGCAAAACAAAATGGATGCAACTAATCTGGCAGTTGTACTGGCACCCAACATCATGCACTTGAACAGCAAGACAGAGAAGATGAACGCCTCGGAAGAAAAGTTGCTGCAGGTTCAGACAGCCATTGTGGAGATTCTGATCAGAAGTGCTACCTTGATAGGTATGGTTTCGACTGAAGTATCTGAGAAAGCCTCTCTCATAACAGAGATTTTTGGTACTGACGACGAACTGGATGCCAGCTGTGAGGCACTGGAAGAATCCAGAGATCAGAAGAAGAAGGAGAAAAGAAGGAAGAGATCTGGGTCATTTCAAGGTAGCACTTTAGAACATTTAGATAGCTGAAGATGAGATAGAACACGTTTCTATCATTACACAGTACTACATGTAACAATTTATCATCTTGATGCCCTCATTTCATTAGTTGCGATAATGTAGCCCTTGCCAATTTTTTTCTCATTCTGACGTTTTCAAGAGCTCTCTCCCCCCCAAATCGGAGAGGGCTACATTATTGCAGCTATCATTTAATCAAAGGCTATTCTGACAAATGTAGGTGTTATTAGCACGATAGCTAAAAGTGTTTCCAAGTGGAGACGGAGCACCGATGGCAAGTCTAATGCAAGTCACACCAGCAACATGAGCACCATGAGTCAGTATAGCAACAAAAGTCAGATCAGCAGCAAGGCCAACTCCAGCAATCTGCAACCCACCCAGACAGATGTCGCCATGGCAACCCCAGTCGTCATCAGGAAAAGGAAAGCATCAGCAGAGATGCCCTTCTCGGCCACTAAAAAGTTTGTACATGTAAATATGTATTCTGAGACAAGTTCTCATTTTTCCAGTTCATAAAAATAATCCACATGTTAATTGTTGTAGGAAAGCAATTTTGAAAAATTTACCAAACCAGGCAACATTGGGAAATACTCCCTTCACTCCAGCATCCACTATGAAGAAACTGGACATTAATGGTATGTTTAGGAAGTGTAAATTAGTACTTCAGTGCTTGATGTCACCATAGATGTTCTTTAGTATTTCAGCTTGGATAGATGTTCAATAGGGCTGCAAAATTTCCGATACACCTCATTTCCATTTGGTTTTTAATTTATCATCGCAAGCCACGCCTATATTGTCTCAGTCTTCACGAAAAACTATGTAAAGCACAGGCCCTTCGGGCCTCCCAGTATAATAATTTTGTAAGCCCGAACAATATTTTAATGGCCCAAAATGTTTTTTTCTAATTTGACCAGTTGTCATTTGCAAGGTACAAGCATGTTCTACTGTAGGAAAATACATAGTTAAAGAACAACTGCATACATGCCAACTTTTGAAAATCCCCATGGGGGATTTTCCGCGCGACGACCTTTTTTCAACGCTCAAAATTCACGACATTTTACCATGAAAATAAATATTTGTCTTTTCAAATAAAATATCAATCTAATCATTATACATGTATCATACATTAACACAACATCAAGTGTGTTTGACCATTAACTTGAACAAAACTATATTAAAAAAAAACACTTTGAAAGATATACAGTATTTTATTAAAATTATCTATTCAGCAAAAAATCCTCTCCAACAAGTCACATACAAATATCAAATAATACTTAAAGTTGCATCCTTTTACACCATATACACATTGGCTGGTCTATATATCAAAATTTAAATTGAAGCACATGCATTTAGGTACGACTACAAAGGCGATCTTGGTTGTCTGTAAACATGGGCTTGTAGAGTCTGGTGGAACAATCTGCATTGCAACCAGAAAAGGAGTAGTCTGCCCTGCTATGAAGTTTACGAACAAAACCTTTGCACCCATGACATCTGAAATAATTACCAGGAAAAAAACCCATCAAAATATACGTTTTTACTTGTAAATTAAGGCTACTTGCTAATATAAAATTCAGTACAGACTTGTGCGAATTACGCATCACAAAGTCTATTGAATACTACACTATATAGACTATGTAATACATCGCTATAGACAGATATATTCGGATAGCCTATATTATTATAGTTGGAAAAACATATATTTTACGTACCTTATTGCATATTTTGGATGCTGTCAGCGAGAGGCAAAAAATCGGGAATGTCCGATTGTTTGGTGGTGCATGGTGACACTATTATCGTTGTCATTCACGTTTGTGTAAAGGATATGTCAGTTTCAAATCCGTCTTCCCGATTAATTACTATCAAAACATGCTTCGCACTGTCCAATAAGCACCCCGACACAGGCAGATCAGGTAAATTACATCACCCCGATACTTTCGACACAGGTAAACAGCAATGGCTGACTATTGTCCCGATTTCTGATTGGCCAGTTCGGAAATGACGCGGGATTTCAAATTCCGGTTGGAAATGGGTTGTTGTTGTCGTAAAATGGGAGATATTTTTAGAAAATCGGGATTTCGGGGTATTTTTGCAATCCCGATCGGGATATCGGGATTTGCCTTTTCAACTGCTTCAAATCGGGAGAATCCCGCACAAATCGGGAAAGTTGGCATGTATGCAACTGACATTATTATATCTTATTTTATTTTTCAACAGATGACATCAGAAGCTCATGTTCTACTGTGTTTTGTATACACCACGTACAAAACATTGTTTTCTCCCGAATTAAATCTCAGCAAAGGTCCACCCTCGGTCCATTGGGGCTTAACTTTTCGATCTCTTTTTCTCCTTGTACTACTGGGTTGTTTTTTTTTTTATTATTATTTATTTGGATCTGATGGTTGTGATTGCGAAATACGCTTGTGAGGTTTGGAATTTCACTGACGAGCCCCCTCCCTACACGGGTTGAATATTATTTTACGTCCTTGAAAATATTTCACTCATATGGAGACGTCACCACTGCCAGTGAAGGGCTACATAATTTAGGCCTATGCTCGGCGCTTATGGACATCGAGCAGGAAGGGATCTTTATCGTGCCACACCTGCTGTGACACGGGACCTCGGTTTTTGCCGTCTCATCCGAAGGACCGCCCCTATTAGTCACCTCTTACGACAAGCAAGGGTACTGAGGACCTATTCTAACCCGAAACCCCACGGGAATCCCAACACGGACATTGTAAGTTAATGTAAATATATAGTATGTGCATGTATTTTTAGCTCACCTGAGCTAAAAGCTCATGTGAGCTTTTCTGATCACCCGTATTCCGGCGTCTGTCCGTCCGTCTGTAAACTTTTAACATTTTTAACTTCTTCTCAAAAACCACTGGGCCAATTTCAACCAAAGTTGGCACAAAGCATCCTTAGGTAAAGGGAATTCTAAATTGTTAAAATAAAGGGCCAGGCCACCTTCCAAGGGGAGATAATCAAGGAAAGGTAAAAATAGGGTAGGGTCATTAAAAAATCTCCTTCTCAAGAACCACTGGGCTAGAAAAGATGAAATTTATAGATAAGCTTTATTAGGTAGTGCAGATTCTAAATTGTTAAAATCATGGCCCCTGGGGGTCGTATGGGGCCACAATAGGGGATCAAAGTTTTACATACAAATATATAGGAAAAATCTTTAAAAATTTTCTTCTCAAGAACCACTGAGCCACAAAAGCTGAGATTTATATGAAAGCTTCCTGATATAGTACAGATTCTAAATTGTTAAAATCCTGGCCCCCGGGGGTCGGATGGGGCCACAATAGGGGATTAAAGTTTTACATACAAATATATAGGAAAAATCTTTAAAAATCTTTTTCTCAAGAACCACTAAGCCAGAAAAGCTGATATTTACATGAAAGCTTTCTGACATAGTGCAGATTCAAGTTTGTTCAAATCATGGCCCCTGGGGGTTGGATGGGGCTACAAGGGGGGATCAAAGTTTTACATACAAATATATAGGGACATTCTTTAAGAATCTTCTTCTCAAGAACCACTGAGCCAGAAAAGCTGATATTCACATGAACAGCTTCCTAACATAGAGCAGAGTTAAGTTTGTTCAAATCATACCCCCCTGTTGCAGGATAGGGCCACAATAGCGGATCAAAGTTTGACATACAAATATATAGGAAATTTTTTTTTAAAATCTTCTTCTTAAGAACCACTGAGCCAGAAAAGCTGATATTTACATGAAAGCTTTCTGATATAGTGCAGATTCAAGTTTGTTCAAATCATGGCCCCTGGGGGTAGGATGGGGCCACAAGGGGGGATCAAAGTTTGACATACAAATATATAGGAAAAACCTTCAAATATCTTCTTCTCGTGAACCATTGGGCCAAAGAAGTTCACATTTACATGAAAGCTTTCTGACATAGTGTAGATTCAAGTTTGCAAAAACTATGGCCTCCAGGGGTAGGTTTGGGCCATAATAAGGACTACGGTTTTACATGCAAATATATATAGAAAGTCTTCTGATATGGACCAAGGTGACTCAGGTGAGCGATGTGGCCCATGGGCCTCTTGTTTATATATGCACATACTATATATTTACATTAACTTCTAGTGCCTGTGCCTTCCTATACTTCATAAAAGGCAGGATGGTTAATCATTTTTCGATGCGAAATTTCATTGCTACATGTAAGTCATGACAAAGTCTGAGTCAATCTCACGCTATATTTGTAATATATACAAAACATACAATAAAACATTTACAGGCCCTCCAGACTCCTGGGTTAAATATTTTTAGAAGCCCGATTCCGATTTTACTGGCATCGGGCCACCGGTTAACGTCGAAGACTGTTGTCTCTGTTTACACTACGTGGCTTTATGATTAAAGAAATCCTCAACATCATGAATATTTATGTTCATTGGTCAACCAATTGGTGAGCTTCCATTTTTTTTTTTTTTTGGTTGAAAGAAAATCTTTCGGAGGTCATTGCATGCTCGTAGTGGAATGATCCGAGGATTGTCATTTTAGAACAAACTGGACACTTTTTAACTGTTGTAACTAATGGATGCTTCTTTGTTGACTTCACCGATGTAATAAATTTACCATTCAATATGCGTAACCACGCTGCACTCTTTAGATAATTGTCTGATCAACTCTAGTCTTTCAGATTTTTCAACATGTCCACTTTACCCCGAGTTTGAGAATACCATTAAGTTTATTAACACAGAATTTACAAGCGTAATCACTGCTGTTGTGAATTTCATTTAATAAATACTTATGAACTTGACTTGCTTCTGTAAATGGGGATCTGTAGCCTGTTTTGTTCGTTATTACTTGTAAACAAACACTGCATGTCTTAGTTGTGGGCGCACCATTAAAATATCAGAAATCTGTTATTGTGACTGTGATTGGTCAGAAAAGTTATTGTGTCATTTCATAAATATTCATGGAAGTTGAGGGTTTCGCTGATCGTGGAGCCACGGTTTGAGGTACAGTAAGTACTACTGGACTCAGTAATAATGGCTAGCGACGATGTCATTTTATATGCCTCAGTGGAAGTTGTTTTGGTTTGATTCATATTATTTAGACTTAACTTTGGTTCTTTGCTGTAAATTTTGATTTTGTAAATTTAGGGCTATTCCAGCAAAAAACGTATTGGGGGAGGGACGGCAGCCGATATTGTCTTTGATGGGTGGTGATGATTTGGGAAAATGTATTTGTATGTGTGGTTGTCTTCTAGGTTAAAAGAAAAACACGGGTGCCTGTGAATTATGATAAAAATGAAAACGTATCATGTTGCGTTTCTTTTATTACAAAAAAAAGAAGAAAAGCAGAGCCATCCTACATTAAGTACGGAAAAAGATTGATAAATGGGCAGATAACTCAATGTGACCGTAAAAATGTCCCCTTAAAAGCGTTACCCTACCTATTCAATCTGACTAAAGTACAGGTAATAATATAGGTCTGTACTTCAGTCAGATTGCCCACCTATTCAATCTGACTACAGGTAATAATATAGGTCTGTACTTCAGTCAGATTGCCCACCTATTCAATCTGACTACAGGTAATAATATAGGTCTGTACTTCAGTCAGATTGCCCACCTATTCAATCTGACTAAAGTACAGGTAATAATATAGGTCTGTACTTAAGTCAGATTACCCACCTATTGTACCTGTCTTACATGACCACCTGTCTAAGGCGACCAATGACCAAGAGTTTCATTACTTTTTCATGAAATTTTACCTATATGAAACAACTCTACATTTTTCAATGACAACGCAGTTCCTACTTTCGATTTCGGTCGACCATGACTGTTCTGGGAATTATCGCCCCTAACACTTTCGTTTTAAAATGCACAGGTAATAGTTTGGCGGTGATCTTGTTTACAGTTTAATCGGCACTCTGAATCAATTATACCCAAGCTATTAATTGGTTAACGTGTAATCAACATGCCGAGTCGTGTGAGGTTAATAACAAAACCAGAGTTGTTGTTTGACAAAATAAAGGATCAGGGAATCAAGGCTGTTGTTTCAGAAGGTGTGAATTTTGACAGATTTTGAGATGTGCGGGGTAAATTAGGTAAATATTGTGCTTGGGACTGAAAATTTAAATGGAGAATTCGTGATTTTCGTGTACGAGAGATTGTAGGGAAAAAAGTACTGGGAAAAGGTCACAGGAAAATCAAAGGAAAAAAGTCACAGTCTATATGCATATACTTTGTAATTTAGGGAAATATTTATGTTGTGCACTTAAGTTGCAAGAAAACCTCGTTTAAAAGTTATTCTCCATAATTGCTTGCTTGAATTTGTAAACCGCCATACAATGCCATTTCTATGTATTTATACATATTGTAACTGATGTGATAAGACATATGTCTTAAGCAATAAAGAGAGTGTGACTTTAAATTTTAAGTGGAATAATTTCATGTTTTATTTAGTTTTGTATTGTTAATGCACCCAATGAAACAACTAAGGAAGAATTAAGTTCTAAAATATCATATAGTTGATCCATTTGTTACATTAAACGGAACAGCCAATACCCCATTTGACCTTGATGATGCTCCATATTTGGAAATGATTATGCAGACAGGTGGTACTAGAAAACTAGATCGAGCTAGTTTGCAACAAACATGTATTCATTGTATGTTGAAAGCAATACTAATTTCAAAATAAATATAAGAGAAAAGAATCAATGAATGTAAATATATAGGATTAAGACCAATATAAACTTGTTGAAACTAAACTCTACCTTTAAAGAAAAATCTTAATATACAGGTGATTTCAGCATTGAATTCTTAATTCTATTTTTATGGGTAGTGGCAGGGGAGAATCTAATTGTATGGGTGGTTGTAGCAGAGGAAAATTTAATTGTATGGGTAACTGTCTTAAAAATAAAGCCCCCCCCCCCCCCTTATTTATTTTTTGCTGGAATAGCCCTTAACAAAATTGCTTATATTGTTTTAACTTCAAATGAGCCATTAATAAAGAACTACAGTATTCAATTTCTATTTATCTATAATTATACTAGTAAGGGCCTTCCTCACCATGGTTAGTTAATTATTTACATGTCTGGGAAATATGATGAATAAGAAAATTGCCATGAATTTTGTACTACTGAATGCTGGGGATAATATTACTCCAATGTCAAGATTTCTCAAAAGCTTGAAAAGTTTTCAATTGAGAATTCTGAGTTTGCCAGGGAATACTTATTTACAATGCATGTTCAACCCTCATGTTTTCATATTATCGCATTTTGATAAGAGATTAGAATAATTTTAAAAAGAAAACGTAAATTCATGTCGATACGGTTGATTATGCCTCATTCCTCTCTCCATCATCTGCAGGTCCATTCATACCAATTCACTCATTCTTATGAATAATTAATGTCAGAGGCAATTTTATTGGTTGCTCAGGGAAAACCAAAAGTGAATTTGTTCAGTCAGTTAGTCGCTATTTACACTCTTTCATCAAACAATGTAGCTGTGATAGGGAGGGTAAAATAATACTACCTTTAAAAACAGAAGAGTTCTATTCCTGTACTGATTGATTTGATTGGACTGTAAATATAAATCAGTATTCAGAAGAAGCGTAATCGACCTGGGTATCCTACGGTGTCCTAAATAGGTCTATATATCTGGAATTCCAGAACTGTAGTCAACCGTGGGTATCCTACGAGGACCTGAATGGGTTTATATCTGGAATTCCAGAAGCTTAATTGACCGTTGGTATCCTACAATGACCTGAATAGATTTGTATCTGGAATTCCAGAAGCGTAATCGACTGTGGGTATCCAATGGTGACCTGTGGGTTTATGTCTGGAATTCCAGAAGGATAAAAACAATCCACGCACAAAATTAAAAATTGAATCGAACTGCGGTTCACGTGAATCACAGCTAATTATTTTAGCCCTAGTATTCAAGCTTCATTGATGACACACACCTTGACAGGCACAAAAATTTACAAAAGAGCATCTGCTGCTTCTGCTTTGTTGATTAATCTGTCTTGTGTTTAAAATAGAATATTCAAACTGTACAGCAGCATTATCATTTCATTGATATCAACCTGATAGGAATGCACATATTCACTGAATTAATGTATTTATTTCTTGTACAGAACTGAAGAAAGCCGGTACTCTGAACACACCCAGTATTGCTTTCAGTAACAAGGACAAGCTTGCTTTCAGTGCTACCCCCTGTCATAACAAAAATGCCAGGAAAAGGCTTGGATTATTTAGCCCAGCCAGCACTAGGAAAGGGAGAAAGTAAGTGTTTGATACTTAATGCATTCTGCATCATTTAAACTACATACATGTATCATGTTTAGTAAAGAGGTACGTAGATTCCTTATTTTACGTGAGTTCTTAATATCACGAAATGACTCGTATACGTCAAATCGCATGAACATCAATTCGCGTCGTCTGTTAATCAATAGTTTTTATACGCCCGTCTTAAGACGGGACATATTATGGTATGGCGTTCATGTCCGTCTGTTTGCTTTTTCGTGTCCGACCCGTAACTTAAATACTACAAGGCCTAGAATCATCAAACTTTGTCTGTAGATACATCTTGGGTAGAAGGTGTGTCGCACATTAAAACCAGGTCACTGTGACTTTTCATTAAGAAGATATCCATCTGTCCGTCCGTCTGTTAGCTTTTTCGTGTCCGACCCGTAACTTAAATACTACAAGGCCTAGAATCATCAAACTTTGTCTGTAGATACATCTTGGGTAGAAGGTGTGTCGCACATTAAAACCAGGTCACGGTGACTTTTCATTAAGAAGATATCCGTCTGTCCGTCCATCTGTTAGCTTTTTCGTGTCCGACCCGTAACTTAAATACTACAAGGCCTAGAATCATCAAACTTTGTCTGTAGATACATCTTGGGTAGAAGGTGTGTTGCACATTAAAACCAGGTCACTGTGACTTTTCATTAAGAAGATATGGCCATATATGGCAAAAACTTGTCCGGCTCATAACTTGAAAACTATTAGACCTAGAATCACCAAAATTGGTCAACTAATGCATCTTAGGTAGAAGGTGTGTCGCATCCTACTTTAAGGTCACTGTGACATTTAATTAAGGTGATATTAAAAAAAATGTTTTAATGGGTACGATCTATACTGTTAACAATATGTGACGGGTGTATCATGTGCCGTGGCGGTGCACTTTATTCCATGTATTTTAGCAACAGAAAATTAAAAACGAGTAATTTTATTTTGTAAGTGATTACGTGATAATAATTTCATCACATAAATTTAGGAATCTACAGTATCATATATATATATATTTATGGAGGAAAATAAAAGATTTATCTGGCTTTGCTTCATGCTACATGAAAGATACAAAGACTAACAGTTTACCCTTCAAAAGGACTAATATTTTGAAACAACAGTTCTTACTGCAGTTTTCTTCAGTAAAAGCTTAAGTCTTCTAATGAATATCATTATGCCTCGCTTTGCAGATTATCAAGCTCCAGTATATCAATTCCAAATACATCCAAAAAGAATAAGGCTAAAGGACTTTTCAGACGCTTTAGTGGTGGAAAGGGGGATAGTCAGGTGAATGGGGAACATTTTTTGAATATGATTTCATAAATACAGTGACCTCTCTTTCCTTCTCAATCTTTGTGGGTTAAGAGTGTCACTATTTTTATTTGCTGTAAACATTCTTATTTTTAGCTCATCGTATCTGAAAGCTCAAGTGAGCTTTTCTGATCGCCTGTTGTCCATCATCTGTCAGTCTGTAAACTTTTTACATTTTCGACTTCTTCTCCAGAACCACTGGACCAATTTCAACCAAACATGGCCAAAAGCATCCTTGGGTGAAGGGCTTTCAAGTTTGTTCAAATGAAGGGCCATGTCCCTTTCAAAGGGGAGATAATCACAAAAATGCAAAAATAGGATGGGGTCATTTAAAAATCTTCTTCTCAAGAACCACTGGGCCAGAAGAGCTGAAATTTACCTGAAAGCTTCCAGATATATTGCAGATTCAAGTTTGTTCAAATCATGGCACCCGGTGGTAGGATGGGGCCCAAAGGGGGGGATCAAAGTTTTACACACAAATATATAGGGAAAAACTTTAAAAATCTTCTTCTCAAGAACCACTAAGCCAGAAAAGCTGAGATTTACATGAAAGCTTCCTGACATAATGCAGATTCAAGTTTGTTCAAATCATGGCCCCCGGGGGTAGGATGGGGCCACAAGGGAGATCAAAGTTTTACATACAAATATATAGTTAAAATCTTTTTCTCAAGAACCACTGAGTCAGAAAAGCTGATATTTACAAGAAAACTTTCTGACATAGTGCAGATTCAAGTTTGTTCAAATCATGGCCCCCGGGGGGTAGGATGGGGCCACAAGTGGGGGGGGGGGGTGTTCAAAGTTTTACATACAAATATAGGAAAAATCTTTAAAAATCTTCTTCTCAAGAACCATTGGGCCAAAGAAGTTGACATTTACATGAAAGCTTTCTGACATAGTGTAGATTCAAGTTTGTGAAGGGTAGTTTGGGCCATAATAGGGACTAAGGTTTTACATGCAAATATATATGGAAAGTCTTCAGATATGAACCAAGGTGACTCAGGTGAGCGATGTGGCCCATGGGCCTTTTGTTATTTCTCTCTCTCTCATATATATATATTTATATATAATACACATATTTTTATTCAGAGTGTACATCAAATTGACAAGTGTACTAATTAAGTGATTGTGGCATTGTGCTATGTACCAGAACAGAGGCTAATGGATCCTAGATATGCCTCGGAGTATAATGAACAAACTTTAAATCTACACTATGTGAGGATGCTTGTATATCATGGTAATTATGTCTCCCTTCTCAGGAGGACATATTGTTTTACATTCCCTTCCCAGAAGGGGGACATATTGTTTTTAGAGTAAATTCTTCTTCCGCTTCTCGTACAAAGTTTGTCAAGGCCATAACTTTTTTGTTTTTGACATCGGCCTTTGATATTTGGGTATACCATGATATGACAGTGTTGTACATACCATTTTGGAAGACCTATTATCTTGACTTCTTATGTAAAGGTCAAATAATAGAATTTGGGGGCATTTTTGTTGTTGTCCCAACTATAACTTTTTTGTCTTTCGACATAGACCTTAAAATTTGGTATGTTGACCTTAACCTTTTATGTAAACTATGGAAAATGGAAGGGGAGACACCAGTTTTAGTGTGCTAAAACAATTCTTCCTAGTTTAGCATATATGCCCTTGTGGTTCTTGAGACTCTGTATTGCTATGTAAATTTTTAAGCTCCAATTGTGGCTACATCCTGACTCTAGGATTCATGAAGTGAATAAACTTCATGAGGATGTTTGTGTATTGACATTGTTCACTTGTGGTTTTGGAAAAAAGAGTTTTAAAGAATTTGGGGGGGGGGGGGGGATAACCCCTATTTATGTCCTACCTTGATTCAGGAGCTCGTAATTTGAACAATCTTGAATAAAATTTTGGCTTTTCTGATTTAGTGGTTCTTGAGAAGACACTAGACCCCAATTTCACTATTTCTAAATTATCTCGCCTTGTAATGATCCCTTATGGAAACAATCCCCTTTCTTTACCCCAGGATGCTTTGTGGGATGTTTGAAATTTGCCTGTGGTTATAAAAATATCATGCCAGATAGACTGACAGATTCTGGACAAAATTTAATCAGAAAAGCTCACTTGAGCTTTTTGCACATGTGAGCTTAAAAGTGCCAATCAGGCATAACTCCCATTGTGAGTTTTATAACTCCATTTTTTTAAAGGGATATCATAAATCAAGCTTTTGTAGTTTCAGTACTTCAACAAAATTATGTATAGAAAGAAGTTAGTAAACCATGCTTCTAATTCAATCTATTTTTATACAGACGATGGAAGCATCTCCAGAAGCCCAGTTATCTGAAAGCATCGGCCAGCGACTGGCTGATCAGGAAGACGGTGATTCCAGCAGTCCTGACAGAGACTCGGTCAACTCATCAACTAACATTGATCAATCTAACATCTCCACCTTTGGTCCAGAACAGTCCATTCTGTCTATATGTGAGGACAGGAATTCACTGAATGAAGGATTTATCTGCCCAGAAGATGACGATGTTTCGCAGGCTGATGGTGGTACTCTCTCCTCTGTGTGCTCGGATGGGGCGATCAATTTGGCGCGAACTTCAAGCTGTGGAGAACCAGTCCGACCCTGTGTATCGGATTCCTCTATGAACTGTTCACAGACAGAATCTAGTGCAGACAGATCCAATGTGTTTGACAGAAGTTTGAATGTTAGTAAAAGAACAAAAATATTGCGAAGAGGACGCCCCAATTCATTGAAAGCTGGACTTCTAAGTGGGGAGCCAAGAAAGGTCCAGAATCTGCGGAGAAGTTTCGGCTTAGATAAGTCTGACATAAGTGGCCCAGTGCCTTTGTATGTTCCAGATGTCACTGATACGGAAAGGTCAAATTCAAGAAAATCCAGTGATACTGAAAATTCTGAAGATGTCAGTTCTGTGCAAGATACTACCAGTATTAAAGATGTTCAAATCCCTGAATCAAGATTAAATCCTCCATCTTTATTGAAAAGTTTTAGCAGCAAAGATCTCTCCAAAACTTCTGGGAATGAGTTGCAATCTTCAGTTTGTAAAACAGAAAACATAGTTCCCAAATTTCAGACATGTGACAGCACAGATAGTCTTCTGAGTGGACAACAATCAATGGGTGTCTCACCGGAAACAAAGAAAAAGGCCATGCAGAGATCGTTGTCCTCTGATAGTGGAAAGGGATCCATGTTTGATGAGTCTGGAGTGATAGATGACAACCCCAGTCAGAACAGTGATGAGTTTTTGGATGGTAATTTGGGAATGGATGTTATTGAAGGTATCCTTGGTGCTGGAGTCCCCTCTGATGTGACAGAGACCAAATCCAATGGTGAGATCCGTAAATCATTGTCCTCTACAAATCTTGGCCAGGGAGATAAACCTAGATTAAGCTTAAGCAGATCACAGAGTGTGTATCATGCAGCATCTAAACGACAACCAAATATAACACCAAATCTACAAATCTCCACAGAGACACACAACCTGCTATTCAGAGCTGGCTACTTATCCATGAAAGGAATGAAAAAAACATCAGATGATGACTTTCAAGTCATGGGACCCCCACCACCAAGAATTAAACATGCTGAATTTCAAAAGCCTAAAAGAGAGAGCATCTTGGAACTGAAAGTAAAGCATGCTGGGAGAGTAGCAGCTAGTATCAAGCAGTTTGAGGCGGGAAGCATCACTCCTGTGGTGGAGAAGGTAGCAAATGCTGATATTATAGAGAGGCATAATTCTCCATTGAGATTTCCCAACTGTGTCTCCAGAAAGGCGGGTGCCTCTCCTCTGAAAGTACCAGGAATGCTTACCAGAAAGGAGTCTGCTGTCAACAAGAAAAGTGACTGTCATCCAAACAAACTGCTCAGCAAGGGTCAGGCGAGACTGCCGATTTCTACACAGCTTCTCAAACCAACAGAGCAAATCACTGTTTCAAATGTTGACAATAAAGGGTCAAACAAGCCGACCAGACAGCCCAGTATTTATTATGCCACTGGCAGTGATGCTTCAAACAGAGATTTCAGCAAGACACAAGACACGCTAGGAGATGACAGTGTCTTTGAAGCAGCAGTGACTTCACCATTAGCAGAACCGATGGAGACAAGTGAAATGAATCCACAGAATAAAGAGAATATGTCTGCCACAGAGTCTGTCCAAGAAGGAGTATCATATTCATATAATTCTACGTCTGATACATTTGCAGGAACTCCATTGAAACTGGAGCCTATTTTGGAACAATCAAAAGATCCCAAATTACCCAAGCTTTTACAACCCTTGGGAGACAGTGTGATTCTTAGGACACCAGCAGGATTAATCCCCAAAAGAGTGCTGCAGAGATCCAACACCACCTGTTCACCAAGATCACCTATCAAAGCAGTCAAACGACTGGGGTCATCGCCAGGGTCACCAGGTTGTCGCATCAGCAGACGAAACTCTATGTCTCCTCGGCGAGCACACAACAAGATTTCCCTCCCAACCTCCGTTCCACAATATCTCCAGGATGAGATGAATGGAATGTAAACTGTTAGAAGTTTTTAAAACACTGGCTTTATTTCTGTTTCATTTGTTGTATGTGCCTATCGTGTGATCATGAAATTGTACAGTTGCTGATGTTTGAGAAATTGTTATGAACTAGAAATGCTCGGAGAGTTAATTTCAATTTCTTTGCGTATATATATTTATAAAGTAGCTTATTCAGGGTATGTTTTAATATGGTGCATGCATATGATTTCTAGGTATTAACAAAATATTTGTTTACTGATCAAATGCTTTGTGCTATTCTATGCATAGGTTGTAATCGTATTGTAAAATACTTCCAGTATTTATTTTCAAAAATGTTTATTTTTACAAGGACACATGTAATTATATCATGGAAGTCCTACTTTTTCATTTTAGATACATTGTATGTAATGCTTAGTAAAAAATTTCATGAGTATGTTGATCAATACTTTTTACCTGTTCATTTCCTTTTAATAATACATATTTCATATATATGATCCTATGCATTACTTTATCAGAATTTGTAAAACATTGGCTCAAATATTTTAATCATCATGACATTTTAGAACCCTAGCTTCATAATAGGTTGCTTAAATCTGCAAGTTCCCAGAAAAATATCAATGGTTGATATTTTTCTTTATTTAGATTTTTTGATTAAATTAATTTTTGTTATCAGGATAATTATTTGTCAATAGACTCATGTAGAATCAACACAATTTTTAACTGTTATATAATAACAATGCCTTTGTGAATGCCTAATGAACTAAGTATGCCAATGGTGACAAAAAGAACCTGAATGAGCTGTAACTATCTATAAAAGTGAAGGTATCCCAATATCTGGGGTAAAACATCTACATCAGTCATCGTTCAGATTCTTTATTTTCCTGGAAACACAAAAAAAATAGATCCATGTCAATTTCTGAAGTTTGGCTTTAGATTTTGAAAGTGTATTTGATAACTTGGTGTACTTAGTTTGTGTGTATAAATGACTGTCTCCACTCTCCCTCAAATTATCCTTGTGCTTTCATTCTATGGAGTAGCATGACCAGTTTACCTTACAAGTCCTCAATCGATTGTTGTAGATTGTTTCTAGAAAACATAACAGCATTGATAAATAAACCATTAACAAGCTTTTTGAATAGTCTTGTATTGATATTCTAAATTTCAGGTGACCTAACCCAACAGTCTTCATCTGTCGTCCTTTAACAATTTTACATTTTTAACATCTTGAAAACTACAAGGCCAATCATTACCATTTTTGGTTTGAAGCATATCTAGGTTAAGAAGAATATAATTTGTGAAATTTATGACAATACCTCTCATGGGCGGAGGAAAATATGCAAAAAAGCCAAATTTCAACAATCTTCTCTATTCCCACACATGGGAGAAAAACTGAATGCATGGTTATGATGTCCATGAAGCTATCTACCTGAATTGTGAATTTCAGGGGTTCAGGGCCAATAAGGCCATATAGTGAAAATGTATTAGGTCTCGGAAATCTTTTCTATTCCCATCTATATTTGAGAAAAAATAAATGCATAGTTATGAAGCTATATGCATGAATCGTGAAATTCATGGGTATGGGGTTCAGGCCCTAGGGCAGGGACATAGTGAAAATGCATTAAATTTTAGAAAATCTTCCCTTCTCCTATGTATATTTGAGAAAAACTAAATGCATGATTAAGATGTCCATGAAGCTCTCTACCTAAATTGTGAAATTCCTGGGTCAGGGTTCAAGCCCTAGGTTGAAACCATATAGTGAAAATGTATTGAATTATAGAAAATCTTCCTTTCTACTACCATGTGTGTATATATTCATATATATATATAAGAAGAAACTAAATGCATGATTATGATGATATTCTCTACTAAATTGGGAAATTCATTACTCCTGTATCAAGGGTTCAGCCCTTGGGCAGGGCAATATGGCCACATAATAAAAATTTATTTTTCTTATCTACTTTCACAGTCATGTGAGGTAAATTAAATGTATGGTTATGATATCCATAATGTCCTATTATGAAATTCATGGGTCAGGGATTTTTTTGTGTGGGGGGGGGGGGGATGTAAAAATGATTCATATGTCTCGAACTTTTTGTAAATGAATAAGAATTGTGTCCATATTTTGAAAGATCATTAACGGTACAAAGGACTCCATATTGAGACTGTATGGGCTATAATATTCAGGTGACTGTTAAGGCCTGTGGGCCTCTTGTTTAAATCTAGTATCAATACCTATCAAATTTTATGATTGACTATCATCTTTCTATCAAGCAAAGCAAAAGTTTCCAAGATCCTTGCAACAGAATTGTGTGGTGATATAGTTATCTCCCTTTTTATTGCTACAACCTTATGAGCGATATATCCGATTATAATTGTTAAATTTTGGGGAATGCTGCTTTGTATAAATTATTGTCTCATTCCCTATAGCTTTTGAAGGTCACTGGAAGGGAAATTCTGAAATTTCATGTGTACAAGATATGTGCTACTTTTCATATCCCCACTGCAATCTGATTTAATCAAAATATATATCCTTTAATCCGCTCACGAATACCATTACACTTGTGTAGTGATATACATGTACATGAGCAGATCATGTACATGTACATGAGCAGATCAAAAGATTTAATTTTAATGTAGCTCAATTTCTAACTAGTATCTTTATCTCCCGTCTGTTGTCATTTCATGAATATAAAAACAGTAAGCGATCTTGGCTGATGCTGTATAGACCATGGGCCACTAACACATTACCTCACCCCTCTAGGGATTTTTCTACACTGATTTTTTAAAAGTGTGCATAAAATGAGGGTTGTTTGACAAATGTATGTTTGGGCGTTTTCAAGATATGGTGCCATTTGAATTTATCAAATTTTTGCAAAATTCAATATGGCTGTTACTGTGTTCCATACCGGTGCTGGGAAGAAGCAGCGGTACCGCAGGACATTAGGGTCTGCATTATTGTCACTTTGTACAAAAACAAAGAGACAGGAGTGACTGCAACAACTATCGCGGAATCTCACTCCTCAGCATCAGGTCTTGGCCTGCGTGCTGCTGAACAGACCGCAAAAAATTGCTGACTGGGTGTATCCTGAATCACAGTGTGGCTTCAGGTCGGAGCACTCCACCATGGACATGGTCTTCTCTTTGCACCAGTTGCAAGAAAAATGCAGAAAGCAGCAACAACCCCTGTACGTGGCCTTCATCGAACTGATGAAAGCCTTCAATCTTGTCAGCCGATATGGTCTGTTGAAGACTCTGGGAAAGATAGGATGTCCACCCAAGCTCCTCAGCATGATCCAGTTCTTCTATCTTGACATGAAGGGAGTCGATCAGTTCAACAGTTTATCATCTGACTCCTTCAACATCCACAGCGGCGTTAAACAGACGGGAGATGATCACTAGTGTCCGTGATAGGGGAGACGGGAGCTTGGTAAAGGACTCCAAAGAGGGGAAGCCAAGCTCTGACAAGCCGCTGACGAGAGGTGCATCCGTCGCAAAAAAAGCCCGAGGACACTAGGAGACGCCGCATTCACATGCAACAACTGTAACTGGGCATGCCGCTCCCAAATTGATCTCTACAGCCACAGCTGTTCCTCCATCAGCACCAACTGAATTCCAGATGCAGACTCCATGGTCTCCCTAGACTGACGAACGTCATCACTATACATTACTACTTGAGATCTGCACTGGTCCAGTTAAGCTAGAAATTTGAGGTATATTGACAGAGTAAATCAGGCTAACTGAAAGAAATATTGTGGACAGAATGAATTATGTGCATATTTAGGAAAGGATTTTCTTTGAAAGCATAAAAAATTTCCTTCTGCAGCAGAATTAGTTTTTGATTAAAGTTGAAATAAACTTTTCCTTGATTTTCATTTAAGATACACTGTGCTTCAGGTGACAAAGAATTAAAATGTATTTTTCCCCTTTCTTGTAAAAATTTTCTGTAGTACGGTATGTATATAATTAAACATAATAAGATAAAGTAATTACAGTGAATAATAACAAGAGGCCCAAGGGCCTAGAATCGCTCTTCTGATAAATTGTACAACCCCGCCATTTCTATTCTTAGCCTCTTAGTATTCTAAATCTGTAGTTAAATCCTAAGAATTCAAAAAATGTAGGTCAATGTGACCTACTTTTTGGTTTACACATTTTGAGAACCCAAGAAATATCAACTCAAAAAGTTTGATGATTTTAAGCCAATTAGTATCTGAATATTGAAATATATCTGTCAAATTCCAATCGTAGGTCATGGTGACCTACTTTTTGGTCAGGGAACTCCGAACATGCAAGACCCATCAACTGACAAAGTTTGATGACTGTAGGTCAAATAGTATCTGAAATATATAAATATAGCCGTCAAATTCCAAAAGTAGGTCAAGGTGACCTACTTTTTCGTCAACACCCTTCAAACATGCAAGACCCAACAACTGACAAAGTTTGATGACTGTAGGTCAAATAGTATCTGAATTATATAAATATAGCCGTCCAATTCCAAAAGTAGGTCAAGGTGACCTACTTTTTGGTCGACACCCTTTGAACATGCAAGACGCATCAACTGACAAAGTTTGATGACTGTAGGTTAAATAGTATCTGAAATATATAAATATAGGTGTCCAATTCCAAAAGTAGGTCAAGTTGACCTACTTTTTGGTCGAAACCCTTCGAACATGCAAGACCCATCAACTGACAAAGTTTGATGACTGTAGGTCAAATAGTATCTGAAATATATAAATATAGCCGTCAAATTCCAAAAGTAGGTCAAGGTGACCTACTTTTTGGTCGACACACTCCGTTGACTCAAGATGCATCAACTGTCAAAGTTTGATGATTGTAGGTCAATTAGTGACTGAAATATATAAATATAACTGTCAAATGCCAAAAGTAGGTCACAGTGACCTACTTTTTGGTCGATACACTCCGAAGACTCAAGATGCATCAACTGACAAAGTTTGATGATTGTAGGTCAAATAGTGTCTGAAATATAGTAATTTAGCTGTCAAATACCAAAAGTAGGTCACGGTGACCTACTTTTTGGTCGACACAAACCGAAGACGAAGACGCATCAACTGACAAAGTTTGATGATCCTAGGTTTTACAGTGCCCAAAATATGCATCTAAAATTGAAAATGTGAAATTTGAATATCTGCAAAATTCAAAAAGTAGGTCACTGTGACCTACTTTTTTATAAATATGTTTCAAGGCCTCAAGATGCATCAACTTACAAGATTTGATGATTCTAAACCTCTCGGTATTTGAAATAACAACTTAAAATATATCTATAAATGATAAGCCATAAAATTCAGAAAGTAGGTCACGGTGACCTATTTTTCAGTTGACGCATTTCAAGGTCCCATGATCCACCAACTGACAAGTTTTGATGATCATAGGCTTCAAAGTGTCCAAGATATGCATCAAAATTAATTTTAAAATAAATACCTGCAAAATTCAAAAAGTAGGTCACCGTGACCTACTTTTGAGACAACTTGACACAAGGTCCTAAGATGCATCAACTGTCAAATTTGATGATCCTAGTCCTTATAATGACTAAAATATCTAAGATTTAAGGAATTTAAAAAAAAATTTAATTTAGGTCAACTTTGAAGTGACCTTGAGACCACGCCCTTTGCCCCAGGGTAATGCCTTGAACAATTTTTAATCTACAACATATCTTCATCCTTATGTGTAAGTTTGGTGATAATCTGCCCTGTGATTCTTGAGAAGAAGATTTTTTAGCAACCACTACTTTTGTTTGTATTTTCCTGATTATCTCCCCTTGTTAAAGGGTCACATCCCTCTATTTAGTTTGTATGAAAGCCCTTGGGCCAATGATACCCTGTAACAAATTTGAAAAAAAATTGGCCAAGGGGTTCTTGAGTTATAGCCCTTTTTCTAAAAAGTTTACGCACACCGCACAAATGGCCTTTGGCTCAGAAGAGCTAAAAACACAGAAAGAAGTCTCCAAGTTTCATCAGTCTATATATTTATGCCTCGTTCACACGGATGCGCATTAAATTTTACTTCGCATCAAATTTGATGCGAAGTAAAATAATGAGCATTAAATTAATTCGAACTAGTTCTAATTGTAACGGGGACCGTTACATATGTTCCCCAAACCTCCCCCAATTAAAAAGTGATGTCCTTTTAAATCTATAGCAAAAAATCATTTTATTTTAGTCTTTAATTACATGTAGTACATTCAATATGGTCATTTCAGTACCAAGAAATGAAAGAAAGTGTTGCACGTGCATGCACGCGCACGCGTGTACGATTCCGAATTTTTGTTGATGTCGTTCAACAGGCATTTGTATCATATACCCACAGTATGAATTTCATAACGTTTCCACCAAATATAAGAAAGTTATAGCGATTTTAAAATCGTCCAATCAGAATTCAGCACACGTGCATACACGTGCTTAGCAGTAATTCTAACCACAGCAATTTGTAAGGAGTACCAAGACACATCTAAACCATTAATATCAATAGAATTTGATGAAAAACAAAAACCTTATCGTCCTTTAAAAATTGAACATTTAAAAAACGTTGCACGCGCATGCGCGTGTACGTTGGCATTTTTTTATTACACCAATATATAGATACACATATTGTCTACTTATGCTGTGAATATCATCTCATTCGCTTCATAAATAAGATAGTTACAAACATTTTAGTATTATCCAATCAAAATGAAGCGCACGTGCATGCGCGTGCAAATTGGTAATTTTGACTATGTAAATCAGTTAAGGGTCTCAATATCTACCTATGATATGAATTTCAAGCCATTTCAATGAACAACAAAAAAGTTAGACTGATTCCAAAGTTAGTGTACAAATTTTGGAGTGCACGCGCATGCGTGCGCGTGCTGACAAAATAACTATTATTTTTCATATGTACAAATGATATACTATCATCCTATTTAGGTTTTATATCGCTTCCTTCAATATTCTGATTTTCCATTTTTTGTACCAAAATTGCAATGCACGTGCGCGCGCGTGCATGCACGTGCAAACAAAATGACTATCACTATGCACATCTACAAACGCTATACTATCATCCTGGAAAGTTTCATATCGATCCCTTTTGTAGTTTCTGAGAACACTACCGGACAAAAAAGTACCGGAGAAAAAGAATAATAATAATAATAATAATAATAACTAGTTCTAATTGTAACGGGGACCGTTACATATGTTCCCCAAACCTCCCCAAATTAAAAAGTGATGTCCTTTTAAATCTATAGCAAAAAATCATTTTATTTTAGTCTTTAATTACATGTAGTACATTCAATATGGTCATTTCAGTACCAAGAAATGAAAGAAAGTGTTGCACGTGCATGCACGCGCACGCGTGTACGATTCCGAATTTTTGTTGATGTCGTTCAACAGGCATTTCTATCATATACCCACAGTATGAATTTCATAACGTTTCCACCAAATATAAGAAAGTTATAGCGATTTTAAAATCGTCCAATCAGAATTCAGCACACGTGCATACACGTGCTTAGCAGTAATTCTAACCACAGCAATTTGTAAGGAGTACCAAGACACATCTAAACCATTAATATCAATAGAATTTGATGAAAAACAAAAACCTTATCGTCCTTTAAAAATTGAACATTTAAAAAACGTTGCACGCGCATGCGCGTGTACGTTGGCATTTTTTTATTACACCAATATATAGATACACATATTGTCTACGTATGCTGTGAATATCATCTCATTCGCTTCATAAATAAGATAGTTACAAACGTTTTAGCATTATCCAATCAAAATGAAGCGCACGTGCATGCGCGTGCAAATTGGTAATTTTGACTATGTAAATCAGTTAAGGGTCTCAATATCTACCTATGATATGAATTTCAAGCCATTTCAATGAACAACAAAAAAGTTAGACTGATTCCAAAGTTAGTGTACAAATTTTGGAATGCGCGTGCACGCGCATGCGTGCGCGTGCTGACAAAATAACTATTATTTTTCATATGTACAAATGATATACTATCATCCTATTTAGGTTTTATATCGCTTCCTTCAATATTCTGATTTTCCATTTTTTGTACCAAAATTGCAATGCACGTGCGCGCGCGTGCATGCACGTGCAAACAAAATGACTATCACTATGCACATCTACAAACGCTATACTATCATCCTGGAAAGTTTCATATCGATCCCTTTTGTAGTTTCTGAGAACACTACCGGACAAAAAAGTACCGGAGAAAAAGAATAATAATAATAATAATAATAATAATAATAAGAAACAGAGTAAAAACAATATGTTCCCAAACTTTGTTTGGGGAACATAATAATAAGAAACAGAGTAAAAACAATATGTTCCCAAACTTTGTTTGGGGAACATAATTAAATAGCGTTCACACGGCTGTAATATTTAATGCGAAGTAAACTAATGCGCATTAAATTCGTATGCATATCTATTAAAGGGTGCAGCGCGAAATAAATTAAAGAATAGACTATGTTATTGAAAATTATTTTTATAGATATTTTAATGAATATTGTGTAGATACAGAATTCTTTGTTCAAAACGCTATATACATGTAGTATACTACATGTTTACAATTTACATGCTGATCTACATATAAGGAGTTTTGTCGTGTTTATTTATATGTTCCCAAGAAATTACTTGTTATTTCCTCTGACGACCAGCATTCAATCTAGACAATATATTGTTTCTTCATGGGCCCAATTCTAAAACTTCAGAACGTCTTTTTCACCATTCTGCTGACTACTGTTGTGACGTAATTTTTAATTACTAATAGGTATTATAATCTACTATGCCGTCATATGGTATAAAAAATTAACAATGAGCGGCATATTTCTTTTTTAAAGAAATGTAAAAAAGAAAATCATATCACTATTTTAAAACATTTTTGTCGTACTTAAAAACAATTCCTTCGACATGTATTACTCAGTATGCCTATGTAGAGCACAGATTTATGTCTGACATTATCTAATGACATGCTGTTTGTACATGTTTTTAGTGATTATTATCATTTTGCTTAGTTTTTCGTACAAAACTGACATTAATATATATAGTTGACCATGGGTATGATGCATGTGACCCAAATTTGCCATTACGCATGCGTGTACATTGAATGCGAATTAGCTACACTTAGTGTTCACACGGAGCTAATGCGAAGTAAATTTAATTTGCATTAAATCACGACGTAAATTTTAATTCGAAGTAAACTAATGCGCATTAAAATCTCTGTGCGAACGCGGTTCAGATTTAATTTGCATTAACTTACGTTTAACGTAGTTCCACACTCCTGTGACGTCATAAGAATTTCCAAAGTCAATAATTTAATGACTGGAACATAAATTTTGTTGGAGTCTTTTTCAAGTTATTGTAAAAAATCTTGTTAGCCATAAAATATTTCAAAAGTCTTAGTTATATTTGAATAGTCAATAATGTGTTTCAAAATACTGAATCCAAGGACAATAACTCTGTTTTCATTAAATTATTTATCAAGTCCATTATGCAATAGATTTCCTATATTTTTCACAAACATATTACCAAGGTGATAAGGAATTATTTTCTGTGTCTTTTCATGTAATTACATAAAATTTTAATCCATCAGTGGTTTTGAATAGCTCAGCTGTATGGTGCCAGACTTAGGTTTTTTATGGGGGTATACATACCCTGGAAGCTATAGATTTGAAATTATTAAGGAAAGGTATGGATTTTTTTTCATAAATAACTATAACAGATGTACATCTACTAATATAAACAGAAAAAATGATATGTAAACCATGCTATAAGGAATTAGTTGTGTCCATATTAGTTTGTTTTTTAACATTAAATTGGAGAAAAAGGCTAATTCAATAATTTTGCACTTATTATACTAAAACTTGATGAACATATTGAAAATGACATGTGTTTTAGTTATTGACATGTTTCCTGATAAATAAATGCAATTTAAATTATTAATTTTTTTTTTCATTTTAAAATAACAACAGATAACTGTTTCCAATGAATTTCATAAAAATCTACATAGGGGTACATGACTTCAGTAGTGACTGTAATGAAAATTAATATGGAAATCCGCAACTGTTTTGCTTTTTTTCATTACTCTGAATGTTAATCTATTGATTCCAAACAAAAAAAATGCTACCTAAACCCCAAAAATCCAGGACTAAGGACCCACCTTAATGAGAATTAAATTCTTCGTGTGAACGAGGCATTAATAGTGTCTGTTGACGTGCTTGCTGCATAGCAAAATTATTTTCCATATATGGCTGAAATTATTAAGAAATTCTTAACAAGAGTACTGCGAACGGTACAATATACGTCCGTCAAACAGTTAAATTCAACCTGGAAGCATATTGTGCACACTGAATTGATACAACACACATTCTGAATAGGAAAGTGGGTCATGGTGCACCAATCCATTTGACATGTGAACTGATTATGTATTTCTTTGAGAGTGAGGTTGTGACAAAATGTCAGTGCAATATCTATCTATGATGATAAAAAGTCCAGGAAACCATTTGATCTACTTTTAGCCCTAAAGTAGGTCATGTTGCACCAATTAAGTTGAAATGTGAACTGTTATGTATTTCTCTGAAAGGGAGGTTGTGACTAAATTTCAGAACAATACCTGTGACCATACCAAAAAAATCAGGAAAACTGTTTGACCTACTTTTACCCCAAAGTACTGTAGGTCGTAGTGCGCCAATCCAGCTGAAATGTTAACTGCACTTGTCTTCCTCCAAGAGGAAGCCATTGACTAAATATCAGGGCAATATCTGTATCCATAATGAAAAAAAGCCCGGAAAACTGTTTGACCTATTTTTAGCTCAAAAGTAGGTCAAGGATGGACCAATCCAGCTGAAATGCAAACTGAACTTGTATTCCTCCAAGAGGAAGCCTTTGACTAAATTTCGGGGCAATATCTGTATCCGTAATGAAAAAAAAGCCCGGAAAACTGTTTGACCTACTATTAGTCCTAATGTAGGTCATGGACGGACGGACTAATCCAGCTGAAATGCAAACTGATCTAATTTATTCCTCTGAAAGGAAGCTTATGTGTAAATTTCAGGGCAATATCTGTAACGAGAAAAAAAGTCTGGAAAACTGTTTGACCTACTTATAGCCCTAAAGTAGGTCAAGGATGGACCAATCCAGCTGAAATGCAAACTCAGTCTTACAATTCTTGAGGGAGATATTGTGACCAAATTTCAAAGTTGTACATGCATCCATTACGGAAAAAAGTCCGGAAAACATGACCCGACGGACAGCCAGCCGGACGGACAGAACCATAACATAATACGTCCCGTCTAATGACGGGCGTATAAAAAGGCACTGTATTCAGTAACATAACCATGATAACAAAGATATGGTATGAATTAAAAACAATGTCTATCCAAACTTGAACACGCTGAGTTATTTTCTTCCATGAAGTTGGAGACAGATGCACTTATTGATGTTACCTTCATAACCCTTGGTTTGTCCTGAAAAGTCCCTGTATATAAGTCATAGATACCATCAGAACCCCTTCTCTGATGTGCCAGCTGTAGGTTTTTGAATCAGAGTCCAGAAGATGATATCTCTTTACACAATTGCTTTCAGGAATGATATGATTGTCAAGTAATGGCATTAGAATATGTAAATTTTTTGTTTGATCTTACATTTGGTTTACTACATCTTCAAAGTAATCTAAAGGTGTACTGAATTTAGCATAAGTCAATACATTATGACCTAAAAGTGTACAAAGTTTAACGTAAGTTTCTAAAGATCTCTACATTCTGCTACAGCATCTTAGACACAGAAACTGTGTCCACAGATATCATTTACCAAAATTTCCAATGAGAAGAGTTTCTCCACAACATAAATGTCAAAATTTTTTATATGAATGTTTCTGGATGTAGACGCAAGTTATCAAACCTTGCTAAGGATCAGGGTACCTTTTAAAAAGAGAATCCAGTTAAATCTCAGACTCGATGGGACCAAGAAAAAACTTTGAGATATCGAGGGTAAAATACTTAAAAGTGGTTGAGACTTGATAATCTGAACCACTTTGACATATATATAATATTCGAGATATCAGTGTTCGAGATATTGAAGTTTAAGTGTAGTAGAAAGATTGTTCATAACACGATACATACATTTGTTGGTATTAGGAAGTGCAAAATAAAACATTTTACACAAGTGCAGAATTCAGCACATCAATGTACTGATTTCAGGGACCATGATTGTTGACATCTGAAATGGTCATGTGACTGTCACTTAGATATGCATTACAGATGGCTGAGGTGACTTGTATACACAGATTTTAAAGCAAATAATTCTAGCATACCATTTGTAATAATTAAGGCATGCTGGTTATCCTTACAGATATATGTTAACAATTTCTAGCAAGTGAACAAAATCTGTTGAAACATTGGACCATACATCGTCGCAAGCCATGCCTATTGTTTCTGTTTACACTAGAGGTAGGGCAGGTACTACCGGACCCGGTAACCATGACTAGCGACGATGAGGACTGTGTAGAATAAATATAGAAATGAATGTTACATGACAAATTATAGGTTTTTCCCTACAGCTTCACTCGGCATTTCAAAACACAAATCTGTAACTGGCAGGGGCAAGAAGCACATGACATAAAAGATCAAGTGTGGATGAGTCCATTAAAAAACCCACTAATTTGAGAACAACTGAATTCAGATTAGGGGCGATTTCAAGGTCACAATGTACTATGAATATCACCTTCGTGCATAAAAAATGGAGAGTGATTTGATATCATAAAGGAACAATATATAATTATTTGACAAGAATTTTTTTTTCACGTATACAGCTTTTAAAATCACTTTATAACGATAGTAGATACTTCAAAATATTATGACACTTTCCCCACAATACAACTATAAGAAACTACGTTGTGAAGTACTTTTTCATTGTGATATCATATGGTGCAAAGTGCACAGAGGTATATTTATAACAGCACTGATTTTTCTCAGATAGCCTTAACTGAGTTGTGAATTTACATTTCTCTACACTTAATACACAAATTGACAAAGTTTGTTGATTCTAGGACTCAAATCTACAAAACCCCCAAAAGGGTTATGCCATATCATCTTTATTATAGGTCACAGTGACCTTAAATTAGGGTGCAACACATCCTCTTTCTAAGATGCATTAACTGACCAAGTTTGATAATTTTAGACAAAATAATTGTCCAGTTACGAGTCGGACAGGATTTTGCAATATCGTCTCTAATCAAAGGTCACAGTGACCTTTCTTTAAAGTGTGACCCGCCCTCTACCGAAGATGTATCACCTGACAAAGTTTGTTGATGTTAGGTCTCATAGTATTTAAGTTATGAGGTAGAAACAAAGCAGGACAGACGGACGGACATGATTGCCATAACAAAATACCTCCCCATCTTAGACGGGCGTATAAATATAAATTTCAGTTTTGAAATTTCATGAGGTATGAACTGCAATGCTAACGCGCTTCATGAAGTATGTTGGCGGAAAATGGTAGTGTTCTCAACAATCTCTCATTTACACTAGTAAACTGTGGTTGAAAAATTGGAAACAATGTTTAAGTTTACAGTCAGAGGGTCAATGACAAAGGCCACAGTTACCAAAAATAGCTCATTTGAGGATCTTGCCAAAGGAATTACTCTACAATTATCCATATCATTTCAAAAATTTTGCCACAGAGATCACCATGACAAAAAATATACAAGATGCTCCTAAATTTTCACTCCCACTAAACTTCAGAGGTATAAAAATGGCAGTAAATAGGTACATTATTAGTAACCTACAGGTGGTTGGTCATGAACACCTGCCAGGTTGTGTATACATTCTGCTATTCAAAACTTGTTCCAACAACACAGGCATAATTTCTTGATGATTAAGTTATACTTTCAGATGCTCTTTATACAATTTATGTACCTTGGTACTATTGTAAACTAACTTTAATACACAACAACTACCAGCGATAAAACTGCTTCGCAGAGATTAATTTAAGCAAGAGACATTGAAGGACTGGTTTGTGGTGTGATGATGAGGTTCTCATGAAAATTTCTCGCATACAAATAAAAGTTGGTTTGCAGTATGTCAAAATATTCCGCCCTGATCCTCTGACTGGTTGTTTGTATGATATTCGTAAATATTCCGCCCTGATCCTCTGACTGGTTGTTTGTTTGATATTCGTAAATATTCCGCCCTGATCCTCTGACTGGTTGTTTGTTTGATATTCGTAAATATTCCGCCCTGATCCTCTGACTGGTTGTTTGTTTGATATTCGTAAATATTCCGCCCTGATCCTCTGACTGGTTGTTTGTTTGATATTCGTAAATATTCCGCCCTGATCCTCTGACTGGTTGTTTGTTTGATATTCGTAAATATTCCGCCCTGATCCTCTGACTGGTTGTAGTTAAAAGCTTCCACACACGAGATTTTTCTACAGCATTAAAGGACACATCGCATGTTTCTAAACTTTTTGATTTTTTCAGCAAAATTAATTCATTTCATGCCGAAAACTACTTTACATGTGTTTTAAATGAAACAGTTTGCGTAGTTTTCGAGTTTGAAAGCGATGAAATTCAAATCTTGCAATATGCATATTTTCTTCTATATATTATACGCGCCAATATATGTGACGTCATATGAGACCTCGAGCGAGAAGATTTGAACAGTTGTTAGCCATTTCATACACAGATTAGATTTAATTGACAAACAAACAATTATCACATTAAAGGCTTGTAACTAACATTGCATTAGGGTGTTTTGTGCCGTTTAAGGCTGTTAGTAGAGAGGATTTGGACTGTGTTTTTTTAAATTTTCGAAGGAAGGTATGAGGGACAAGATGTGAATATTTTTTTGTTGGCACGTCTTTGCCATAAAAAAAACAGTAGAATTTGTCTCGGTACTTTTTCAAACAAGCACTTAGACAAAGACGTAGATAAACTGCGAGAAAATTATTCTATCGAAGCTACGCACTATTACATATGCTTTCCGTTCTGCTCTCAAATTCAATACATACTCGCACCAACTGACCTTCACCTTGTAACAACATATAGGCAGTGTCTACCAACTGGTAGTTTTAAAAAAGAAATTTAAAAATAAAAGATAATTGAACTTTCAATTATAAATAATAAAATATGATATTTCCCAACTTTGAATTGAATTATAATGCTTTCATTTTTTTTTCTTTTCAGGAACGTGTACGTGTAACAGCACGCCGCGCTCCCACTTCCTAAGCAACAACGTGTAGACAAAAAAAAAAAAAAAAGATTAATAGAATTGCTTGAATAAAATAATTTAAAAGTATAGTGATTTTCACTAAAAGTTTGATCATTTTTATTAGGAGCCTATTATTATTTTTTTCTTCTTCTCGAAATGCATACATGACAGTAGGCCTAATTATCAATGATACATAATCGTATCATAATTTAGGCCTATCTAACTTCTCCAAAAATAAATCTAATAATAATTGCACTGTTTATTTTAGAAAAACAACAACGCTAATTAGTTGTTTACAGAAATGGCATTACCAAATAGTGTTTAGACAGTGATCCCATGTAAACATTATTTACTCGCAAATTTATCCAGATTTCATACTCACTTTCCTCGCTACATTTGGGTCGCTATTTGTATGCACTGGTGGCTAAAAGATATAAGACTCGGGAAATTTATCAACATCGAAATAAATGTTATCCATGGTAAATAAATTAGGCCCCTAAAACCCTAGTTTTTAAAAATATCTAACACTACTTTACAAGTGGATGGACGAAGGTCACATATGATGTCACTGTACCACGTGACTACCTATCTAATTAACTAGGCTTTTTGAAATCGGGGCTTAGATTGAAGTCTGTATTGTGGCTAATTATCGCAATACTTCAGCGAACGAACTATTACAATTAATTTCTATAAGCATAAGGAAGACAAAATGCATATAATTCTGTATACTTTGAAAACAAGAGATGTGTCCTTATGCACCTTGTATCACCATTGAGAAAAATAATTTTCATATATTAACATAAATATGAAATTCTGTTAAATAAAAAATTGATGAACATCTTGAAAAATTTATTCATAATTGCACAATTCCCTAAAGGGAGAAAATATACCTCACAACAACACTCTCACTAAATGACATAGTTCTTTTTAAAGTTCACCTGATGATTCTAACACTACCATCTACATGCATACACTTCTCCAGCAAGAGGTATATATATCAAATTTATGCCTTTAGTATACTGGTGTCTGCACATCTGTACAGAAAGGAACATGCCATTCTATGCAGCCTACAAAATTAATAAAACAATGTCTATGTTCCTGTATGGATGCAATAAAATGATGAGTGCAGAAGTTTGGCCTTCAGCAAAACTGTTTACCGGTGAGCACACACTCTTTCTTGAATATTCTGTCTCGATAATTTCAGTTCTAATCCTTTCAAAGTTACAAGCTTCCTCTATATATTTGGAATGTGAACATAAGACATGAAATCTAAATCAGCATTTCAGGTACATGACGTCACAACAGTGTCACTTTCACAGCGTATGTTATCAGATCATTCTAACGAGGAGAGCATCAGTAATTGTTTTAGAACTTTAGTTTGACTTGTCTCTCGTATTTCACCAGCAAGAAACATCTCATCCACAACGCTATACACCTGCAAAATAAAAATGGATGCTTTAAGCTGACAGATAATGACACCATGATACAGATTTTTCAAAATCATCCTGCAATATTCAATAATCACATTTTTGCCATTAAAAAACCAACCATTTAAAAGAATGCCTAGATATACATGATGTACTATACGTGGACTTATTTTAGCAGGATTAAAATTTTAGCAGCTTTGGCAGTGAAGCAAGAGCGATAATTATTAGTTGTGCTAAAATATTAAAATCTCTATCTATTCTCTTGTATGCAAAGAGAAAGCACTGAACTAAGACTGTAACGCTACAAAGTGCATCAGCTCCAACTCCGCCGAATCTTAAATACGCTAGAATAAGTACACATAGAGTATGTTTTTTGTTTTTATCTGTAGATGAATTCTGACCTTATAGAAATTGAAGACCAGATCCAGTTCACACACGTTGTGGAAGTACTCGTTAAGAACCTCTACAAAATTATGGATGGCTTCCAGGTACATTAGGTTATTGTCGCTGACATCCACACAGATACAGAAATACAGCCCAGCATATCGTCTGTACACAATCTTAAAGTTTCTGAACTGGAATTTAAAACACAAATGTTAAAATAATTTGTTAAATAACACCCCCCATAAATCAAAAATAAAGAAATATAACAACAAGAGGCCCATGGGCTACATTGCTCACCTGAGTCATTATTGGCCCAGCTGTTGTGATTTTTGAAAGATTTTCCCCACAATTTTTATTCCCATGAAAATGTTTGAACCCAAATTGTGGCCCCAACCTAGCCCTCAAGGGTCACAACACAGGGTTGGGCGGTCAAAACCGCCCCCGGTTTTAACCAGTGGTTTTAACCGTCCCGGTCAATAGTTCCCAAGTGGTCAATACTGGTCAATTGTGATTTAAACTGTCCATTTTCCTATTTTTGTACATTTCTTGCAAAGATAAAGATAAATTAAGTCTTTTCATTATATGGATCAATTGTTGATAAATATTTTTCATTAGATAATCAAATGTAATTTCATAAGTTTAATATATTTGGTTTGCTGAAACTGACCGAAATATCTTCAGTACCAACCAGAGAATCACAGTTCTATAGCAAAGCTTGACAATTGGAGACAGACCTTTTACTACATGTACCTGGACAGATTAAGAATAAAAGGTAGCTGGACATTACCTGAGCACAGGAAGCAGAGTTGACAGGTGTTAATAAGCATAGACTGGGACCAGAGATGACCAGTGTGCCTGTTATTGTTATGAAAACATCACCAACACCCCCCTCAAATGTTTATTCAACAGCTAAAATGAAGATTGATGAAACAATACTTATATAGGTAGTTCTCTTGTCAAACTAAGGAATTTGAACAGAAACTTTTACATCTTCCCCAATTCAACAGAGTCATTTGTACATTATTTATTTAATATTATGACTTATAAGTATATTATAAACTGATAGTGCATGGTATGAATTGTAACAGTATTTACCATAATGGTCAATTAAACATTTAAAATAAATAACACAGTCTATAATGACCAAATAATCTTCAGTCGACCAGTATTAACCAGTATTGACCAGTATTAACCGGTTTTAACCAGTATTGACCACTGTCCCGGTCAATACTCATATTGACCACTTTTTTGCCAACCCTGTGACACAACATAATGCCTTGAATACCAATATGACTAACATGACCATGCTGCTCTGGAGGTCAAGGTCACAGATCATAATACAAATGAAAGCCCTATCATTAACCATGCAAAATATGAGCAAGGTTAAAGTTTTGGACAGACAATTAAACATGACAAAAGCAGTATGTCCCCAACTATAGTAGTGGGGGCACAAAAAATAATCTTGAATCCACACAACTTGGAAACATTTGCATTTTGATATGATTTAGTATGGCCCTGCTACTCTTGAAAAGATTTAATTTCATTCCAATATAAAGCTTTGATCTCCTATTGTGGCCCCATCCTACCCTTTGGGTCCCTGCCGTGAGCAAAGTTGAATTTGAACTACCTGTAGATGCTTGCATATTAATATGACTAATCATGACCCAGCTGTTGATGAGATAAAGATTTTTGAAGATGGTCCCTATAAATTCTTATGTAAACTTTGATCTGCTATTGTGGGCCTAATCTATCCCAAGGGATCATGATTTGAATACACTTGAATCTGCACTACCTCCTATATATCTGCATGTTAAACTTAGATCCCTATTGTGGCCCCACCCAACCTCCAGACCATGATTTGAACAAAATTGAATTTACTTTACGTGTACATTTCAACTTTTCTGACCCAGTGGTTCTTGAGAAGAGGATTTTTCAATAACCCACCCTATTTTTGCCTTTTCTTTTTCTCCCTTTCGAGGGAACATGACCCTTCATTTGAACAAACTTGAATCACCTTTACCTAAGGATGCTTTGTGCCAAGTTTGATTACAATTGACCCAGTGGTTTTTAAGAAGATTTTTCAAAGATGCCACAAAATTATCTTTAATTCTTCATTATCTCCACTTTAAAAAGGCACTTCATTTGATCAAACTTGAATCCTCTTTACCCAAGCATGCTTTGTGGCAAGTTTGGCTGAAGTTCTAGAGAAGAACTTGAAAATGTTAAAATATTACAGATGGAAGAACGCCCAGACAAAAATTGATCCGAAAAGCTTACTTGAGCTTTCAGCTCCGTTGAGCTAAAAAAAAATGCAGTGTTGATATTTTATCCAAAATTGTTAATTAATTAAAGATGATCTTCTCATTCTTTAATTAAATCAACATGCAATTCAAACAAAGTTTAAACAACAATAAAGGGAAATGCAGTAGTTTAAAATAGCAAAGGCCAATCCCATCTGTTTTTGACAATGAAAATTTAAAAGCTTGTTTGATTTCAAATCATTTTTGTAATAAACACAATTCACTTTCTACTTGATATAAAGAAAATGTTGATCTTTTTACTAGGCCTGAAATGATACACCTTACGATACAATACATACTGTGATACATGATACACCTTCTTACGATACAATACACACTGTGATACATGATACACCTTACGATACAATACATACTGTGATACATGATACACCTTCTTACGATACAATACATACTATGATACATGATACACCTTACGATACAATACATACTATGATACATGATACACCTTCTTACGATACAATACATACTATGATACATGATACACCTTCTTACAATACAATACATACTATGATACATGATACACCTTCTTACGATACAATACATACTATGATACATGATACACCTTCTTACGATACAATACATACTGTGATACATGATACACCTTCTTACGATACAATACATACTATGATACATGATACACCTTCTTTCGATACAATACACACTGTGATACATGATACACCTTCTTACAACACAATACATACTGTGATACATGATACACCTTCTTACGATACAATACATACTATGATACATGATACACCTTCTTACAATACAATACATACTATGATACATGATACACCTTCTTACGATACAATACATACTATGATACATGATACACCTTCTTACGATACAATACATACTGTGATACATGATACACCTTCTTACAATACAATACATACTATGATACATGATACACCTTCTTACAATACAATACATACTATGATACATGATACACCTTCTTACGATACAATACATACTGTGATACATGGTGTTGTGGGTTTTTTTTTATCTAAGGCTGAAGTGATACATCTCCTTGATATGTACCTTAATACATTAAAGATGGTGTAGAATTTTGTTTGTTCTAAGACTAGAGCCATACACCTCATGATACATGTTACCTTGATTGCTACACAATTTCATTTATACATGGATGTTTACCTCCACAAAGTTGGTGTGTTTGGCATCTCTGACAGTTACAACCGCATGCACCTCCTCTATTAATTTTTGCTTTTCATCATCATCAAAATGCATGTACCATTTTGCTAATCTCGTCTTCCCTGCCCGATTTTGAATTAAAATAAATCGAATCTAAAAATAAACACAAAAAATATCTGCAATTACATGCGTTACATTTTGTAAACTAAATAAACATGAGACATTTTAGCAATGGATGGCAATTTTAATAGTACATGTGTGTAACCACAAACACTTAGACCTAGCAGAATGACAACTGAAATATTTCAAGATACATTTGTATATCCCATGACATAATAAGGGAGGACACCCAAAACACGCCCATCCACCTGCAGCACTTGTATCATTTTCTGTCAGGTATGCACCAATGTAAATTATGCATCATGTTTGATGTACTCAAGTTACAACTTCCAGTTGCCAAGTTAACTGCATATACCCATATAAGATAGACTAGTGTTTACATCAATCAGAGTTCTTGAAATCTCTTTTGAAGTGTCAGACATTTGGTCTGACACTATTAGAAATAGTGTCAGCCCAAACAAAATTTTGTCAGTCCAGAAAAAAAATGCATCGCTTTAGAGGTTTTCATAAATTTTATTTAAAATCAACTACATGTGTAATTGTATTCAATCTCCATCTCAGCTATAAGTTAATAAATTATCTTTTCATACCCTTTCTCATCTTCCCTACACTCTGAATGAATCTTCCTCACTTTCACTATCTGAGTCACTTTCTTGTTCTATTTCTCTCTCACCCTCCACTTCTCTCTCATCTTCCATTTTTCTCTCTATCCTGTATATTCCTCTCAACTTTCTTCTCATCTTCCTCTGCAATTGTTGTAACAACTCTTTCTCTCACTTTTGCCCAGGTGTATAAAATTTGGTCTTTCGTCAGTTTCAACTTTGAGCAAATTGTGTCACCAAGCAATAGGTAAAACCGCTGCAAATAAAAGCCATTGTCTCCCAGATTGCCAGGCGGATTGAAACAATGGGTTTCTCTTCTCCTCGTAGTTCCTCACAACTGATTCCTCGCGTTTACGTTTCACTGTGTTGCTGGATTTTGCATCAGTTTGAAAATCTATGGGCCACACGGCTGCCATTTTTTCCCGGTAAAAAAACGGACTTCGATCCCGATCTTATATCGGCCATCAGGACCGACAATTAAGTAACTTGTGTCGGACATTTACTACTTTTATCGGATAATCCGATATTACCGACATTTTTCAAGAACTCTGAATCAATGGACAAGTACAGAGGAGAAAGCGATTTTGTCAATATTGAAAAGATTTATATTTGATATATAAAGTTAAAAAACGAGCAGCAGAGTGTAAACTTTTCTTTCTTTGAATGGCTGGAGTAACTACATTTTCACGCTGATTGTCAATGTTTAGATTTTTGCAGTAGATCCACCAACGAAATCTCACGATAACAAGCATGGCAGAGAAGATAAAGAATTTTGCATGTTGTACATGATATTTAATTAAAAACACCTTTATTAGACATGCTCAAGCAAAAATTTGGTAATTCTTTTTGGTGTAAACAACATTGGAGACAAATACATAGTTTATTACAGCTTATTCATAAAAATATTTTGCACCATTAGGCCAAGTAAAATTAATTAGTAGATTATCATTCCCGCCTGCCCCTCGAAAATCGCCCCGCCCCGATTTTTTTTATTTTTCAAAATTACGATTTTCGGATATTTTTATGTCCGGTCCGGTATCGTAAACGTACTTTGTTTCACTTTGCCTTTTAGAAACCCAAATACACATGTAATTATGATTTATAAAGCCTTTTCTCAATGAGAGAAGGCATTTTCAAGGTCAAGAATACCATGGCGAAAAATAAAAAATAAAATCCTCCCACCCGCCCCATTTTTTTGTGAAGTTTGAATGATAATCTACTAATTAATTTTACTTGGCCTTACGTAGATCCTATGGAATTGTAGCCCTCTCACAAAAACGTCAGAATAAAAACAAAAATCGGCGGGGGCTACATTATTGCAGCTAGGCATGACCATGTTTGAGGGTGAAGCAAAAGGTATTGGCATTAGTATCTATTTCCACAACAGGACAAAATATCCCAAGGTTAGCACCTAGTGTGAGGACAGAGCTCTATCAAATGATCCTAACACCTTGTTACACAACTTTAGACATTTGATCTGCCTATTCATTGAATGCAGAAAATATAATGCAACTATATAATTAACAGTACATTGTGACGTCATATTCAGCATCAGTGTTTAGAGAATTTAAAACAAAGGAGACATGGTACAATCATGTTAATTGAGGAGTGATTATATGATTAAGAAAATATGGTTTATGTGCTTTTACAGATTTTATGTAACATCTAAGAACTAGGGTTGGATCAATATATCGATTAACGATATACATTGGTATTTTTTAGTAATACGATAACCGATACAGTAAGTCCCGTATCGTTTAATATATTAAGAGTGGTTATTAACGTATCTTACAGCGAGATTTCATGAACGAGTTAACAAATAAATTAAAAATATTCGAACGACCTATCTACTGGTAAATGTCATTTGCTCCATGACTCCTTACAACACAAACATGTGTTGAAAGTGTGCGCGTGGTGACGATACCGTGGTCTCAGTTTTCAAATATTATATATTTGTAGTTTGAAAAAAAACCCAGCAAAGTGTAACGTTTGTGGAACAGAGGTCACAAGCTCTGGTTATACAACTAATTTCACAACACATTTGTGATGAGATCATAAAGCTAACTGCCAGAAAAATGGCGAGAAATCTATCGATGAATGATATATGTAGTGATCAGAGTCGAACATGATCTGCAGTCACAATTATTTTTATATGAAGAAATATATGAACAAATAAATGAAATTATAATTCATTTGTGAATATTCATCCTGAAAATAATTTCCTCTGCTGCCTTAGACTTAGAGCGGGAGATATTGTCAGCAATTAGGGTTTGTTTAAAGCCAGAGAATGTGGATGCCCTTGTTTTCATGAAGAGAAAAATATGTTAACAATATTGATAAAAGCAAATAGATAATAATTTCATGCACAACTGTCTTTTATGATAGATTAATTCAAGCTAACACTGTATGCAAATGAAACAAAAAGAACAGGTGAAGCTTTATTTTTGTCATTATTTAATCATTTTAATCCTCAAAATTAAGTGTAATACACTTATATTGTATCGTCAATACGTATCGCATATCGTCTCTCTGTATTGCAATATGTATCGTATCGAAATTTTCCAAACGATATCCAGCCCTACTAAGAACGAATAAGGGTACACAAGATTCAAAATGGAGAAATACATGACATCGCACTTGCATTCGAATCTATGTCATTTTAAAGGTTTAAGAAAATATGGTTTACTTGCTTTTATGTAATATCTAAGAACGATGTGAACTAGGGTCAGGGATTTTTTTAGGGTCTGTAGGGGGCTGAAATAAGGCCCCATTCCCAATGCTAAAAAACAAGTATTTTCCTCAATTTTTGCTTGAAATTACCAAACAATGAAAACAAATCAAAGCAGGGTAGCCTTATTGTTGATAAATCTCCTTCACAGGCCCCCAGATTATAATTTTTCTTAAAAATTGTTAAGCAAACTTAATTTTTTGGCCTCTACTTATTTGAACGAGGTATACTTTGACCAAATTGAACGTCAGAAGGAGTCCAGTTATTCCTTAATGCACTCTGGTTTGGTTTTCTCTCTCCTTGTTTGTATGAAACATTTTCCCCAATTTCAAACAAATGTCGCAATCTTTCCAAATTGGAAAGACCCAGGCCCTTGAAAGCAAGACCTTAAAAAAACCCTGAGGGTACACAAGATTAAAAAAAGAGAAATACACGACATCGAACTTGCAATTGAATCTACACCATTTTGAACAAAATTTTCAAGTTCAATAGGTACGGTTTTATTTTTCATCAGGTAGGGAACACTTCCCCTGTAGCAAGATATTTTTTCAAAAGTACAATTATCCCTCTCTAGTTCGAGTAAATATATCCCATACAACTGAGAAAAACATCCATGGAGTACATCTCTTCGTGTTCTAAAGTGTCCAATACTTCTGCAAATAAATTAATCCAAACAAAAACAATCCTGATGTGCATTGGACTTTAGACTCCTTCCCTCTTATGCAGCAACATTGATAGGAAATGTCTTGAAAATTTTTAAAGAGACTATTCCCATCATGCTGAGTGTGTGTCGTACTAATTCAGCATTGCATGGAATTTGGCATTATTTTCAATAAAGACACCAAAATACCTGGTAACGGTAATGCTAAAGAGGGATAATCGTGTTTTAATGAGAAGATCTCACTATAGAAATTCCTTCGACTCTTACCTCCGCTTTTTTATTGTGACATGTGCAGGAGAGAGTCAGAGCGGACTCCATATTGAAAAGTGGGAATTCAGCGACACCAGCTGGAGATGATGGGATTTTGTGTTTAGGTGCTAACGTCATGCTCAAAAGAAATCGAATGGTGAGGCAGTAACCTATTTCAAGTGATGCTTCATTTGTCGGTGTTAGGACCGTTTAAACATGATCTATTTGTAGAATAATCTTCCAATAACTGAATCCTCGCGTCTTGGAAGATAGATCCGCAAAAATAAAGTTGTAAGAGGTAGGTAAAGCAGCGACCCCAGCTGGTGTTGCTGAATTCCCACTTTTCAATATGGAGTCTGCTCTGACTCTGAGGAACCTCGGATTAACTATAGGGGAAGTGTTTCCAACCTGTTCTATATGTAACGAGCCAGCGCTTCACCCTCTATAAATATTTAACAGGGAACAAATTGATTAAAATCACCATGTAAAAATCTAATAGAGAGCCAGTTAGACCAATTTTTAGAAACGGATTGACCAAAAACGTTAATTAACGGCCAAACACTACAGGCAAAAGTCGTTGATTTAACCAAATTTTAGGTACGGAATGGCCAAATATTTGACGGTGACAGTTTTGAACTATGTCGGAAGAGCAAGAATTTTGTGTACGTTTATTTATTGAATACATCTTACCATTTTCTTATGCCTGTCACAGTGTAACGTTTTCACCAAAAACACCGGAAACCGCCTACTATGTAATGCGCATGCGGAATTTCATTGATATGGCAAACATAATTTATTCGTGAACAAGATATATATAAATTCAAAGAGTATATTATTATATATGTCAGTTAGTAATGTCAAATATTAAGTCTACATATGTGTATCTTATTGCTAAATGATAATGATAATTTATAATTTATATTATCAACTTTTTAAAAATCCGAATTATTGGGTTCTTTTTTTAGTGGGCTTTATCAATGAAACGTTTGAAATATAGAATTTTAGTTAGTGTATTCAAGTTAAAAATCAACATTGATTAAAGAAAACAGTAAAACGTGCTTTAGTTTGATACGAGTTCACTGTTGAACTTGGATATTGATGATGGATATTACAGATGATACACGAAGGCGTGTTACATTAAATGAGCACGGAGTTGATAACGTAAGAAGTGTTTTCTTAATGTAATCCATTTACAGCGGCTTGTGAATTTGTGGAGAAAAATCAAGACATCTTTCCTAGCATAGGCTAGTGGATATAGGTCTAATCTCAGCGAGATTCGTCGAGGTTGGATATTTGGACTGACGGCGTCAGTCCAAATATCCAGCCTCGACGAATCTCGCTGAGATTAGATATAGATCCAGCACAATCTCTTGATCGACTAGCTATATAATATAGCTTTATTAAGCTATATAGCTTTATAAAGCTATTTGAAATAGCTTGATTAAGCTAGTTTTAGATTGAATTTCTTCAGTGCAAACTGCCAGTGGTAAAGCCCAATTTAACAGGTTGGGCACAATCGCCCAAATGGAATAGAATATCCCAGGTGGGAGGGTGCATAGAATCACTGCTAATCACCGAAATTACTAAAGAAATGACCGAAATTATCAATAAAGGGGCCAAAATTACCTCTGACAGTATATGTTAATCTATATACCATCTAGTCACACATCAGATTTCATGAAGATTGGTAACGATTTGAAGGAATTGTTTCCATAAAACCGATTATTGTGACGTGTGAATCTGAGTTACTTCCCTTTACCAACAGGTACTCAGTAAGCGAACTACAAATAGGGCCTAGCCAGTAAGTTCCAAATGGCAATATAAAATTCAGGACAAATATTTTATTTCATTTATTTAATACACTTTATTGTATAAATCAATACCGAATACTATGTATTTAAAACATGGGAAATAACTTGTATTTACGCTTCACATTAATCAGTTTAATGACCATAACTCCTTCAAATCGTTATCAATCTTCATGAAATTTGATGTGTGACTAAATGGTATATAGATGAACATACACTAAGGTAATTTCGGCCCCTTTATTGGTAATTTCGGTCATTATTTCGGTGATTAGCGGTAATTTCGGTGATTCTATGTACCGCAGGTGGGATCTTATGACCCAAATGAGCTATATAAAAATATCCTAAACAGGGTATACAAAATTTGGTGGCACTTCAGCACGAGAATTTCTGAATTTTGCATCTGTTTAAGGGATCTCGTTTCCAATCTGACCCCTAGTGCTATAAAAGCCGGTGTGATTTCATTCCTTAACACACTCGATTGTTGGGCTTCGATTGGAACATAGACTCCACGGTAAGTGTCTTAGTAAATAATTTTGATAGAATTAAAGATAAGGCCCAGATTTTGAAGTTAAACACAAAAAACCCAAATACATGTTAACTTTACTCGCTCCTGTCCGCCATCTTTAGAAAGGTGCATGATCATGTGATCAAATACTAGCCAATAGGACATTATTTTATGATACGGGGATGGAATTCAGGGTGTATTGTATGGTGCACTATAATGGTTAAATATATATAGAATAATATCAACATTTTTTTCTATTTTATTTTACTGATTGTTTGAGTATTACATTCAAACTCGGGCCTATTCTTCAAATTTGCATACATGAATACAAGATATATTCATAATTTATAAAAATTTAGACTCTTAAGCAAAAAAAAAAAAAACGAAAGAAAAATAAAATTAAAAGAAAGCAAGGGGAGAAGAGTCACTCCCACCTATCCATCTGTTACGTCCCAGTGTAGCAGTCTATGCGAAAAAATTTTGGACCACACAGGACATTCGGTCCTGTGTAATCAATGAACACACCAGACGAACCAAATTTTGTCAGACCGAAAAAGTGAAACACATGAAAATGCAAAACCAAGGAAATCTTATTTATTATAATACTAGTAATACTATACCAGGGATCCCTCCCGTATAATACTCCATGCGGTTTTAATCACATTCATTTTCGTATTTGGATTTGTGTGATATTTTTTACACATAACAAACATTTAAATGACTCCGCGTCAAAATAGTAAAGCTCAAAACCGGACACTGAGACATCGGACATTTTGGTCCGGTGTAAAACATGATGCATCGGACCTGAGGCACTGCACATCGGTCAGGTCTGACGGTCCAATGTCTTTCGCATAGACTGGTATAGGTGCGGATCCAGCAGGAGGGGGTTAAGGGGGTCCAGACACCACCACCCCCCCCCCACTGGGAATTTTTAATTGTTTACTATATATTTGCATGCAATAAAATATCGGAACACCCACCCACCCTCGAAAAATTTTGGACATCAAACCTGGTACACTGGTACAGCATAAGGAGTAGATGACCCCTATTGATTTTTAGGTCACTTGGTCAATACACTCCTGACATTGGAAGATATTGTCTGGTCAATATTTCGAATTGGTGATACTACTATCAATCAAATTATGCATGTGTATAACCCTTTTTAAATTTTGCACCATGGGGGGCATATATGTTTTACAAACATCTCTTGTCTTTCATAAATTGCACCACCCACCCACCCCCCAAAAAAAGCATTGTTGATATAAAAAGATTAAAAATGAATTATTAAAACATGTTTGATTAACATAAAGAATGTATTTTAAATAAAGGCACTACAAATATCTGCCAAAACACATCATTTATTAAAGAGAAAATTTATTTGCTGAATCATGTAAATTGCACTAGTGCTAACAATGAACACCAGGTTCCTGGACCAATCATGTACTGCAGGTAAAATGGGTGGGTGGGAGTGGGAGGAAAGAGGCTACAGGATAGGGAGGGGGAAGTGAGATAGAGATGTCTTCTGAGAGCTTCCCTCTTCCGCTCTGAATATTAAGTAAGTCTTTGGTTAAAATACTGGTGATATCAGGGAGACAAACACAGTAATTTTATTATATTTTGGAACACCTGCATATTTGGAGTACAAGAATAATCACTCAGTTTACCCCATAGTAGAAAAGAAAGTAAACAATTCCTGTTATAGTAAATGATTGGTATCCATTGACCTCATATTAACCCATGATCCCAATATCAGCCTATAGATGGGAGTCTGGATTGAGAAATATGATAATTTAGGATGTTATTTGCGATATACACTGTACAATGTAGTATTTATTGATTACGTTTGTGAGTAGGTTATCAGGGATGGGTGTGTTCAAGAGTGTTCTGTGAAGTACATGTACTACACTCGTGTTCTTGTAATACAAATCAGAAACAATGTGATAAGCATCCATAATATCTAGGGGTATGTTAAAAGCTACTGTAGCATAAATAAAACTAGATTTATCATAATGCCTGGTTTATAACGAGATTGTTCACAGACTGCAAAACTCTGTCAATGCTCCCTACGTCTTCTTCAAACAAATTTCATCATTATAATGTAGATTTTGGAGCACTACTTTATTGGATATTGATTCAAAGTGTATTGATTTGATTATTCGTAACACACTTTGAAAGGAAATAAAAAATATGTGGTGAGCTAGACCCAGCTTTTAACACATTTTGAAAAAAAATTCAAATCGTATGTAATTTTTCTAAAGTGGGTTATGAAATAGGTCATAATATGCTTTTCTTTATTCATACATATGCAGGTTCATAGCACAGACTTCCCTGGAGAATATCCAAACTATGATGATTCGTGGAATTTTAAAAAGTTCAAAAAGGTTCTGTATGCATTTCCTGGAATTCTCAGTTTGAATTTTTTTGTCAGTAGAAACAGAAGATAAAAATTTAATTTACATCTTTTTCATTTTGAAAGATAATGAAAAATAGTATCTGAAATTAATAAAAAATTCAACTATGACAAAGGAAAATATCTATATATGTTAACGTTTCCCATCTGTTTTCATGCTTTTCATTGGTTCACACATTATCAGCATTTTAAATTTGCATTGCGTTATCATTTTAGAATTTCCGTATAGACATGATAAAAATGAATGATGATGAGTTGGAATTTGACATGGTGGGTATTGATGCTGCAATAGCTAATGCATTCCGCAGGATTCTGCTGTCAGAGGTATTTTAATATCAATATTTAATTATGATTGTTAATTAATCATTTAGAGGATAAATAAAGATAATGAAAGTCTGTCGTATGAAAAAATTAATATGCCAGATTTTCATGCTTTTGCAATGAATTATTGAAATTGTTAATATTTACATAACGTTAACCAACATTTTATAAACAATATTTTATTTTCAAATTGGATTGTCCATGTAAAAGTAAATATTACTACATTTCTTTTGAAGATCTGCTTAAGTTCAGTTATTGGGCATTCGTAGGTACCCACAATGGCTATAGAGAAAGTCCACATTAACAACAACACCTCCATTATACAAGATGAAGTGTTAGCACACAGACTAGGGCTGATTCCTATCAAGGCTGACCCCAGACTGTTCGAGTACAAAACAGAGGGTAGGTCACAAATGTTCATGAATACTGGTGCTTGATTATTCATTTATGTACTCAAATGATAAGATATCCCTCCTTAATTACAAAATTGAGAGATATCGTGATGCCCATAGTTTAAATTCATTTGTCAAGAATGTATTTGACAGATGGAAGATTTGCTAGATACATAGTGTAATGAAAAGTGACTCAAGCAACAGACTTGGGAACCTTACTGCTCACCTGAGTATTAGTTAAGAAGTATCACTAGCCCGAAGAGCTATGAAATCTATGTGAAACTTTTTTATACCCCCCGCAACAAGTTGTGGGGGGGTATACTGGAATCGGGTTGTCCGTCTGTCTGTCCGTCCGTCTGTAGACGCAATGGTTTCCGGGCTCTAAAGCATTATCCTTTCCACCTACCGTCGCCATATCATATATATGGACTACCCATGGGATGAAGATGTTCCCTATCGATTTTGGGGTCAAAAGGTCAAAGGTCACGTGCACTGGACATTGAAGTAGCAATATGGTTTCCGGGCTCTAAAGCGTTATCCTTTCCACCTACAGTCACCATATCATACATATGGACTACCTATGGGATGAAGATGTTCCCTATCAATTTTGGGGTCCAAAGGTCATGCGCACTGGACATCAAAGTAGCAATATGGTTCGGTTTGTCATGCCATTTGTTTTTTACACTCAGAAAAGAGGTAGTTTATACCTATTACCAACACCCTTTGGGAGATTGGGGTAAGCTGGGAGTATCCTTAGTGAGCATTGCTCACAGTACCTCTTGTTTTATCTGTTGGATTATGGAATTTTGAAATTAAAGATGGGTCAGTTGGTTGAAGGAAAATAAGAATTTACAAATTTAAGCACTATGCCTTGCCTGGAGTCAGAACCTATTACCTGGGGATCATGAAATTTACAATTTTTGTAGAGGCCTTCCTGCTCTGTGAGAGTAGTGGTAGTACTCTCATTTCTCTTCTATAGCTCTGGTTTGATCCTCGTTATTAGCAGTGGTAGTATATATATATGACAAACAGGCTTTAATGAACAAATGCTCCAATACCTGATTTACCCTGATGTCTTCCCACAACAATGACAACTCCACCTCCCTCCGATACCTGTGCAGAAACCAGATTAAGCCTTAAATGACTCCATTGGAAATAAGCTTTCATGGTTATCCTAGTGTCTACCATCTTAGCTGAATGAATATTTATCGTACCTTCTATAAATGAAGTGGGGGGGGGGGGGGGGGGGGGGGGTATTGGTCTGTAGACACATTTTGGCCAGATATTTTCTCGGAAACAATTTATTTACTTTATATCATAATTTACCTTTTACCAAATTCTGTGGAAATGATGTATACTATGTAAACCATTGAACTTGGGGTTTTTCAGATTTAACTTTTTAGGGGTATATTGATCTTACCTTTACCTTTTCATCCATCTGTTTATTTATTTTTTTTTACAGTCAATTTTTCACTAAAATTGGTGACCAATGAAATTTACTGCTACTCTGATTTGCAAAATCAAGGTCAAAGGATTTTATTGTAGATTGTAATTTGCACTCAGGTGAATCATGAATAATGTTAAACTCGTGTCTTTCTGGTTTTTAGCTATGCAATATTTCAAAATATGCTCCAATATTGATGATCCCTGCTGGGGGTATTAGTTGAGTTAGGACAGTTCTAATTCCTATTAGTTCTTAGCTAGATCTTAGCTACATATTAGAGAGAGTATTCAAATTGGTCCACAATTTATGTTGGTATAGTTATTCATCATTTGTGAAATGAAAAAAAAAACCTCCCACCTCGGTCCTCTATCATGTGCAGAAAAATATTAAAGTGTGATGAATTACGCAACCTTGCTTTCGTTGTGCTGTCATCATGGGAGGTGAGGGAAGATGGATGTGTAATTAGTAACCACCAGATTAATGTTTTCTCAGGTGAGGATTTCTCTCCAGAGGACACCATTATATTTCAACTTAAAGTCAAGTGTACCAAAAATTCCCAAGCTAAAGATGCGACAGATCCGGATGAGCTCTATAAAGACCACAAAGGTAAAAGGTCAGGTCAAAGTTCACAGGTTAATGTGATGAAAACTGTTAAAGCGTAGAACAGTACGTGTAACCGTAAACTTCACTATATAGGACAAAATATCAATCAGAAACACGTAGGCAGAAAAGGACTGAAGTGAAACAGACAAAGAATGCTTTCAGAAACACAAAACACAATTACATTTCATATATACAGTACCGGTAAATATTTTGTTGTGTCTGCATTAAATATGATATAAATGGGATTTGAATCAAATGTACACTGTAGATACACCAGATAGCATGTTTTATGAGGAAATTATTGATGGAACTGGTTTGCAAAAAATTTTAATTTATCTTTCTTTTTTTTAAAGTTACAACAAAGCACTTAAAATGGATTCCTGCAAAAGGACAAGATACAATAGTGAGTCTGTTCAAATATATATTCAGGTTTGCTTTTTTGTAATCATTGATTTTTAACACCAGCATAATCTTGTACAGTTACAAGTAAAGGGTGGTTATTTGTTTTCTATCACCTTTTATTAACATTTAAGACTTCACATGTTCCTATTTCTTAACCCGTTCTCCCCGCTGTGTAGGAGATGATTAACCCACTCTCCCTGCTGTGTAGATGATTAACCCACTCTCCCTGCTGTGTAGATGATTAACCCACTCTCCCTGCTGTGTAGATGATTAACCCACTCTCCCTGCTGTGTAGATGATTAACCCACTCTCTCTGTTGTGTAGATGATTAACCCACTCTCCCTGTTGTGTAGATGATTAACCCACTCTCCCTGCTGTGTAGATGATTAACCCACTCTCCCTGCTGTGTAGATGATTAACCTGCTCTCCCTGCTGTGTAGATGATTAACCCACTCTCCCTGTTGTGTAGATGATTAACCCACTCTCCCTGCTGTGTAGATGATTAACCCACTCTCCTTGTTGTGTAGATGATTAACCTGCTCTCCCTGCTGTGTAGATGATTAACCCACTCTCCCTGTTGTGTAGATGATTAACCCACTCTCCCTGCTGTGTAGATGATTAACCCACTCTCCCTGCTGTGTAGATAATTAACCCACTCTCCCTGCTGTGTAGATGATTAACCTGCTCTCCCTGCTGTGTAGGAGATGATTAACCCACTCTCCCTGCTGTGTAGGAGATGATTAACCCACTCTCCCTGCTGTGTAGATGATTAACCTGCTCTCCCTGCAGTGTAGGAGATGATTAACCCACTCTCCCTGCTGTGTAGGAGATGATCAACCCACTCTCCCTGCTTTGTAGATGATTAACCCGCTCTTCCTGCTGTGTAGAGGATTAACCCACTCTCCCTGTTGTGTAGATGATTAACCCACTCTCCCTGCTGTGTAGATGATTAACCCACTCTCCCTGCTGTGTAGATGATTAACCCACTCTCCCTGCTGTGTAGATGATTAACCTGCTCTCCCTGCTGTGTAGATGATTAACCCACTCTCCCTGCTGTGTAGATGATTAACCCACTCTCCCTGCTGTGTAGATGATTAACCCACTCTCCCTGCTGTGTAGATGATTAACCCACTCTCCCTGCTGTGTAGATGATTAACCTGCTCTCCCTGTTGTGTAGATGATTAACCCACTCTCCCTGCTGTGTAGATAATTAACCCACTCTCCCTGCTGTGTAGATGATTAACCTGCTCTCCCTGCTGTGTAGGAGATGATTAACCCGCTCTCCCTGCTGTGTAGGAGATGATTAACCCACTCTCCCTGCTGTGTAGATGATTAACCTGCTCTCCCTGCAGTGTAGGAGATGATTAACCCACTCTCCCTGCTGTGTAGGAGATGATTAACCCACTCTCCCTGCTGTGTAGATGATTAACTCACTCTCCCTGCTGTGTAGATCATTAACCCACTCTCCCTGTTGTGTAGATGATTAACCCACTCTCCCTGCTGTGTAGATGATTAACCTGCTCTCCCTGCTGTGTAGATGATTAACCCACTCTCCCTGCTGTGTAGATGATTAACCCACTCTCCCTGTTGTGTAGATGATTAACCCACTCTCCCTTCTGTGTAGATAATTAACCCACTCTTGTGTGAAAATGTAATTTCTTTTAAAGATATTTTGATAAAACATGTTCTTCCCATAGACTTCAATGTAAAATTCTAAGTAAAATAAAAAAAGCAATAATCAAAATTTTGAAAATTTCCATGTTGGATTATTTTTATTTGATAAACCCTTCAAAATGATACCATTACAAAAATTCCACCATCCATTTACTAGATATGAAACATGACCATTATACATTGAATACTTTTAAAAGAACTATGATGTGACACAGTTTCAATACCTACACCCATCAATTTCCTGTTTACTCAACAGTTGTTTGGCAGGGTGGTTTCATCATTATTTGTTAGTTCTATTCATGCTTGAGCCAAGTTCATGCACATATTGTGGCAGTGTTAGATACATGGTCTTCCCGCTAGTTCTGGTTAATGGGTGGAGCACTGGACTGTTAAAGCAGAGGTTCCGGTTAATGGGTGGAGCACTGAACTGTTAAAGCAGAGGTTCTGGTTAATGGGTGGAGCACTGAACTGTTAAAGCAGAGGTTCTGGTTAATGAGTGGAGCACTGAACTGTTAAAGCAGAGGTTCTGGTTAATGGGTGGAGCACTGAACTGTTAAAGCAGAGGTTCTGGTTAATGAGTGGAGCACTGAACTGTTAAAGCAGAGGTTCTGGTTAATGGGTGGAGCACTGGACTGTTAAAGCAGAGGTTCTGGTTAATGGGTGGATCACTGGACTGTTAAAGCAGAGGTTCTGGTTAATGGGTGGAGCACTGGACTGTTAAAGCAGAGGTTCTGGTTAATGGGTGGAGCACTGGACTGTTAAAGCAGAGGTTCTGGTTAATGGGTGGATCACTGGACTGTTAAAGCTGAGGTTCTGGTTAATGGGTAGAGCATTGGACTGTTAAAGCAGAGGTTCTGGTTAATGGGTAGAGCATTGGACTGTTAAAGCAGAGGTTATGGGTTCGATCCTCAATAGAAGCAATTACTGATTCTTTTACAATACTAGCACTGCATATAACAGTACTATATCTTATTGTTTCAGTTTAAGGAAGGAGATCTGCGACCTGTTAATGACGATATCCTGATAGCCAAATTAAGACCAGGACAGGTAAACAAATGTTCCACACACTAGGACAGGTAAACAAGATCTAGTAATGTTCCACAGATTAGGACAGGTAAACATGATCTAGTAATGTTCCACAAATTAGGACAGGTAAATAAGATCTAGTAATGTTCCACAGACTAGGACAGGTAAACAACATCTAGTAATGTTCCACAGACTAGGACAGGTAAACAACATCTAGTAATGTTCCACAGACTAGGACAGGTAAACAACATCTAGTAATGTTCCACAGACTAGGACAGGTAAACAACATCTAGTAATGTTCCACAGACTAGGACAGGTAAACAACATCTAGTAATGTTCCACAGACTAGGACAGGTAAACAACATCTAGTAATGTTCCACAGACTAGGACAGGTAAACAACATCTAATAATGTTCCACAGACTAGGACAGGTAAACAACATCTAATAATGTTCCACAGACTAGGACAGGTAAACAACATCTAGTAATGTTCCACAGACTAGGACAGGTAAACAACATCTAATAATGTTCCACAGACTAGGACAGGTAAACAACATCTAGTAATGTTCCACAGACTAGGACAAGTAAACAACATCTAATAATGTTCCACAGATCAGGACAGGTAAACAACATCTAGTAATGTTCCACAGACCAGGACAGGTAAACAAGATCTGATAATGTTCCACAGATCAGGACAGGTAAACAAGATCTGATAATGTTCCACAGATCAGGACAGGTAAACAAGATCTGATAATGTTCCACATACTAGGACAGTTAAACAAGATCTAGTAATGTTCCATAGAAGATTGCTGTTATTGAAAACATTTCAACCAATGCAACTTAGTTATACATGTATTTAGTATAACTTGGAAATATACTAATTAAAAATAGGTTTTCAGTGTAAAATACATCTATGAGGCTTATTCTTTGGAATTACCAATAGAATGAACCAATGGTATTACATGTAATGCTTTTTGCTTTTTATCAGACAGGAGAAAATGAGATGGTACAGAGATTTGGCTTTATTTTTTTCTTTACAGTTGTAAATATTTTAGAATTGGGACATCATTTGAAATCTGATTATATAAATTGATTTATATTGTTTTACAGGAAATAGATCTAAGGGTGTTCTGTAATAAAGGAGTAGGGAAGGACCATGCTAAATTCTCCCCTGTTGGTGAGTTTCATTTGAGTGAAAGATGGAGGACAAATTTTAGGAGATATTTTTTATAACTTGATTGAATCATAATTCCCTTAATCCAAATGTACATAAAAGTCATTTTTCTTGGAGAAAATGGAAATAATTTAGTAAACATTCTATTCTGATAACATTGACAAACAAAAAGACAAGATGTATTAATTAAATTCAGATATTGCATTTGAAAATAAGATTATAATCCTAGGGGGGGAATTCTGTATAATATAGGCCCTAATGTTGAAAGATCCTTTTGTATCTGTAGATGAAGGAAAACTTCTATTTTAAGACACCGTCGCTAGCCACGGTTACTGAGTCCGGTAGTACCTTCCCTACCTTATTTGTTAACAGACAATATGTGTGGCTTGCGACAATGATTTTGAGATTGATGATGGAAAACAACAGCCTCTATTTGGGGATTTTTGTTTTTCACAGCTACAGCCTCCTATAGACTTTTACCAGAGATAATTCTGAAGTCGCGGATCACAGGGACTATGGCAGAGAAGCTACAGAACTGTTTTTCACCAGGAGTCATTGCTATAGACAAGGTGGATGGTAAGTCTGCTGTTGTACCAGAGGGTCAGTCTAACTAACACAGGAGTCATTGCTATAGACCAGAGGGTCGGTCTAACTAACACAGGGGTCATTGCTATAGACCAGAGGGTCAGTCTAACTAACACAGGGGTCATTGCTATAGACCAGAGGGTCAATCTAACTAACACAGGGGTCATTGCTATAGACCAGAGGGTCAATCTAACTAACACAGGGGTCATTGCTATAGACCAGAGGGTCAATCTAACTAACACAGGGGTCATTGCTATAGACCAGAGGGTCAATCTAACTAACACAGGGGTCATTGCTATAGACCAGAGGGTTGGTCTAACTAACACAGGAGTCATTGCTATAGACCAGAGGGTCGGTCTAACTAACACAGGGGTCATTGCTATAGACAAGGTGGATGGTAAGTCTGCTGTTGTACCAGAGGGTCGGTCTAACTAACACAGGAGTCATTGCTATAGACCAGAGGGTCGGTCTAACTACCACAGGGGTCATTGCTATAGACAAGGTGGATGGTAAGTCTGCTATAGACCAGAGGGTCAGTCTAACTAACACAGGGGTCATTGCTATAGACAAGGTGGATGGTAAGTCTGCTGTTGCACCAGAGGGTCAGTCTAACTAACACAGGAGTCATTGCTATAGACAAGGTGGATGGTAAGTCTGCTGTTGTACCAGAGAGATGACCTAATAAGCTCCTAATTTTCTCAGATACTGTGGAATCCTTAAATTTGGTGGGAGGCTCAACTTTTGTGTATTTCATGGATACCCCTATCTCATGAATCTCAAACCACCATAAAATACAAGAAACCATATCCATGAAATTACATCTCGATGAAATTCTAAAGTTTGACAGTCAATGAAAATTGGCCTCCACAAATTTGAATGACTCCACAATGTGTGCAGTACACCAACGACATGTTCAAGTATACATATGTTTTACCATCAATATATTTCTGGGTCACCCGAGTCACTCAGATTGTAATTGTACTCCATACATTGCTGATGTTTGTCATTAAAGACATTTTTCTAGCTTATTTGCAATGATGGTAAACTTAGTTGGTATCAACAATCTTATTTCAAGGTGGTATCTGGTCTCTCTTCTGTCTGTCTAGGCCGACTGATGGCGGAAAGTGTGATTATGTCAATCACAATGAAATTGGGATATGCTAATTTTTATAGTTTTTTGGAAAGGAATTTGAGAATGTCAACATGGAAATTCCACAGAAATTTAGCAATTTATAAATTTTAAAGGGACTGGTTCACATTTTTTGAAAAACATATTTTTCATTTTTGATGTTTATAACTCATTTAATGTTGGCAACCAAATTTGGACCTTCTGAATGCAAGGATAAAAGCAATATTTTAGCCTTAACTCTGAGTTATGTAAACAAAGACTCAAGTCTTTTTTATGTTGACAAACAACCAGTGAAATATTAATTTTGTACTTTAAAGCTTTTTGATTTTGCACAGTCGCAAATTTAACTTTTAAATGATACATTTCACCTAAAGAATACTTGAAGTGTGGTACATATGATAACCTTAGATCAATATCCATTTATTTTGAAAACTTTGTAAACAATAACATACTCTAATCTTTGTTTACACAGCAGATAATAAACTCTCTATAATGAGCTTTTGTGATAATGTATAACCTTAATGTTTTTATTGTGAAACCATTTGAACACATTAAAAGTGAAAAACAGAATTGGGGGGGGGGGGGGGGGATCATGAATCAGTCCCTTTAATTAAGACCAAAAATAGATTAAATTAGATTTAGATAGACTTTTTTATGACACACTGTGTACATAATTGTAATCCCTCTACCATATTGTGAAATTCACGTCCTTAGAATTTCAGTTCCTAAGTTGAAGATAAAAATCTGAAGTTATAATATTCATCTTGAAGACAGACTATGTACTTCTACTTGGTTAATGCCATGTTTCATGGCTTGATAAATCCTTATGTTAGGCTTTATATTAAATTGTCAATACCTGATATTGTTTGATATGAATATTTTGTCCATAAATCAATCCTTTTCCTCATTTCAGGAGAAAAAGTGGCAAGAGTGGCAAATTCAAGAAAAGACACATGTAGTCGAGAAGTATTTCGTCATGATGAATTAAAAGACTTGGTTGAACTGAAGAAAATTAGAGATCATTTTATTTGTAAGCTTCAAAATCTTTCACAAATCTATGAATTTCTGTTAAACTTATTTAATAATCACAAGAAAACAGATTCATACGTCTATTATGTTTTGCACACGGTACAGTATGAACACTTTCACTATGTTTTGCACACGGTACAGTATGAACACTTTTATTATGTTTTGCACATGGCACAGTATGAACGCTTTTATTATGTTTTGCACACGGTACAGAATGAACACTTTCATTATGTTTTGCACACGGTACAGAATGAACACTTTCATTATGTTTTGTACACGGTAAGTATGAACACTTTCCAGCTTTCTGGGTAATGTTTATGGATTTCAGATTTTCTCAAGTTTAAGAGTAGCTGCATATTTTAAAATCTTCAAACAAGCACAATCACTCCTCCAGGGGGCATAATAAGTGTTGAGAGAACAAGTGTCACATTTGTTCAAACCTCAGAACACATAATAACATTATACCACTATATACAAAATATCTTAGGAATTACAGTCTACTCCACTTGTATTGAAGTTGCTGATATTGAACTGTCTGTTATATTGAAGTAAGAATAAATCACTAGTAGCATTATTTAGGTAGTTGAATATTAGTTATATTGAACTTTTGATATAATGAACAATGCTAGTTTGTCACTTGAAATTTAATATATCTGGAGTGGACTGTATTTTAAAGCACTGGAACTGGCAGAACTCAACCTTTCTGTTCATTCAATGTCCATTATTTTTTCTTCTTCAGTTTCTGTAGAATCGACTGGTATTCTGCCACCAGACATACTTGTAGAGGAGGCCATCAAAGTCCTGATGAAAAAGTGTCAAAATTTTCTGTTGGAACTGGATACATAGTAAAAATGTTTTGTTAACTAATACCGTTTGTTTGTTGTTTGTTTCAATTGTTACAAATTCACCCAAGTACTGAATTTTGATACAACATCAATGCATCCCATCGGTAGAACCGAGTTGTAATGAACCTCCAGGGGCAGCCACCAGTGTTGTTGTAACAATAATTCACCATACTGTAAATGGATATTTCTGCGTGTTGTTAATTATGCATATTTCTTGGACAAACCTTACATATAGTGTTTTATTACGCAATGTAAGTATCTTTAATTAATAAATTGATTAACTATGGGTATAGTGGGCGTTGGGGTAATTTACATGACAATCTTGTAAGTGGCGTATTTAGTGTGAATAACCTCCACATGTAAGTTTCCACGTTTACAGTACCCTGTAAATTCCTGGTTTCCATTATCTTAACATCACCACCGTGGTGGCCGAGAGGTTAGAGTGTTCACCCCGCATGCGAAAGGTCGGGGTTTGAATCCCAGCCATGACAGACCTAAGTCATTAAAAAAACAGGTAGTGACAGTTCCATCGCCAACCGCTCAGCATCAGATGACCTTAAAAACGGATGCCCCATGTCACTGTAGGGGTGGCACACTAAAGAACCCTCACTGCTCAATGGGCACAAGCGCTGAGCATAGGCCTAAATTTGAAGCCCTTCACCGATCTTGCTGATGTCTCCATATGAATGAAAAATTCTGGAGAGGAACATTATACAATCAATCAATCAATCATTGAGTAGTACGTTTTATTTTGTTATAATCAGGACTTCGTTGTAACTTGGTTTGTTTATACTTCTATACTAGATTCTGTATAATGAATCTAAAATGACTAGAAAATTCAAACTGTAAAACTTCTCAACTGGAAGAGAAAATTTGTGAAGCATCATATACCGTATAACTTCTCCCAAAGCTTTAGTAATACTAATGTACAAAATGTCTGCATGTGTACATTTTTATTATTCATATCCTGAATTTTGACCCTTGATATTAACTTACAATCATATATAGTTTAACAAAGTTGGAGATAACTGATTGTATACCCCAAGTGGCAGCAGGATCTGAGTTAAAGTGTGGAATTCTTATAGGATCTGGATGATGACCAGATTACAGTGTTTGGAGCAGGTTAAAGCATTCAGCCCAAACTGGACCAAACTTGCATAGATTCACATTTTTAGCTCACCTGAGCTGAAAGCTCAAGTGAGCTTTTCTGATCACCTGTATTCCGGCGTCCGTCCGTCTGTCTGTCCGTCTGTAAACTTTTCACATTTTCAACTTCTTCTCAACAACCACTGGGCCAATTTCAACCAAAGTTGGCGCAAAACATCCTTAGGTAAAGGGAATTCTAAATTGTTAAAATAAAGGGCCAGGCCACCTTGCAAGGGGAGATAATCAAGAAAAGGTAAAAATAGGGTAGGGTCATTAAAAAATCTTCTTCTCAAGAACCACTGAGCCAGAAAAGCTGAGATTTATATGAAAGCTTCCTTATATAATGCAGATTCTAAATTGTTAAAATCCTGGCCCCCGGGGGTCGGATGGGGCTACAATAGGGGACCAAAGTTTTACATACAAATATATAGGAAAAATCTTTAAAAATCTTCTTCTCAAGAACCACTGAACCAGAAAAGCTGAGATTTATATGAAAGCTTCCTTATATAATGCAGATTCTAAATTGTTAAAATCATAGCCCCCGGGGGTCGGATGGGGCCACAATAGGGGACCAAAGTTTTACATACAAATATATAGGAAAAATCTTTAAAAATCTTCTTCTCAAGAACCACTGAGCCAGAAAAGCTGAGATTTATATGAAAGCTTTCTTATATAATGCAGATTCTAAATTGTTAAAATCATGGCCCCCGGGGGTCGGATGGGGCCACAATAGGGGGTCAAAGTTTTACATACAAATATATAGGGAAAATCTTTAAAAATCTTCTTCTCAAGAACCACTGAGCCAGAAAAGCTGAGATTTATATGAAAGCTTTCTTATATAATGCAGATTCTAAATTGTTAAAATCATGGCCCCCGGGGGTCGGATGGGGCCACAATAGGGGGTCAAAGTTTTACATACAAATATATAGGGAAAATCTTTAAAAATCTTCTTCTCAAGAACCACTGAGCCAGAAAAGCTGAGATTTATATGAAAGCTTCCTTATATAATGCAGATTCTAAATTGTTAAAATCCTGGCCCCCGGGGGTCGGATGGGGCCACAATAGGGGATCAAAGTTTTACATACAAATATATAGGGAAAATCTTTAAAAATCTTCTTCTCAAGAACCACTGAGCCAGAAAAGCTGAGGTTTATAAGAAAGCATCCTTATATAATACAGATTCTAAATTGTTAAAATCATGGCCCCCGGGGGTCGGATGGGGCCACAATAGGGGATCAAAGTTTTACATACAAATATATCGGGAAAATCTTTAAAAATCTTCTTCCCAAGAACCACTGAGCCAGAAAAGCTGAGGTTTATATGAAAGCTTCCTGATATAGTACAGATTCTAAATTGTTAAGATCATGGCCCCCGGGGGTCGGATGGGGCCACAATAGGGGATCAAAGTTTTACATACAAATATATAGGAAAAATCTTTAAAAATCTTCTTCCCAGAACCACTAAGCCAGAAAAGCTGAGGTTTATATGAAAGCTTCCTGATATAGTACAGATTCTAAATTGTTAAGATCATGGCCCCCGGGGGTCGGATGGGGCCACAATAGGGGGTCAAAGTTTTACATACAAATATATAGGAAAAATCTTTAAAAATCTTCTTCCCAGAACCACTAAGCCAGAAAAGCTGAGATTTATATGAAAGCTTTCTGATATAGTGCAGATTCTAAATTGTTAAAATCATGGCCCCCGGGGGTCGGATGGGGCCACAATAGGGGGTCAAAGTTTTGTTTGTTGTTTTTTTTTTGTTCTTTTTTTTTTTCGTTTTTTTTTTTTTGTTGTTGATATAGTGCAGATTCAAGTTTGTTAAAATCATGGACCCCGGGGATTGGATGGGGCCTCAAGGGGGGCATCAAAGTTTTACATACAAATTTATAGGAAAAATCTTTTAAAATCTTCTTCTCAAGAACCACTGAGCCAGAAAAGCTGAGGTTTATATGAAAGCTTCCCGATATAGTGCAGATTCTAAATTGTTAAGATCATGGCCCCCGGGGGTCGGATGGGGCCACAATAGGGGGTCAAAGTTTTACATACAAATATATAGGAAAAATCTTTAAAAATCTTCTTCCCAGAACCACTAAGCCAGAAAAGCTGAGATTTATATGAAAGCTTTCTGATATAGTGCAGATTCAGGTTTGTTAAAATCATGCCCACCCCCCACCCCCACCCCCACCCCCCCGGGGTAGGATGGGGCCACAATAGGGGATCAAAGTTTTACATACAAATATATAGGGAAAATCTTTAAAAATCTTCTTCTCAAGAACCATTGGGCGAAAGAAGTTCACATTTACATGAAAGCTTTCTGACATAGTGTAGATTCAAGTTTGCAAAAACCATGGCCTCCAGGGGAAGGTTTGGGGCCATAATAGGGACTACAGTTTTACATGCAAATAGATATGGAAAATCTTCTGATATGGACCGAGGTGACTCAGGTGAGCGATGTGGCCCATGGGCCTCTTGTTAGCTCTTCTGAGCCGAAGGCTCAAAGAGGTAATCATATGGCCATATTATGTCTGGCGTGCGGTGTGCATCAACTTTTTGGAAAAAGGGCTATATCTCAAGAACCCCTTGGCCAATTTTTGTCAAATTTGTCACAGGGTATCCTTGGCCCAAGGGCTTTCATTTATACTAAAACTAGGGTTGTGACCCTTTAACAAGGGGAGATAATTAGGAAAATGCAAACTAAAGTAGTGGTTGCTAAAAAATCTTCTCAAGAACCACTGGGCAAATTATCACCAAACTTATGCATAAGGATGAGGATAGGTTGTAGATAAAAAATTGTTCAAGGCATCATCCTGGGGCAAAGGGGATGATCTCCAGGTCACTTCAAAGTTGACCTTAAATTTTGTTTTGTTAAAACTTTGATATTTTGCTTAGTATAAGGACTAAGATCATCAAATTTTGTCAGTTGATGCATCTTAGGACCTAATATCATGTTGTCTCAAAAGTAGGTCATGGTGACTTACTTTTTGAATTTCGCAGGTAATTATTATTAAATGGATTTTGATGCATATCTTGGACACTTTTGAGCCTATGATCATCAAAAGTTGTCAGTTGATGGATCATGGGATCTTGAACTGCGTCATGTGAAAAGTATGTCACCATGACCTACTTTCTGAATTTTATGGCTAATCATTTATGAATACATTTTAGGTTGTTATTTGAGATACCGAGAGGTTTAGAATCATCAAACCTTGTAAGTTGATGTGTCTAGAGGCCTCGAAACATATTTATAAAAAAAGTAGGTCACAGTGACCAACTATGAAAGCTAGGATCATCAAACTTTGTCAGTTGAAGCTTCTTGAGTCTTCATAGTTTGTTGACCAAAAAGTAGGTCACCGTGACCTATTTTTGGAATTTAACGGCTATATTTTAATATTTCAGATACTATTTGACTTACAATTATCAAACTTTGTCAGTTGACACATGTTGAGTCTTCAGAGTGTGTTGACTAAAAAGTAGGTCACCGTGACCTATTTTTGGATTTTGACCGCTATATTTGAATAGTTTGGATACTATTTGACTTACAATCATCAAACTTTATCAGTTGATGGGTCTTGAGTCTTCAGAGTGTGTCGACCAAAAAGTAGGTCACTGTAACCTCTTTTGGAATTTCACATTTATATCTGAATATTTCAGATACTATTTGACTTCAATTATCAAACTTTGTCAGTTGATGCATCTTGAGTCTTTGGAGTGTGTCGACCAAAAAGTAGGTCACTGTGGCCTTCTTTTGGAATTTGACGGCTATATTTGAATACTATTTGACTTGTCAGTTGATGCATCTTGAGTCTTCAGTGTGTCGACCAAAAGTAGGTCACCATGACCTACTTTTGGACAGTTACATTTAAATTTTCAAGTACTATTTGACTTAACATCATCAAACTTTGTTAATTAATGAATCTTGGTTAGTGAGAATTTTTGCCTGTTCTACAATGTATCAGAAGAGCGATTCTAGGCCCATGGGCCTCTTGTTATTTTATTTTTACATTCAGGGATGTTTAATCATCACGATTGCTTTAGATGTTTAGTGTGATCTACATTTTTTGGGCGGTTGACAAGATTCAAGTTTTTTTTTAGAGCAGGGAATGTTTTTTCAAACTTGGTCATATTCCCAAATTACTGTAGGCCTTACTAGAGCCAAACTTGTTTGGAAGTTACATGTAGGAATGTTAACCACCATACTTGCTTCCAAAGCTGAGTGTCTCCTATTTTCTCTAGATGATTGATGAGGTTTGAATAGCAGAACACCATTACATTTACTGGTAAATATGAGACCTATATAGACTTCTGAGTGTAACATTTGGGGATGTAGACTTCTGAGTGTAACATTTGGGGATGTAGACTTCTGAGTGTAACATTTGGGGATGTAGACTTCTGAGTGTAACATTTGGGGATGTAGACTTCTGAGTGTAACATTTGGGGATGTAGACTTCTGAGTGTAACATTTGGGGATGTAGATTTCTGAGTGTGACATTTGGGGATGTAGACTTCTGAGTGTAACATTTGGGGATGTAGACTTCTGAGTGTAACATTTGGGGATGTAGACTTCTGAGTGTGACATTTGGGGATGTAGACTTCTGAGTGTAACATTTGGGGAAGTAGACTTCTGAGTGTAACATTTGGGGATGTAGACTTCTGAGTGTAACATTTGGGGATGTAGACTTCTGAGTGTAACATTTGGGGATGTAGACTTCTGAGTGTAACATTTGGGGATGTAGACTTCTGAGTGTAACATTTGGGGATGTAGATTTCTGAGTGTGACATTTGGGGATGTAGACTTCTGAGTGTAACATTTGGGGATGTAGACTTCTGAGTGTAACATTTGGGGATGTAGACTTCTGAGTGTGACATTTGGGGATGTAGACTTCTGAGTGTAACATTTGGGGAAGTAGACTTCTGAGTGTAACATTTGGGGATGTAGACTTCTGAGTGTAACATTTGGGGATGTAGACTTCTGAGTGTAACATTTGGGGATGTAGACTTCTGAGTGTAACATTTGGGGATGTAGACTTCTGAGTGTGACATTTGGGGATGTAGACTTCTGAGTGTAACATTTGGGGATGTAGACTTCTGAGTGTGACATTTGGGGATGTAGACTTCTGAGTGTAACATTTGGGGATGTAGACTTCTGAGTGTGGCATATTTTCTCTCAAAATGAAGTGATCATTTTAAAGAGCAGTGTTTTGCCATCATATTAATCTGATTTTCTCAAAGTTAATGTACTTGACACTTGGACCAAGCACTTGTAAACGATACATCTAGTGATCCTGAATTCCAGGGCACAGATACTGGGTGACCTATAATTCCTGGATCGCTGACCTAGTTGATCTTTCATGTCTGTCCATTTGTATACACCTTTCATACACACCAGAATCACACACGATATTTGTATGTTGATCATATAATTTATAGTATCAAATCATTTGTTTCTCATATGTTACATGTATAGAGGATATCTCTCTATTATGGTTTTCTATTTGTTTTTATCCAATGAGTTGAAATGGTTTATATATATATATATATGTATGCAAGACTTTGCCCATCAAAAACATTAACTATTTCAACAAGATGTAGAAAGTTTCTTCCTCTGTTTAACTAAACTGATTGAATTTCCCACAAGGTTACATTGTGGTGTATATGTAGCAGTTGGAAGCACCTTTATGCAATGAGTGTTAGAGATGCTCTGATGTAACTGTATGAAATACCCCACATGTATGAGATATTGATTGATTGTTTTATGTACCATCAATAATGTTTCACTCATATTGAGACGTCACCAGCTGTAAGTGAAGTACCACAAATTTAGACCTATGCTTAGTGCTCAGGACTGTAGCAGTGAGGGTACTTTGTCATGCCAACGACTGCCACGACATGGGACTGTTTTTAAGGTCATATCTGAAAGACCTGTGATTCTCACTTCTAAATGCTGAGTGTTGGCAAAGAATCAATCACTAACTATGTTATCGTCGTAGGTTTGATGCAGCCATGGCACAAGCAGGGCTCGAACTCGCGACCTCCGGATTACAAAGCAAATGTTGTACCACTGAGCTAACGCGATCGGTCGTATGAGATATTATATTGTAATAGAATATCCATGTTTTACTGTATATAGCATATGTATTGTATGGTATAGTATGAAATATTACATTTTATCATACAATATGTATCATATATACAGCCAACACAGTTATAGTGAACCTCCAGGGCCAGTAAAAACAGTTCATCACAACAAAACTTCATTATACAGTAAAACACGGTTATAGTGAACCTCCAGGGCCAGCTAAAACCAAACTTCAATATACAGTAAAACACAGTTATAGTGAACCTCCAGGGACAGTAAAACAGTTCATCACAACAAAACTTCATTATACAGTAAAACACAGTTATAGTGAACCTCCATGGCCAGTAAAAACAGTTCATCACAACAAAACTTCATTATACAGTAAAACACAGTTATAGTGAACCTCCAGGGCCAGTAAAAACAGTTCATCACAACAAAACTTCATTATACAGTAAAACACAGTTATAGTGAACTTCCAGGGCCAGTGAAAAACAGTTCATCACAACAAAACTTCATTATACAGTAAAACACAGTTATAGTGAACCTCCAGGGCCAGTGAAAAACTTCATTAAAACCAAACTTCATTATACAGTAAAACACGGTTATAGTGAACCTCCAGGGCCAGTAAAAACAGTTCATCATAACAAAACTTCATTATACAGTAAATCACAATTATAGTGAACCTCCAGGGCCAGTGAAAAACAGTTCATTATAACCAAACTTCATTATATCCAATGCAATTTTCATT